>NC_083760.1:2726129-2801129 GCF_963514075.1 Conger conger | reverse complement strand
TTTTGATTTGAGCTACCTCTTGGCAAGGTCTTGTCAAAGAGATTTTTTAAAATCTCAATGAGAATTTACCTAGTTAAATAAAAAATAAAAAATATTAAAATAAAAAAACGATAATTCAACCCTGGCAGGGAAAGCGTCTGTGGGCGGTGCAGGAGGAGGCCACAGGACGTCTCTGTGCCACACTCATCCGTCAGCTCTCTCTTCTTCAGGGGAGGGGTGGTGATCACTTCTCCAGTTTTCCTCTCATCCTCTGCAGTGTGTGTTTGTGTCTCTCTGGGCTACTTCCCCAGCGATGTCTCTGGAGAATGTGTGTCCAGAGGCAGCGTGGTCTACTGAGCACACGCGTTACTCCGCTCAACCCCTCAACACAGCAGGGCTCAGCACGACATTACCACAACACCAATAAACACGACTCAGCGCTTATAACGGCTCATCTCGCCCGGGATCTACGCTCAAGCCCCGCACTTTCGTCTTTCTTCACATGATGCGAGCGTCTAGGATGACAAAAACATGTTGCGGTTATTTGACGTTCTTTGACTTTGTTTTGAAACGTCCCTCGTAGCGTCGGTTTCAGCACAGCAGAATAAACGGCTCGAGGGGCCAGACTCGCTCAGAGGACGAATATCACTGCCAGGTGCCTGAGGAACAGGACAGGTGGCAAACCAGATACTGAGACTTCAGGCGAATGAGGATTATTCTCAGTTCTGCATCGAGGCCACGATGCCGCACGCTTCCGCCCTTCTGCTGATCCTGGCTGAGTGGTGTCTCAGCCGCGGGGGAAGCACGAGACAACTGAGAACAGAGACTGAACCCTTAAACGGCCGTCATCTCAAACAGCCAGGACCGAGCGTGCGTCAGCGCAACACCACACTCCCGTGAGTCAGCAGTTTGGGGCGAGGAAACAGAGACGTCAGCTCCTCTCCTTACCCACGCGGAGCGCAAGCGCATCATTTTGCTCGTACGTGGACTTTTCTTAAACTAATATATACACTGATAAATATATTTCACAGCATTTTTGCAATATTAAGACAACAGAAATTACTATAGTGATGAATATAGTTTCAGTATATTGAGTTATTAAGGGGATTTTTTAACACACTCACAAAACAATTGTAGTCAGGTTGAATGAGTGAAATCGGCCTCTATCTCAGTCACTGACATGGAAAATGTGCCTACATATAGGCAAGAGTGCATTTTTCTGACTAATATAACATTTAGAGGGGCATTCAGAGTGGCCTTTTCGCCCACCTAGGCGACAATAAACGGTGTCTCCGCTCAGAAAACGGACTCAGAGTTCGCGGGCTTTTGGGAAGATTAAGCAGCAGGACGCAGGGCACAGAGGCTCCATTGTGTGTCCTTCCCTTCCCTTAGCTAATGTTTACCGCCCGCTCATTCTCTCAGGTCCGTGTAAAACCTCCCGTCTTCCACGGCAGGAACGCCAGACAGCAAGGATGTGCAGTCCCTCTCCGGGAACACTAACATATTTGAGGGGACTCGTACATCCACGGCAGATGGGGCTGATTCCTTGTTGGTTGGTTAACGGAGTTTCTTATGAACTCTATACACAGATATGTGTATGGGCACGTCATTTATTAGGCTATCAGAAGTCACATGACTTATTTCCATCACGGTCCTGGTGCTATGAAATACTATACCAGCTCAGATACCCCCACCCTCACCATGGGCTAAATCACACTCTGGGTATATGACCCTCCCTGCCAGCGATCGTAAATAAAGGCTGTAATCGGCTTGGAATGCCCTGTTTGTAGGCTTTGGCAACAGGTAGGTGTATTCACTCTATTGACACTGAACCAGTTTATAATTCTGACATCATCTTATCAGACCGTTCATATATGTATTATATATAAATATATATATATATATATGAAGACCGCTGCCATGTTGTGGGGGTCGAGGATGCTTACTATTGGCTGAAAAGTGACCGAGCAACCAGCATGCAGGTCCTGTTTCTGCTGAAGCTCTGACAGTACTTATTCATATTCTGAAAGTAAAAGGTTCCATCTCCAAGTTTGTTGACAATGGTCTCCGTCTTTGGTGAGTCGTAGGACAATCCTAACAGCTTCAACAACAACAGCAACAACAACCCAGAGAACTCAACTCCCAAACAGGCAGTACGTGACGTGATGTTGCTGTGCTGAAAAGCGTTACCGCTCTGAAGCATTTTCATCGCGATGCAGATTAGGACGTAGTTTTCCATACGCAAATATCAGACCATAGGCATTTGAAACACTTAACGTCCGTCATAAAGGAAAGGCAGTGCGAACAGCAACAACCGCAAACAAACCCAACAAGAAGAAACTGTCAAATTAAGCTCAGAGATGAGGAGAGAAGAGAGGGAGAGAGGGAGAGAGGTGACCTTACCCATGGCCTCGGGAAGCGTGTGTGGTCGTTCTCCTCAGAATCCCAGCTCAACGCAGTCCTCACGCTCAGGTGAGACGGAGAAGCAGGTGGCCTCAGTCCTTGATCCACCCTGTCAAACATTAACATGGAAGAACTTTCCCAACGCGAGTCCAAACACGTCACAGAGAGAGAGAGAGAGAGAGAGAGGGGGGGGAAGCATAAACAGGTGGGACAGGTTTGTGTGGGGGAGAGAGAGAGAGAGAGAGAGAGAGAGAGAGAGGAGGAGGAGGAATGACTATCCCAGCTGACAGGATTTTTTTTTTTTCTTCTTTCAGTTCCTTGATCCAGCAAGGCCAGGTAAAGGTGTGGTAAAATAAAAATACCTTTACACATAAACAAGGGGAGTTCCCACTTCTGTGAAGTACAATACAAGAAAAATAAGAAATGTATATTTCTTCCTGCTGGCAGTAATTGTTGGCTTGTTCAGCACTGCTTAAGACAGTATTAACGCAGGCACCTGACAGTGTACGAACAGGAGTATTAATACAGGTACCTGACGGTGTACGAACAGGAGTATTAACACAGGCACCTGACGGTGTACGAACAGGAGTATTAACACAGGCACCTGACGGTGTACGAACAGGAGTATTAACACAGGCACCTGACGGTGTACGAACAGGAGTATTAACACAGGTGCCGGAGGAGTGTTTGGGCTGCAGTTTATCAGAGACCATAATGAGGTGCATAAATACTCTCACGTCTCACTGAATAAAAACTCCTCAGCCATCGCTAAACGGAGGGTAACGCGGTGGCAAGCAATCCCCCGCAGGCTCCTCACAGACCGTCCTCGGGGGGGGGGGGGGTTCTGCTCATTATCTAACGCCTTCGTCAGAACCCCCGGCCCGCTGAGGACTGCCGCTCAGCTCGTTAACGATCGATACGCCAGCCGTGTAATTAGGACCGGACAGGTAGCGCTTGTTGGAGGAAATTAATCGCGTTTAACAGGGCTGCACAACAAGGGCCTATCCACTGGGGAGGGTTCCGGCAGACTTCTGCTCTTAGTCGTTTAGTTTAATTAACCAAAACATTTAGGTTTTTTAATTTTATATATATATATATATATATATATATATATATATATATACACATTGCATTTTGATCTTCAGCTGCGGGCTGTGCATTCCCGTATGCTTGGTGAAACTCTGGTCTGACGGGAGTGAGCCAGCGTTCAAGTAAATGCCGGAAAAACCGGTCGGACTGATAAACCCGGACATGCACCGGAATCTCCAGAATGGGAGTTTGTAGGACCCTGATTTCAAGAGACAGCCTAAAGTTCAGAAATGAGATTTTATCAAATATACCACTGGAAGTACACACAACCGGTCACCGCAAACACACAGCAATTAGAGGAGCTGTAATTAAGTGTTTTAAGTTTGTCCAGTCAAACATCTCCTGGGATCATTTCCCACAACCACCACCGCTGAAGTTCTTGTTCACATGTGATCCTTTGGAAGATATGGGTGAAATTGAGGAAGTAATTCTCAACCCTCAAACAACTCATAACAATTAAAAACTGAGTCAAGACAAACACGCCTTTCTCAAATGAGCATAACCTTTAGCCTTTAACCCCTAACCGGGCGGAGGCCATGGAAACGCAGTAGCTCGTTTGAGTGACATCATTATGACAAAGGTCATCAGGAGGCTCCACCCCTGAGCTGCTGGGGACAGCCGAACTGCACACCACAAAGAGCCGCTTATACGCACTTCCAAAATCCAAACGTAAAACAAGGCCCTCTTGTGCCTTCTGCTCTCCAGGAACAAAGATGTAACAGAAGTTATATGTGACAGGATGACCTCTAGTTGACCTCTCTCCTACAGGAAGTTCACCAATAGCAGGAAGGGGGGTGGACATTTGTTGGTAAAATGAGAGCATTATTGGGCCTCTCTCTGAAATCATGCCAAGAGAAATCTGTGGCCGTTTCCCTAGAAGTCCCTACTTACAGTATTCACCCACGCTGGAGAGAGGGCATAGGTCTGGGTTTAAAAATGAATTGACGGTCGTGCCGATATCCCAACGCACGGATAACCCGTCATTCAGGAGACTGCCTCACGCGTTCAGCTACACGCTCAAGTCTCACATTTTATCTGCTGTCAGCCATTATTACAGCGATCACAAGACCGTGACTGACATTAAGACGTCAAGCGTCTGCTTCACCACAGCCGAAATCAAACCCCGCCGTCATCTTAAAAAGAAGAAATCACGCACATATAAAATGAAGCAGATTTAGTTTTTTATTGACAATCGAAAAGGGGGTGAAGGGGGTCGGGGGGGTGGGGGTGGGGGGTGGGGGACAGCTACAGAAACGATTTTAAAAAATGACTGCCTGTCAAAGGAAAAACATCAATCACAGTACTGAAGACCAACCTGTACAGTATAATGCAGTGCAATCCAGAACAAGACGGGCCATATCGCCACGGTCTCTTTGTTCACCATATCTCTTAATCCCTTCACTGAAGATTAATATTAATTTGGCTATAAAAAGACATTTCTTCCCATTTTATAATTTCTAGTTTTAAAAACCGCTGCAGGAAGACTGGGTTGCACCGTTGCGTAAATACACAGCTAATACACGGGAACATGATCCTGGCGGCGTTTACGCTAACAAGGTTAACATCAACAAACCTCGCCGTGATAATCCTCGACACCAAATATTCCTTTCCCCAGATATACATCTAAAATCTTTTACATTTAAATAAAAACTTGCTTTATATTCAAAAACAAAAACATGTGGGCACTTTGTATTATTGCAAAAAAATATATATTCTTTGGAATTTATTAGTGGCCAAGGTAAGATATAAAGTTACACAGATGCTCTCAAATGTACTTGATGAGGGCAGTGGGAGACGCACAGAAGAGTATAATTACCCAGATTTGTGTGTTTACAAGCACCTGGGTAATTATACGGCTGTTTTCTGTTGTGTACATGAGTTCGCAAACAGTTTTTTATCCCTATATTTCACCTCAGTTCACCTTTGGCAGACCATGTTAAAACCACTGATTCACAGTGATATGGGACAGAGAGAGCGCTAATGCAACTTCGCCGTGAAGGGAGCCTAGCAAGGGCGGCCATTTTGAAAAGGTTTAGTTTACGTTTAGCGCAACTGCTCATTCTCCGGCTAATGTTACCCGAGTAGAGCTATAGCCTACCATTAAACAATAATCTCACATAATAGGGCCAGGTTAGCCCATTCTGACCAAATGATTCGTTTACCCATTTCCTCGAATGTTATTTACAGAAAAACTCACATATTTAAATAATCAGGGTTGGGGGTCCAGCTCGCTAGCACACAGTAGGGTGCTGGAGAAAGGGTAACGGGTAAAGGGTAAGGGGTAACGGGTAAAGGGTAAGGGGTAAGGGGTACGGGGTACGGGGTACGGGGTAAGGGGTAACTCCAGTTGACCGCAGAGTAGGCTAGGAGCAGTGTAAATGACAGACGAGTTTCCCCCAAATGACCGCATCCAGCTAAATTCATTTTTACATTACTAAAAAAAAAGGTACATTTACCCCTCCGTTGGGCTCACAGCCCTGCATGCATGAGAGAGTCTATCTCCATTACGCACCGTTCTGGAACCATGTTCCCGTGTAATCAATTCAAATATCTAAATTAAAATGAAAAGGAAAAAAAGCCCACGCTTTAAAAAGAGTAAAGAAATACAGCTATAGGATTCAAACACCAACAGAGGACACCAACAAAACACATTTCATTTCAGAATCATCTTACGTTTTCCAGACGTACAAAGGCCACAATAATTTAGTTTCTACAAACGATCTTTTTTTTTTTTTTTTTTTCAGTAATTGTGTCCGTCTATTTAGAAAGTTGAGTGAATTCTCCAAAAAAAAAAAAAAAAAAAAAAAAATCTGAGGCACAAACATAAATGCCGCGAAATTTATGAAATTCCTAAATACTTTCAAAAGACAAAAAAACAACAACAACCTCACTGCCCAATTAAAAATACGGAAGAGAAATCTAGTACAGTGTCCACAGAAGACCTCTTCCACTGACACACCCATGACACAAGCCAGCCATTTTAATCCAGTCGAAAAAAAAAAAAACCAAAAAACTGAAATCGACCACAACGGCCAATCAGGAAGGAGACGGCGGGGGTGAAAGGGCAGGGGTGAAAGGGCAGGGGTGGAAGTTCATTCCGACACGGTCACAGCGAAGCCACTGAGCATGGCACGTTCCCAGCTACAGCGACCCGTCTGTCCGTCCGTCCGTCTGTGATATGCAAGCTTCACTTGGAGAGTAGCTTGGTCCCGTCCTCTGAGAAGGGTCACAGGGTCATAGGGGTCAGACTCCAAAATAACGACCCTCCCCCACCCCCCACCCCCCAAGCAGTGTGTGTAGTCTCCTACCAGGAGACATCCAACAAAAAAAAACAACAACTATATGTGTAAATATTCATAAACATATTTCTCTGTACACGTCTAAGGCACAAATGCATCCGATTCCTTCTCATGCCCCGTCTAATTAAACTTCAGAGTAAAACTTTCTACAAAATGTTTTTTTTCTGTTTTTTTTTTTATTTTTTTTTCAAATAAATGGCGCCCACTGCCAGCCTGGTTAGAGAAAGGCTAACATTTCCCTCACCATGTGATCTGCTCATGCCCAGCATCTCTCAACCCTGGTGCATCACACTCTGAGAAGAGAACTACAGTGCAGCTCCACAGCCGTGCCTAAAAACTACATTTCCCATGCAGCCACTGACTGCCAAATGGAGCTTCCACAGCAAATAAGGGGGTAGGAAAGAAGAAGAGATGTACACAGTGACACCGTTGAACAGGAAGTACTCCTGAAACTACAACTGTTCCATAAAAATTTAAACTACAATTGCTCCATTTGCATTGTGAGAGAAATAAAAACAGTACCCCAGACAAAATTTGTCCAGAAATTTGTCAAGCTTTAAAAAAAACGATTTCCGTTTTACCCCCTCTACTGGTAATTTTTTGATGTACGTTTCGTGGATAGTTGTGGATTCCTCCCCCCTCTCAGGACAGCGGAGAGCAGCTCGGGTGAACGCAGGGCTGCCGTTATCGAGTGGAAGTGGGGTCTTGTGTGCGGTGGCCATGTTAAGGTCACGGGTGAATAATAAAAATAAAAAAAAATTAAAACTACAAAAACGAACTGAAATGAAAAACGAAAACAGAAGAAGTGGAGACGTGGGGAGAGGGTGCTGCGGGGCGGCCTCCGGGCCACCGGGGGGCGCTGTGACCGTGGCCAGGGCCTCACTGCTCGGCCTTGTCCTCTTCCTTGTGGTCCTGCTCACTGTCATCGTCCCTCAGCTCGCCCTCCTCCCCGCTGCCCTGGAACTTGTCGTGTGTCCACTTGGGGCTGCTGCTGGTGGGCGGCGCCTTGCGCAGGATGAAGCGGCCCCTCCCGCGCAGGAAGTTGCCGCGCCCGCGCCCGCGGTTGTCCAGCCACTTCTTGTCGCCCTCGCCCTCTCTGTCGTCATGCTGGGGGGGGGGAGGGGGGAGAGGGTCAGAGGTCATGCGGAGGGGTCGAGCCCCCAATAACCCGGCAGCATTTCCATATAACGCAGCGTACTTATTTTATTGAATCGTTATTTAACGGACACCACATCTGTGTATTCATGAGATTCACTTACGGGACTTCTCCACTACGGTCTGTCGCTGTGAATAAGACTGTGAACGACTAATGGCATTCTGTCTAACCGAATCGCACACACTGTCATTTTCCATTTTAATGCAATGTACTTCATTAATCACCAAATGCATTATTATTATTATTACTACCAATACGATCATTTAAAGGTTAAAGGCCCACTCAGTAATTTCGGTTGCTACAATAAGATGCCAACGGCTGACAACAAGCAAAAAGGCAAAGATATGGTACAATAGTACACAATCATTCTCCAGTCAAAAATAATGGTATGGATCCTCAAAAAAGCATTTCAAAAGGAAAAGATGAGATCGAACATCCACGTTCATCTTCCACATTTCATTCTTCTTCTGAGTTTTAAATAACGGATGTTTTGGAGTCCTTTCCTTTCTCACCATAGACAGATAAAAAAAATACAAGTACCAAGATCCACCAAGGTTCTTCCAGTTTAGTCGAAAAGCAACCAAAAGTTGTGTGGAAATTACAGAGTGGACCTTTAAGTACCATGCTCAGGGATTCAGCAGAAGGTTTGTCAGAACGTTTTTTTACATAAAAAAAAGAAAGAAAGATATATTTTAAGTGTTCTAGAACGCATTAGAATGTTCAGTTAAGGACATTCTAAATAAGGCCCAAAAATCAACAAAATGAGTCAAAAGAAAAAAAAAAGAAAAAAAAAATCAAACGTACTGTGCTCTGATCCTCAACTTCTCTTTTGTACCCAACCTGAAAGGGGGGGAAAAATACAGAAATATAAAGAGCCAAAAAAAACTTACCAAGTAATACTTCCTACTTTTGGGGGTGTACTCAGGGTCCCAGTCCTCGCTCTTGGGGTGCGTGGGCACTGGCCCCATGTTGGGGGGGTTTCCGTTGCTATTGTTTCCAGGGTAACTGCCCCTGTTCCACCCCCTCCCTCTTATCCTGAACTGCTGCAATGGTAGCCAGTGGTATGATTACAGCAGGAGCAGATGAAATCACTGGATTCACAAACTCACACATAATCAGCAGAAAATGCCAATCTATATCTACATATACTCACACATGCTAACAGTGTCTTCATATCAACACGACTGGCTGTCTGCATTCGCCAATTAAATGGTATACCAAGCATACTTAACTTTACATAAACTTAACTTTATGTGAAGTCCGTATACTTCAGGCATACTGTTTTTACACATGGGTTCACATAGTATGCACTCAGTGAGCACTTAATTTGGTATTTGTTGGACTTATTCTTTAGACTCATTGGTCTCCTGCTGCTGCAGCCCATCCACTTCACGGTTCAATGTGTTGTGCGTTCAGAGATGCTCTTCTGCATACCACTGTTGCAACATGTAGTTATTTCAGGTACTGTTGCCTTCCTGTCAGCATTGACCGGTCTGGCCCTTCTCCTCTGGCCTCTCTTGTCAACAAGGCCTTTCTGCCCGCAGAACTGCTGCTCACTGGATGTTTTTTGTTTTCGCACCATTCTCTGTAAGCTCGAGAGGCTGCTGAGCGTGAAAATCCCAGGAGATCAGCAGTTTCTGGGATACTCAAACCACCCCTTCTGGCACCAACAATCATTCCACGGCCAAAGTCACTTGGGTCACATTTCTCTCTCCATTCTCATGTTTGGTCTGAACAACAGCTGAACCTCTTGACCATATCTGCACGCTTTTATGCATTGAGTTGCCGCCACATGATTGGCTGATTAGACGTTTTCATTAACAAGCTGGTGTACAGGTCTACCTAATGAAGTGCTCACTGAGTGTATATACACATATAAACAAACATATTCATACAAACATGACCGGCTACCTGTAATCCTATATGAAAAACTAGTGTACGAAACATACTTGATATAAACTTGATATATACTTCCAAGTATTCTTACTCATAAAATGCATTATAATGATTAAATGCATTATAAGCGGGTTTGTGGAAACGGTGTGAAATAATCTGCTTCATAAAGGAGCTGATTCATAATTCAAGTATGTTATGGTCCCACCAGGGACAAAATGGACTGCAGCCAGGGGTTTAAGACTCTCCAGTTGCACATAAAATCAGGGACAGAACTCTTTAAGAGAACTGAGCACTGAAAAGTGTTGGTAGAAGTGCCACATTAATAATAAAAAAGATTATTTATGATGAACTTACGAAGCCCCCGCGTGCGCGGCCCCTCTCCATGGGGCCCCCGAACTCGCGGGGCCCCAGACGGGCCTTGTTGAAGCCCCCCTCCTCTTTGGGCTCCATGTCCTCGTGCAGGAAGTCCCCGGGGCCCGCCCGGCGGGAGGGCGAGGAGGAGGAGGAGGCTGAGGAAGAGCGAGAGCGCTCGCGCTTCTTCTTGCTTTTCCTGGAGAGAGGGAGGAGGAGGGAGGAGGGAGGGGGGAGGAGGGAGGAGAGAGGGAGGAGGGAGGAGGGGGGAGAGAGGAGAGAGGGGGGAGGAGGGGGGAGGAGGGAGGAGAGAGGGAGGAGGGAGGAGGGGGGAGAGAGGAGAGAGGGGGGAGGGAGAGACACTTCCTGTCAGATCACTCAAAAGGCAACAGCACTGCCAGAAATGTACTGGCTAAAATTATCTTTTTCTTTCTTTTTTCTTTCTTTTTTAAAACTCCTGTGCATTTGAAGACTCGACTCTGAATGTTCTGAAGGCAGATTACAGGAGGCGCATGGAGAAAATAAATGCCATTCCTTGATTGGCTTCAAGTGAACACACTGTCCGAACTCTGTGTTGTATACATTTTCATAACTATATGATTCATATGATACTATATGACTCATTGATGCGGTTATACAGCATGAGCATAATTCTACAATATTACAGAACACCAAATGTATATAAAAACATATACAAAACCCAGAGGACTCATTTACCGTGCTGAAAACTACTAATCATCTCAGAGTTCCCTTAAGTGTAGTCTGAGGGAATTCTTCAGTACACAGACAGCAGGGCATTGCAGAGCCCAGCGCTGTAATTGGTTCTGTCCGTCTTGGCTGGTCGATTTCAGTCGATTTTAGATAAAAACCACGGCGGACATCAACCGGGTTGCCAGCGAGACTCACGCGAACATGAGAAATAAAATTATTAAATCAAAAGATTACTCCGCTTCGTCCTTCGTTCCGTGAGATTACCCAGAATCCCACTCTCTTTCGCTTCACAGCGTGCCAAAGCTGACGTGCGTTCAAGACGGCGAGCGCCAGGCAAGCGTGTGACAAACAAAATGGCGGCCGACAAGAAAGACGCCGAGAGAACTGAAGTGGACAACGGCTGTTATAACGCACTCTAATCAGCGTAATACCTGTTCTTACCTTTAAAAAGAAATCGCAGGCGAGCAGTGAATGAGCAAGCCGGCATTGTTAAATCTAAGTCGCGTCCCTTTGTATTAAAAAGGCGTGGGCGGGGAACTAAATGGAATGTTCATTTAAAATCGTAGTAACTGTTCGCTGCAAAAACAGTTCACCGCCAACGTTCGCCGTCTTGAACGCACGTCTGCCGTTCGCCGGGGGGGGGGGGGGTAACGTACTTGGATTTCTTGTGATGCTTGGAGTACTTCTCCCCGGACCGCTCCCGGCTGGACCCCCGGGAGTCTGCGGAGTCCCGGCCCAGCTCACGCCGGGGCTCCGCCTCCTTTCCGGAGTACTTTTTACGCCTCTCAATATCCAGCCTCAGGTCCACCGCCTCGCCCTTCATCCCTCGCTTCCTGTCCTCCTGCGGAACGGCACATCCGGGGCGGAGAGGAGGGGGCAGCGTTAGGGCCCGGCGTGGAGTTTACACGCCTCACAACAACATCACCGTCATCATCAACATCATCATCATCATCATCATCTTCATCACCACCACCACCATCATCATCATCATCATCAACATCACCACCATCATCATCATCTTCATCAACATCACCACCATCATCATCATCATCATCATCACCACCATCAACATCATCATCATCATCATCATCACCACCACAGAGAGGGGACGACCCGCGGGGACCAGAGTGCGACACACTGGAGATGCTGGCTGATCCCACGGGGGGGGGACCTTAAACTAGCCGGACCAGGGCTGGGGCTCGAGAGGCCGGGACCCTGGACCCGAATAACAGACCTCAGTGTCCTTCAGGGGGGTAACTGCGTACTGAGTACGGGGCAGTCGTTACCACTCAAACGAACGTCATCGCGGCATTACACTACTGTAAAAATATATTAATAAACAAATAAATGTTACTACGGCGGTGGATTCCAAAGCTTCCAGATTCCAGACATTTCACACAGGTGTGGCTGGGTGGTGCATATCCTCCCATCGACAGCCCACACTGTGACCTGGCGTGTTCTCCTCCGTCACTCCCAGTCTGGTCACCATGTTCATCTTAACATTCGCCATTTTTAGAACCACAAGCGGTCTTAAAAACCTCTTCCTCCCCCCCGACTGCACCGAGACTCTGAGGTTGCCAAATAGATTTGAGCCGCGCGGAGAGGGGTGTTATGGGAGAAGGCTCCAGCACTCCCTCTAGTGGTCACTGCCAGTTATTCACGCATCCCAGAATTCCCAGTGTGTGTCAGTCGAGGCCCCTCTCCTCTCATTATTCTTACGCAAACGAGACTCCGTGGGAAATACACCCAGCAAGAGTCAAATCAGACATTCACCGCCCTACACGCCCCAGGCGGACAGAAATGGGAGGCATTTCTTGTGGAGAACACAACAGGCGTAAGAATGACGAGAGACGGATCAAAAACAGTGTCAGGCCGAGATTACAAACATTACAAATATTACAACACAGGTGCAGACCATGAGCGTGCCACCCTGATCCAGGAGAGCTGCAGGATCCAGTGGGGTCTTGCGTTCACCGTTAAAAATAAATCTGCCCCAAGAACCGTGCAAGTGTACAAACGGCTGCTTTAAGTGATCAATCAACAGCTCAGAAACTCTCCAGGACCAGGGCCGGGGACCCCAGCAGACCCTGCGGTTCTCCAGGAACAGGGCGACACACTCAAGGACAAAGAGACAAAACGACATCATGCTATAATGTACTTGTGTGTTCTGCCTTTTTCTATTTGTGGTTTTTGAGGAAAAATACTTACGATGACATTCCTTCGAGAGGCTTGGACATGGTCACCTCCTTCTCTGCCTCCCTCAAGCTTCGACTCAACTGCCTTTGGGTAGGCGTGTGTGTGCCCACAGTGTACCCATATCTCAAACGCAATACACAACGACCTGAGTGCGGCTCATTGGCTGGGTTTCTGGGTTTTTGTGTTGTCTGTTTTGCTTTTGTCTTTGAGATTTATTTCACCTCCTTTGAAAGAAAAGCACGGCTTAAGAGAGAGAGAGAGCGAGAGAGAGAGAGCAGTCTAAACCCCACTGCTGAGGAGCGACTGGATTCGCTGTGCTTTGCTTGCTTTCCTGCTCGTTTTTTTTTTTTTTTTTTGCTTTGTTTTTGTTTTGTTTTTTCACTCTCTCCAAATACTTCATATTTCAAAACGTTCGGTCACCTTGTAGCCGCCATCCCCGGACGCTTTCATGTCATCAAACAGGTGAGAGTGAGAGTGCTTCTTAAAAGCACTGGGAGACACATCGATTCTCCTGCAACACACAGAGTGACAGCACGGTGAGGGAGGGCGGGGCCGGGGCCGGGGCCCCAATGCAGGAGACACAGCTTCACACAACCCCCAGCGGGAGAAACGCCATTAATAAAGAGAGAGAGAGGGAGAGGGAGGGAGAGAGGGGGAGAGGGAGAGGGAGAGGGAGAGGGAGAGAGAGAGGGGGGGGAGGGTGAGAGAGAGAGAGAGAGCGAGAGGGAGAGAGAGAGGGGGGAAAGAGAGAGCGAGAGGGAGAGAGAGAGAGAGAGAGAGAGAGAGAGAGAGAGAGAGAGAGAGAGAGAGAGAGGGGGGGGGGGAGGGTGAGAGAGAGAGAGAGAGCGAGAGGGAGAGAGAGAGAGAGAGGGAGAGAGGGAGAGAGGGAGAGAGGGAGAGAGGGAGAGAGAGGGGGGGGAGGGTGAGAGAGAGGGAGAGAGGGGGGGAGGGTGAGAGAGGGAGGGAGAGAGAGAGAGAGAGAGAGAGAGAGAGAGAGAGAGTGGGAGAGAGAGAGAGAGAGAGAGAGAGAGAGAGAGAGAGAGAGAGAGAGAGAGAGAGAGAGAGAGAGAGAGAGAGAGAGGGAGGGAGAGTGCATGTTTTCCCAGTGAGATCACTTCAGCAGGAATAGCGTTGCCTAGAGCCTGGGAAGGGGGGTTTGGGACAGAACATGTCAGTCTCTAAACTCCACACACTCTCGGTACCTGTGTCCGTCTCCAAGCGCTCTCTGTACCTGTGAATCTCGGGGCTTTTCCTGGGCTTGGCCATTTCCTTCTCGGCCGCTCGTCTTTGGTAAAGGGCAAAGCGCTCGTTTAGAGTCAGGCCTGAGGAGGGGAAGTGCTGAGCTGCACGGGCAGGAGGAGGAGGAGGAGGAGGAGGAGAGAGGGACCGTCAGAAACACACACACCCAAAAACACCACCCGCTCCCCCGTCACACACAGTCCTCTCCCCGTCAGAACCACGGACACAGACACACAGCGCACGCAATAGCTGTTTTTTATCCGCCATTTCGGGCTTCCCTTCGGAGTGGAGAAAGTTCTGGAAGCGAAGCCGGTGTTTAAATCTATAAACGTAGCTCCGAGCTCGAAGCGACTTGGCTGGAGGTTTGTAGCTCGCCTGGCTGACGCACCAGCCAGGAGTCTCAGAAGAGACTTTTATTTTTATCCATTTATAAATGTTAAATGTTAAATATCCGTTATGGTTGTTAACAGAAGACATTTATAATTTCCTGGATCCAGCAAAAGCTCCCCAGTGGAGATTTGAACCCGTGACCAGCTGCCAATCAACAAGGAAGCGTGACAGTGCAAAATCAATTTCCACAAAATGAATCCCTGAAATGCAATTTATAAAAGGAGAAGTCAATGCACATTATATTAATTGTATTTAAATAAAATAAGTCGATTTCCCTCTGCCAAGAAAGGACAAACCAAATTAGGATTGCCAGATGAGACTTCAGAGCAGGTCTGTACATTTTACGCTTAGTGAATTAAACAAAAACAAAATGTCTCCCATACACTAAACTCAGCGGCCACAATAAACCGCACACACGGAGTCTGGCATCGGTGTTGAGAGAAAGTTGAGATGACACTCAATTCAGGATGCGCCATTTTGAGCAGGGCACAGCACTGAATTGGACACAATGTGGCACAGGTGACACAAAATGGCGACCTTCACACTGGCATCGAAGGAGTTACCGCATCACCATGGGGGTGTTGTGAAATGCACTGTTGGTACATTACCAGTGACATGGTGAGCAATGGAGTGGCACCCTAACAAGACTTACTGTGATTCACAGTAGGGTTAGTGTGTTGTGGTGCATTGTGGGTAGGATACCTTTGATCATGTGGACAATGGAGTGGAATAGTGTATTGTGGTGAATTGTGGGTAGGATACCTTTGATCATGTGGACAATGGCATGGTAGGGTGTGTGTGGGGTGGCCTGTAGCATAGTGGTTAAGGTACATGACTGGGACACGCAAGGTCGGTCCCGGTGTAGCCACAATTAGATACACACAGCCGTTGGGCCCGTGAGCAAGGCCCTTAACCCTGCATTGCTCCAGCGGAGGATTGTCTCCTGCTTAGTCTAATCAACTGTACGTCGCTCTGGATAAGAGCGTCTGCCAAATGGCAATAATGTAATAATAATGTTATGGTGCAGACTTGCTGTGGCTGGGTGCAGTGCATTGTGGGTCGGCGCAGTGCATTGTGGGTTGGGCGCAGGGTACCTTTGATCTGGTGGACGATGTTGACGATGTGCTGGGCGAACAGCTCGGACGGACTCCGGCAGAGCTGCGTGTTCTCAATGTGCTGGAAGATGGAGCGAAACTCCTGCTCCTTTTTCGAGGGGTGAACCAGATCCCGAGAGAGCCGGCGCTCCGTCACCAGAACCCCGGAAGAGCTGGAGGAGGGAACGCCGAAAAAAAAAACAAACAAACAAACGGTCAACTCCACTTCCCTCTCACCAGGCCCTCTGTCCCATAAATAAAATCATACGCCGCTCTACCTAGAGACTGGGCGCATCAGATTTCTCTCACCGAGGGCATATTTATAAACCTCTCCTTCACAGCTGATGTTACAGATATGGACGGAGGCCATCGTTATAGTGCTACGAGAGCTTCAGTGCCCTTTAATGGCCAAGAGTACGGGGCCTCCAAAACTCAGATGTACGAAGGTGTCCCAGGTGGTCCTCGGCTCAAGACGTGAAGATAATCGTTGAGATAAGCATCTTTAAGAACATCTGGTTTATATATTCCTACATTTTAGAAAGCATACAACAATTTTTGGGTGAATTCAAACCATGATTCAGGCATGCGTCAATGTGGTAAATGTGTTAAATGTGTTAAATGCCGAGATCATTGCAGAGGACAGGAGGGGTGTTAAGGCTGCAGTCTGCAGGGGGGGGGCTGAAGTTCAGGTTTTTCCACTGTTTCCGTGCTTCACAGAGTAAATCTGAGTCACTGACTGCTCATCCACACACCTGGCAAGGCCTAAAATGGCCACATACTGCCAGGAAACCAAAATGGGGCAGCCTGCAGCCTAGTGGTTAAGGTACATGACAGAGGTTGGTGGATCAAGCCCCAGTGTAGCCACAATAAGATCCACACAGCTGTTGGGCCCTTAACCCGACATTGCTCCAGGGATTGTCCCCTGCTTAGCCTAGTCGCTCTGGATAAACCCCCGGGGGCAGCCACGCATTCGGGGTACGGTCGTCACGGTTACCTGGCGGCGTCGTCTCTGAAGGACTCCGTTCTGACGGCCGTGTCGCCGCCCCTCTTGGCCGAGGCCCTGACGGGGGACCCGTCCCGCTGCACCAGGAACGTGTCCCGGTCGCGGGCGTCGCTGCTGCCCCCCCCCCGGCGGGGCGGGGCCGGGGGGGACGGGCTGAGGCCCGGGGGCTCCTTCTTGCGGGTTTTTTGGGGGGCCTTGTCCGGGGAGAAGCCCCGAAACAGCGCCTCCTTCTTGGCGCGCTCCTGCTTGCGGGCGCGGTAGAGCTCCTCCTCGGCTTCGTCCGGCTCCTCCCCCTCGCCTTCCGGGGCCTTCCGCGGCCGCTCCTTGCCCGAGGGGAAGTAGGCCAGGTCGTCCCACTTGCCGAAGCGCTCCTCGAAGAGCTCGCGCGTGGACAGCTTCACCTGCGGCGGCTCCGCCTCCCGGTCCCGGCGGGGCTTCGGGGGCCGGCGGGCGGCGGCCATCTTCTCCACCTCCTCATCCTCCTCTTCCTCCTCCGCGCAGAGGAAGGGCGGAGCCGCCTTCAGGAACCCGCCGCCGCCGGCCCCGCCCCCGCCCGTCTCGAACCCGGCCCCGTACTTGCTGTACTTCTCCTTCTCCTTTGGGGCCCCGTAGCCGGGGGCCCGGTCGAACGCGGGGCCCTTCTCCGGCTCCCCGTCCGCGGCGTCCCCGGGCTCCTTGTCTCGGCCGTTCTCCCACTCCGCCACCTGTTTCTTATTCTTGTGTTCCTCCAGGAACCTGGGCAATCGGGGAAGACACGGGCGCCATTTTAGCGACACTCAGGCAAAGGTCAAGGCTAATGCTAATGCTAAGGCTAATGCTAAGGATTATGCTAAGGATTATGCTAAGGATTATGCTAATGCTAATGCTAAGGATTATGCTAATGCTAAGGATAATGCTAATGCTAATGCTAACCACAAACCACTAACTCCACTGCAAGGTCTTTTTGCAACATGTCTTCATTGCTACAAGGCCTTTTGACAGGGTGATAGCCACCGAGCTTCTTAGCTCTCAAAAGAGACAGAAGCAGGGTGATTTTACGTAGAATGGTTGTAGGAGCAGTTGGCGAGTACAACCCGCTAGGGAGGGGAGGGGAGGAGAGGGGCAGTTTATTTTTGGGTTTTTTTTTCGGGGCCCTGATTACAGACCACCAGAGGTTTACATCCACTCCCACGGGGGAGTCCGGGAACGCGCACACACAACTCCCAGAGGCCCCGGGGGCCGTTTAAACCAGCACAATCTGGTTCCAACCGGCTGTGTGGCCCCAAGGGAGCGTCACCAAATTGCGAACAGCAACATTTACCTCCCGGATTGAATCACTTTACGATGTTTCGGCGGGGAGGAGTGGAATACTAGCGTCTCTCATTTTTAAAAGCACTTCAGCACACCATGTATCAAATGTTCAATTATGTAGTCACAGGAAATGACTGACCATAATTCAAATAAAATTGATATACTTACTCCTACCGACCCTCAGACTCCTAAACATTTGGGAAAGCATACAACGTGCATCTAACCAACGGCTGAGAATAGCAGGCACGTTTGGGGGTTTTGTTAATTAAGCAGAAGGCTACGACTCCCCACTTTAAACAACATTCCTCCTCCGAGCTTTGAAGCGGAGCGCAGACTAAAACAAATCAAAAACAAAAAACAAAATTATATTATTAATCGTAACCATCGTAATTGGTCATGAGCAAAATCTAAAGTACAAAACCAAAAAGCCACAAAGCTAAACAGAAGGAAATCAAATGATTATGGGCACAGACTTTGAAATCAAAAAAAGGAACATCTCTGAACAACGATCAGGAGACTCACTGAGCTGCAACAATGACTCACAACTAAACAAAACTGAGCAACAATAAAGACGTGAAAAAAGCTAATTAGCAAGTATGTATTGGGTAAATACACAGCTTGATTGTGTAATTATTAGGCAGCTACTCTGATTTCAGTGGTAAAAATGATGAAAGTACCATGTGTAAATAGTATGTAAATATCTTAATAATAAGCGCAGGTATTCATAGTACTTCCCTCTGAAATCGAAACTGTTACCTAATAAGTACCTGGCATTTAGCCAGTAAGTACGACGCAATTGATGGGCCGTAAAAAAAAGGAATTACACCCAAGAACTTTACAACAGATTCGTACTCTGAACATTAGATGAATCCCACATCTGGTCTACAGTGAGGGAGAGAGGGTGATGAACGGAGAGAGAGAGAGGGTGATGAACGAGAGGAGGGGAGGGGGACGTACTTTTTGAAGGCGGCGGAGATGGCACTCTTGTCGCCTGCTCGGTGGTCCTCTTTCGAGAAGAACCCGAAGCCCGAGAAGGCGGCCGTGGGGCTTTTCTGTTTGGGGCTCTGGGCCGGGGGCGCAGTACCGCCGCCGTGCCAGGGGGCGGCGCTGTTGGTGGAGGAGCCGGAGCTCTTGGGCGTGGGGCTGGGCTGGCCGGGCACCGACACCACGGCCGAGCGCATCTGTGGGCTGGCCCGCTTGGGGCTGGCGCTGTAGTCCGTCAGGCCCTGCCAGTTCCCGCTCCCGGGCCGTTCCGGAGCGTTCCCGTCCTCCCCGGGAGCGCCGCCCGCGCCTCCCCCCTCCGGGTCCGGCTCCGCTCCCCCGGTGGCGCTCCCGCTCCGGCTCCCGCTCCCGGCGCGGGCGGCCGCCTCCTTGGACGCCGAGCGCTCCTTGGCATCCTTAACTGAGCCACGCTTCTCCCGGCTGGACCCCTTCTCCTTCTCCCTGTCCTTGGCCGATCCCGAGCCCGACCCGGAGCGCCGGCGCTGGCGCCGGGGTCGCCGCGGCGACGAGGAGCGGGAGGACGAGGAGGAGGAGGAGCGGTGGGAGCGGCGGGAGCGGCCGGAGGAGGAGCGGTCGGAGTAGCGGGACCGGGAGCGGGAGCGCGGGCTGCCCGACCGCTTCTTGGGCGTGCGGGAGCGGGAGCGGCCCCGCCGGGGGCTGTGGGGGTGGTGCGGGGGCGGCGGGGGCTGCTGCTGCTGGGGGTGCTGCCGGTAGTTCTGCCAGTTGTTGGGCCGGTAGTTGTTGTTGTAGCCCCCGCCCCCCCCGCCGCGCTGGTAGCGGCCGCGCGGGAAGTAGCCCCGCCCCCGGCCGCGGTAGTAGTACGGCCTGCGGAAGCCGCGGTGGTACCCCCGGAACTGGCGGTTGTTCTGGTACTCCCGCGGGTAGTCCCGGTCCCGGTTGTGGGCGGGGGAGTGGGATCTCGAGCGAGAGCGAGACCTAGAGCTGGGGAGAGAAGGAAACGCAGAGGAGGTGAGATGAATGGGAGGGAGCGGAGGGAAGAGAGAGAAAAGAAAATGCAGGGCAGGGGAGGAAGGAGGGGGAGGGGGGGAGGGTGGTGGGGGGGATGAACAGGGACCTGCACGCTTGATGCAGGTGAGTCCATCATGCCCAAGGTGACCATCACAGGTCTGGGGAGATCTGGGTAATCCCATCGCGACTCGACACCCTTTTGGACTGCATCGCCACAGAGTTGTATGAGATGTGGCGTGCTGACTTTGACTCATAAGAAACCTCGGGAACCAAAATCGCACTGGTCTCGGATTGCTAATCTGGGAGAAATGGGATAACCCAATTTGTGCGGCTCCATGACTTCGACTTGGCCCATCTCCACTACAGTAGGCTGTATGTTCACCCCAAAATGAAAGGCAAAGGAGTTTTGAGTGACTGATGTTTAAATCTGATTTGCAAAAAAATGTATGTTTTAAAATGGATTAAATTTACACCAAAGTTAGGGTATAATGTGAACACCATCTCCAGAAAATTTGGTCTTGGAAATTTGAGTCATTTCAGCGATATCGTTCATTACTCAACCGAAGAAACGAAGTCGACATGGCATTACCCAGCTGCACGATCTGCTGGTTTCCATCGTCACACAGCAGTTAACTGAGAAACTGAAGCGGTCGATTGTACAGTTAACTGAGAACACCTGGAGCCTTCAGGTCTAAACATTGAGTCATCTCAGGGTGAACGGAAAAGCCAGCACACTCGCGGCTCTCCAGGACCTGGCCACAGATGTACCGTTCTGTTTCTGCACCCATTCATTTACTACCAATCTTTGAACCCAATATTTTGTCTTTTCCTCCAAAGGTGGATCGTCGGATTCCATCCGTAGGCCCACATTTCACGTGAGTCAACATCCTCTGCAAATTCGGGAGGTTTCAGAAGAGCACACCAGGAGCAGTTTGTAGCCTAGTGGCTAAAGGTACATGACTGGGACATGGAAGGTTGGTGGTTCAATCCCTGGTGTAGCCACAATAATATCTGCACAGCTGTTGGGCCCTTGAGCAAGGCCCTCAACCCCGTCATTTCTCCAGGGGGCATTGGTCAATGCTTAGTCTAATCAACTGCAACGCGCTTTGGGTAAAAGCATCAGCTAAATGAGTGTAATGTAATGCTTTTTCAGTAGTATTTGGACATCTGGAGTTGGCGGCGCAGACACCTCGTCGAGGGGAGAAAACGTAACGCACAGCCACACAGGCCGAACTGCAGACTCCACACACAAGGACAGTCCGGTTGATCAAAAACATCCCTCCCTGGCTGAGAACCCGGTCCATTCTTCGACACCCAGGGAGGCTGTGGAACCACAGCCCACACTGGCAGGGCGAGGATCTGGTGCCAGACGAATTAGCTCCGGTGCTAAACCCCCCGTCATTCACACAAGCCGTCCAGCTGTCATTTGAAATTATACCTCAGCATCAGGTTATCATCACAGAAATGCTAGTTAATGCCAATATGAACCCAACATTGGTTTTTCTTTATGCAAATGATTCAATTCAACTTCAAAATGCAAAGTTAAAATATTTAATGGCAAGAACCCATTCCAAGATGCGGTAGCCGAGACTTTTTAATGACCAAATCTTCCCGTCAGAATTCAAAACACGATTTGGCAGGAGGACTGAAATTCTAGCTGCTAGTCAAATTTAGCTCACCGCACTTCTCTCCCCTCCCCTCCCCCAGAGAAAGCCTGGTCGCAATGAATGGAAATTTCTTTTCTTTTTTTAAGTACTTACAGAGACATGCAAATACACGTTTCGTGGAATATAAATTTTGCTTTAGATTGGTAAAACATTTAACAGCTGTGGTATGTGAGAAGTTTCAGAAAGCTTGATGAAAAGAAACCAAAAAGTGGTTAAAAACGAAAGAAGGACATCTTCTTCGTAACTGGCTTCATACGTGTACTCGGAAGATTATATTTAAAGAAAAGAAAAGGCACGAACAGTGAAAAGCTCGTTATAACGTTATAACGGACATTTTAAATTCGGTGATGGCTGCTTTAAGCACGAGGCTGCAATGCCAGCCGCGGTCTCACGATGGCACTGTATCGCCGTTGGAGCTCCACATTGCGACGGGCGAAAAAAATCAACAGTCTGTGCTGGTCAAAAGACTCTCGGCTTTCCGTTGACACAAGGCAAGCGAAGCATTTACCCAACACACAGGTTTCTTTAACACGTCAAGGGTAAATATTTTTATTGAACGACTTCACTTCAGCACATAAGGATGGGCATCGAACGCGCCCCATAAGCGAGCAAACACAAAATGAGATTAACAACATATAACTGGTGCGCAGTCATTTACTGGGCACTGAAGACATCTGTGCTCGCGTAATTCGGAACACAGCCACCAAAATAAAAACTAAAATATAGATTCTCTCAGCATATATTCTCACAGTAAGCAATCCACAAACGAGTAAAATATAAATAAACGTGACCTTAATGCCCAGATTTCTTCGCCGCATGCACACGTACACACCTATAATAAGCAATTGAAGGTAACAACTTGAAACAACAGCCTCGCCAGAAGCATACATGTAAAACAGCTCACGTCTAATAAAAAACGCACACGAGCGCACAGACGGAGCACGGGCTCGCTAAATAAAACCAGGAAAGCCCACAAAACTTGGTTTAAGTTCTAAATCGTTTTCCGTCTTAATCGCAGCCAAAACATATCGCCGACGTAATCCGCCTGAAATACCCCGCAGCAGATGATCAGAAAGCGACTCGCTACTCACCCGGTGCGTTTTTTCATTGGAATACAGCGCTAACCGAGCAGCATTCGCGGCGGCATCGCAAACTCGCGGCGGCGTGAGCGTCTCTGTATCTCTTATGAGCTCGGCGCTGGAGAGGCGCGGTCACGTGTTCCAGATGGGAAACATTTCTACTGTAATCCTCCCAGGCGATGGGAGGGGCGGGGCCGGGGCTACGCTGCCTGCCAATTACAAAACAGGGGCCTGCCCAAAATCTATCCTAAATGGACCAATTGTTAGCTTCGATTTTTTTTATTTATGTCTATTTTTTGAGAGGATGGGGGAAGGGGGGTTAATTGTCTTTTAACATTAATTGAAGACATACTGCGCGGAGGATCTATTGCCAATGACAATTCTCTACACCGATGATTAAACCTGAATGGTACAGCAATGCAAATAGGAAATACTGTAATCAGATTTAAGTTGGTTCAAGTTTCTTTGGAAAAAAAATAAAAAAAATAAAAAAAAAATCTGAAGATGAATTGTAAAAGAAAAGCCGAAACAAACGTCGCAGCAGCATGATTGAGAAACAGTACTCTTCTAGAGCAGTAGCTTACTTAAAAGGTTTGAAGCAAGTCCAACGAACGGCCTACAATTTCATCCACGACCCAGATCTCAGTCCACAAGCAAACCTGCTGGCCGCGCCTTTTAATTTTTAATATATATATTTTTTAATTATTGCTTTTTGTTACTACCAACACACTGCAAACTCACACGCAAAGACACCCATATTACCGTTGCAGTGGTCACCGCCGCGTTAATGCAAACGGGAGACGTCACAGCAAGCACTTTCCCTTACACCGACCGAAAGCACCACAAATTCGCAGGTCTTAGGGGATTTATTATTTTAATTATTTCCGTATCATTTACCTTTACAATAGATGGTTTTAAAATGTAAAATATGTAAACGTAAAAATACACTTCAACACATTCGGTCGAGGAATTTTTTTTTTTTTTCATTTGACTGCTTAAAGACGTAAAAATAACTTCTGATGTGCACTTAAAAACACCATAACTGCGAACATGGGGAAGTTACTGGGAAGTTGCTGGTTAGACTACCGCAAGCGCTCACACGGCCGACGTAGCCTCGCAAGCTAATGCCAGCAGTGTCAGACGAGAGAACTAGTGCAAATTATACAATCCGGCTCGTCTGATATTAAGTTTCACGTGAAACAGTGTGACGATCGTAAAGGACGGAGCCCGTTGTACAGTGTGGAAGGGCCTTACTGCAGCCGGTTCACGGTTCGCGATGTACACTTTTTAAAATATGCACGGAAATAAATAACAAATAAAAAATACAAAAATACAAATTAAACCGATTTATGGACACCTACGTTTTTACAAGAGTTATTTCTCAGCCGCCTTAGTCCCAGCCTTAACGGGAGGGGGAGGTGTCATGCACTCTTAGAAACAGTAGAAACTACCGTGCCTGTAGAAGCAGCCAGACACTCTTATCACAATCAATTTCCTGAGTGTAAATGCTCCCAGAACTCCAGACATACAACGCAGCCTGTAGTTATGTAGCCGACTTCACCTCAGGAATAACGCGCCGTATTCCAGACGGGACGGCCAGGTTTCAGCACAGGAAACAAGAAAATGAGGCGCGCGTCTACAGCTCGAAAATGAAGACGATGACGGAGGGGCGGGGGGAAAAAAAGGGAAAAATGAAACTCAATTTTATTTAATGAAAGGGAAGAAGAGAGAACAGTGGTGTGCTGAGTCGGCACAATTCGGTTCCAGTTGCTTCGCGGGAACTCGAGCTTCGCGAAGTGCAGACGGGAAGAAGGAAAAAAACGCAATAAAAACCAGGGCTCAACTACAGTCCGTAAGGAGAGGATTGTGCGGGTAAATAATCGCTGGCGGGTAACAGTCAGGGGTGAGAACTTTAATGTGAAGTGAGTTATGGGAGGGTTTCCATGGAGATGATAAAGTGGAATGGCCTCGCAGGTGTAATATATCTGGGGGGGGGGGCACGCCTATCGAAAGCGTTTCTTGCAAACAGCGCGTCCCCGTTGTCGTGTCTCGGTTTGACGGTTCTGACACAGCCATTGTAGCCCGTGATGGGGAGCTTACTGCAGGGACCGTGGAAACGGAAATCAATAGGCTGGCGTTATACCTGTCAGCGGCACCTTCCAGAAGCAGAGGCGAAAGGCGTTTCACTCCACGCTTAACACACCCGACAGAAGAAGAGAGGGGCCACTGGGTAGAGTACACTGGCGGTCAGCGCATGCTGTGAAACCTGTGCTGCGGACTTTCACTACAGAATCCTGCGAGAAGCTGGCAGTCACAAACACATCCCCTGGCATCGCTCACCACCACGACCCCCCTCCATCATCCCCCTCCACGATCCCTCCCAATCCAGATTCCGCCCGTCCTTCGAAGGACTGGGATGAGTCTCCCTTCTCATACCTCACAGACAGACACAGACAGACACGCACACACACACACACACACACACACACACACACACACACACACACACACACACACACACACACACAGACACACACAGACACACACACAGACACACACACAGACACACACACAGACAGACAGCTCCGGTCATAATCACTCACTCCACACAATCTCAGCAGCGTGTGAGATAGCAGATCCTGGGATTCCTAAAAATACCGCAGAGCTCTGGCTTAGCTCAGGCTTGCGCTCCGTTGTCATGATCTCTCTCCGCCGGTTTCGGCCCTCAGACCTGCAGGAAGCAGCGGGGGGCTGCACGCTCATTATTTTCTCCGGCGGAGAAACGCACAGGCCTCCTTTAGGGTCCCGGCTCCTGTTTTCTCCACGTTAACCCCCCCCCCCCCCACACACACACACACACCCCCCCCCCACACACACACACACACACACGCACACACCCCCCCCCCCCCACACACATCTCTCTCTCTCTCTCTCTCACTCACACACACACACACACACACACACTATCGCTCCTCTTCAGACAATGTACAGAATGTTCTTTCTCTCCCCCATCCCCCCATCCCCCCTCCAAAAGTCTGCTTCATCTCAGCCACAGGATTTATAATACTCTAAACCTGACCCTCCTGCTTCTCCCAAACTGGCTCCCCCCTCTCCTACTCATCCGCCAAGGCAACATGTTTATGGGGCGGCCTGTAGCCTTGTGGCTACGGTGCACGGCTGAGAGCCAGAAGGTTCAGGCCCTGGTGCAGAAGATCAGGGAGGCTGCTGAGCCCTTGAACAAGGCCCTTAACGCCTCGCTGATGGCCAGGACATCATCATTAACATTAAAGAGACACCTCCGACCAAAAGGAACAGACACATCCTCCGCAGTGTGAGATTTGGGGGGGAGGGACATCCGGTCACCTTCGATACTGTCCTCCTGTCTCTCCCACCCCCTCCCTGCAGACCCCAGGAGTTCACAGTTGACCAGCTAATTGAAGACAGCAGGGACTCTCACTCTGACCCAGAGAGGGCTGGTGTGGGTGTAGGCTTTTGTTCCAACCAAGCAGCCACACACCTGACCCTACTGATCAAGGTCCTACGCATAGGCTCTAATGCAGGGGTGTCAAACTCCAGTCCTGGAGGGCCGCAGTTGGTCTGTAGGTGTTTGTGGTTTTCTTTCAATCGGCCTCGAGAAGAAGGTGTGTGGACTCTTTTGCCAATGTAAGACTTTGAAATGTATCTCTCGTGCTGAAACACGCCAAAAACCAGCAGACACAGTGGCCCTCCAGGAGTTTGACACTCCTGCTGTAATGGCTGATCAGCAGAATCTGGTTTGTAAACCGCTTGGTTGGAATGAAAGTCTGCATCCAAACCGGCCCTTTCTGAGTGAGACTGAGTAACCCTGCCCTACAGCACACAGTACCCCCGTCCAGTTTGATTTCTTAAACTGTGGTCCAACCCCTCTCCGAATAAGCCACTTCGAGGAAATAAACATGAAGGACTAGATGCAGAAGGACCAGAGATCCAGTGTGGTTTTGAATACAATCGCTTTTTACTCCCCCGTTTAGGGTTTCATCTGACATTGTACACCAGATTTCACCCTGTTCCTGTTCACTCTCCATTTCCCCACATCCCCTCCCCCGTCCCTGGGTTTTACTTCAACATCCTCAACCCGAAATATTACGCAGTAGCAAACGGTCAATCCGGTTTTACAAGCCTACTGCCAATCCAGTGTCACAACCCTGAGGGATTATTATTATTGAAACTTCCATCCATTATTTGATATGATTTTGATTAATTTGTATTTATTTTTTTATTATTATTATTATTTTTAATTCTGCTGTTTTCAGAGACGCTTAGAGACAGCGATTCCACAACACGAGTGGAACAGCTTGTACACATCTCGGGGTGTGATGTGTGGCACAGATCACCCAAGCCGGGACCAGGTGTCTAAAGACACATCCCGACGGTTCGAGAGTACGAAAATAAACCAGAAACCCCCTCGAGGCACCTCGGCAACCTCACGCTCTCTCCTTTGATTAAAAACACGAGAGATCGAGGGAGAGAGGAAAAACAGAAGGGGATAGACAGGGGGGATAGACAGGGGGATAGACAGGGAGATAGACAGGGGGGATAGACAGGGGGGATAGACAGGGGGATAGACAGGGGGATAGACAGGGGGATAGACAGGGAGATAGACAGGGAGATAGACAGGGGGGATAGACAGGGGGATAGACAGGGGGATAGACAGGGGGATAGACAGGGGGATAGACAGGGGGATAGACAGGGGGATAGACAGGGAGATAGACAGGGAGATAGACAGGGAGATAGACAGGGAGATAGACAGGGAGATAGACAGGGAGATAGACAGGGAGATAGACAGGGAGATAGACAGGGGGATAGACAGGGGGATAGACAGGGGGATAGACAGGGGGATAGACAGGGGGATAGACAGGGAGATAGACAGGGAGATAGACAGGGAGATAGACAGGGAGATAGACAGGGAGATAGACAGGGAGATAGACAGGGAGATAGACAGGGAGATAGACAGGGAGATAGACAGGGAGATAGACAGGGAGATAGACAGGGAGATAGACAGGGAGATAGACAGGGAGATAGACAGGGAGATAGACAGGGAGATAGACAGGGAGATAGACAGGGAGATAGACAGGGAGATAGACAGGGAGATAGACAGGGAGATAGACAGGGAGATAGACAGGGAGAGAGAGAGAGGGAGAGGGAGAGGGAGAGATGGGAAGGGTACCTGTAGCGGTGTTTTCGGGAGCGGGAGCGGGAGCGACTCCGGGATCGGGAGCGGGAGAAAGAGCGGGAGCGGGAGCGGGACCCGGAGCGGGAGCGGGAATGCGAGGGGGACTTCGCCTTGGACATCCCCGTGGGCCACGTCCTGCAGTCTAGGGCTGAAAAAAAACACAAAACGCCAACATTAACACCCTCACGCTAACAAACCTCGCACGTGTCGATTCGCGCCCGTTAACGGGACGCCGCGATGTCACGAGGGGCACGGGAACACAAGTGTGAACCCAGCGCCCAGCCATTCTGGAACTACTGTACTCTTATCGTAAGGGACATATTAATGCAGAAATATACTTTCATACTTTGCGACGCCACAGGATGACGAGGACAAAGGCCAGGGCAGGCAGCTTCACAAACGCAGGAACACTTTTACCGTCATATTTCTGTTTCATAAATCAGTTATATAAAGAGAAGAAGTTGTCAGCCCATCTAGGGGCAGCTTGTCGCCTCATGGCTAAGGTTGGGACCCGGAAGGTTGTTGGTTCAAGCCCTGATAAGATCGGCACAGCTGTTGGGCCCTTGAGCAAGGCCCTTAACCCTGCATTGCTCCAGTGAAGATAGTCTAATCAACTTGAAGTTGCTCCGGCTAAAAAGGGTCAGCTGAATAACGAATTAAGTCAATCTGACCGTGCTGCTACAAGGCTAACGTGCTAACACTACAAGGCTAACGTGCTCACAGAGCATCTAGGCAGGCTGAGAGACTGAGTCACCGTGGTCGCCACGGTAATGAGAATGAGGCTGACCATTGTGTAGGGGGTACAAGCAAACACTGACTAACCCCTCAGAAACGCAACACACGCACGCAAACACACAGCGAAGTATCCAGAGGAGACCCACTGTATGTGGCTAGATTGGCTGAGCTCAGCTCTCAGCCATATTCTCTACTGCAGACGGCAGACCACAGATTTCTGGCAAACGCCTGGTTAGAACAGTCCAATGAGGCCTTGGCTTAAAGCGCAGTTGTGCTGCCCTCTAAAAGGCCTGAAGCTCTATCAAAGAAGAGCATTAACACATTCAATCCTAAGAGTGCCACACAGCACTCTTGACCTTTTAAACCAATCAAAACGCTACACTATGGTTTTGAGCTCCTATTAAAACTCTATAAAAGTCTCTCAACCTTCTCGATTTTCTCACTGAAAGCCAGAAGCCCTCAGGATTTGGCTGAAGCTGCTTCATATTGGACTCGGGACTGAAGGGTTAAGAGGGTCGTATCTCTGACAGTTGCGCTTGCCTCTTAAAAGCTCAGTAAGTTAGAAGAAGTGCTCTCTGATAATAAAATCCTAACTTTGCATTTTCTCATGAATTCTTTTTTCATTTTTTTTTTTTTTTTTGCATAGTTCTCCCAGTAGAAAACCAGAAGACCAAAAATCATGAAGTCTGTTAAAAGAAAAAGAAAAAACAGGTTCACACCAGAATGGAACATTTTAGCAGAAAGGAATCCAGTAAATCTAAACAGGCATAGCATGTCGTAGCATAGAAACTGTAAATTTGCACAAAAAATGCCTATTCCCTAAAAGGAGTCCTGGTGTGTCTACATAAGCACTATACGATCCATACGCGTTCTGTGTATGTTTAAAAACCTCAGACTACCAGCATTTTCCCCATCGCAGCGATTTTTAAGGCAGACTGCCAGAATAAGGCAGATTAGCCATTTTAAACAGGCAGACGGCCATTAAAGAGTCGGACCGCTTTAACAGACCGGCCGTTTGGGAGGAATGTCTGGGGTCAGACTCTTGGATGTGTATACAGGGAACCCAACACCCCGGACCCGAGTGCTTCTCAGCGCTGTGTTCCCTCTCATCAGGCCGGTAACCTCGCATTTTACACGTAACTTTAGAGTCGCTCGTCAGAGGTGAAGATGTCTCTCTGTCTCTCTGTCTCTCTGTCTCTCTGTCTCTCTGTCTGTCTCTCTGTCTCTCTGTCTCTCTGTCTCTCTGTCTCTCTGTCTCTCAGCTGCTCGTGAGCACTGACTCCGCGCGTCAGATGAAGGAAAATCAATACGGAACAGACAACAGGTGCCTGATAAACACCAGACAAAAACAGTTTAAAAAAACAGCTTGTTATCAGAAGCAAAACAGCACCCACAGTGTGAGACACAAGTCTCAGACGAAGCCCTGCAACAATACACCAGTCAACACTTCTCTTCACAAAGTTCACAATTAAACACCAGCAGGTTAAACGCACCAATAAATGCTCTCAGAACGGAGTTGCAGGGTGCCCTGCAGAAGTGGAACAGGGGCAGAAATCAACCCAAAAAACCCTGTAACACACACTGCATGTAATACATACGGGACACGTGCTTCAAAAGTTCTCGTTTTTTTTTTTCAACGGTAATTTAATAGGATAGATCAATGGAGAAAACTCAGCTCTGCAGTGCAGACCTGGGGAACCCATCAGATCTCTGAAATACTGGCTCTCTCTCCGTCGCATCCTGACCCCCCTATGCCCCCCAAAACGAAGCCCCTGGGCCTAACCCCCCTCCCCCCGCCCCGCCCCACCGTGGTCTCTCTGGGCCTAGGGCTCAGGGCCTCACACTGGGACTGACGGCCTGTTATCATCGCGGTATGTCTGCAGCGGATGAGGAAACAGGCCTGGAGGAATGATCCATCACTGACCACCGCTGTCAGCGAGACCCCTCAGCTTTCTAGAGAGTAAAATATGCACAAAATAAACATCCAGCTTTTATAGAGCAAAATATGCATGACATAGAAGACTTGTAGCTTTCTAGAGAGCAAAATGTATATGAAATATAAGATTTGTAGCTTCGCATTACCAGTGGCTTTCAAGCGCTGGCGTTTAGGTTGTGCAATGCAGTTTTCAGTATCTGTTCTCCCGATCTTCGGGGAACGGCTTGCCTGGCGCAGTATAAATAGCAGGAAGAGTGAAAGTGGATCTCAGAACCGCAGAAGAGGTCATGAAAGAGGCTCCCCGCTGGGGCGTGAGTCACCAACACGCACGGCAGCCCCGCGCACTCAGAACCATTCTACAATAACGGATAAACAAACGGAGAAAGATAATACAAGCCCAGGAGACCTGCTCAGCGCAAACATTTAAACAGGTTTGGGAATGACGGAGACTGCATCGGCTCTGTGGGAGCTCCGGAGTGACGGGGTCCCAGCTGAATGTTGGCTGTGGAACAGAGAGGTTCCTCACCGCGGGATTGCAAGGCTTTGTAAACGGGCCCCCTTTTTCTAAATAATAATCTGATCTGAAGCCAAAAGACCAGAAGACGTAAATGATCATAATCTGAAAGTCATGGGGTCTTCTTTGTGCATTAGCATACAGCGCAAATATCCGCATGGAAAAGAAAATGTAAAAAAAAAAAAAAATGAGAAAGTCAAAACATATTTAGTGTGTTTGTAAATGCCATGGGTGAAATGCTGCTTTAAGCTCAAGGACGAAGTTAAACCGCCAGCAGATTTGGTTTTTATACTGCCATTGTTTAAGGGAACTTCCAGCTATTATGCAATTCCCAGTATTTCCCAGGGAAGTCTAAAAATTTTCCAGGGCCATGGAAAAAAAAAAAAAAACATTAAGTGTTCGAAAGACCAAAAACGAAACCTAGAGTCTTTTTTAAAATGCGCCACTTGCATTCTACAAACTTCAGCTATTTGGTGATACAGACGCGCTCTCCCATTAAAGTATACTGGGCCATAAAAAGTATAAAAAGCAATAAATAGTTACACAAAATAGCCCTCTTAACAATGCCCTCAGTCAATCCCTAACAATCTCTGGCTGCACACTGATTACAGTGGCACTGAAATTGGTCTGGAAAGTCAAATAAATGATCCGTTAAAGAGGCCTAATGCTTTTAATTTCCTGTCATAACACACCCAAATTCACTTTTGCCCCTTTGAAGGTCAAAAATACCTGTCCACAGCCCCCCTGTAAAATACATGATAAATACTGCCATGAGATCGGCACCCTTTGAGGAGTGGGCCTTCACCAGATTCTCTCTAAGAGCCGCAAAGCTCACAATGATTGCGGTTTCGTTCCTGGACAGATCCGAGGGGATTTAGCTGCGGGTTGGGTGGGAGGGGGGGGCACAGAGGGAGGGGGGTGGGCATGGCAGTCAGGCGTAGGATCTGGGGATCGGAGTGAGATCCCCCCCCCCCCCCTCCCTTTATTAAGCTCTTTCGTTGGAGCGGAGTTGTTTTTGGCTCCCGGACAGCAGAGGGATTTTTCTGGAAGGTGCCGTCTTTGACTCGAACGGGGCGACGGTGGAAAAATAGAGTCTGACTCCGAGGGCGCGAGAAAATATTTAGATATGGGAGCGAGTCGTGGGTTTGGCAGAGGAGCTGCTCGCGCCCCGGCCAGCTCTGGAGCGGTCAGCGCGGTCCAACCCCGCGCAGAACGACTCAGACCCCGGGCGCGACCGTTTGACATGACACAGGAAGCTGGGCCGAAAACCTGCAAATCCGAAAATATCTGTTCGGCGAGGTGAGAAAAAAAAAAAAACGTCCAAACGAAAATCACAAGTCCCACCACAGGGCCCCATCGACCAGGCAGAGAACACTACATTACCTCACATTATATTCATTTAGCACACGCTCTTATCCAGAGGAACATACAACAAAGTGCAAAGTGCATACCCATAGCCAGGGACAAGAGTGCTGAAAGACCCGAGAGGGAAGTGCAGTTTCAAGTGCTCGAATGCTCACATAGATTATAATCAGAAACTGACCAAGAAGTATCAATACCACAGTTTAGATAACTATACCACAAGAATAAATGCTTGACTTCAGAGATAAAACTGGTTTAATTCATATGGGTGAAAGGGCACGCATGCATGCAGACACAGGCGTGGGGGGGCGGGGGGAGCCAATGACGGCCAAGGACAGCTGTGGTCTCTGTCCTGTGTGATGCGAGGGCCTTGGCCTAATAGCAGGGATTAGAGCATCTAAAGAAGCCTTCAGCAAACATCTGAGCTAATCACACACTGTCCATCACCCTCACACACACACACACACACACACTGTCTACCACTCTAACACACACAGACACACCCTCCCTCCTCTAACACACACACACACACACACACACACACACACACACACACACTCCTCAGAGACAGAGAGACACTCACACTCACACTCACACTCACACTCACACTCACACTCACACTCACACACTCCTCAGACACACAGAGACAGAGAGACACACACACAGCAGCAGCTGCAGCACAGACCGTCACCTGTTTATTTCACTTGGGGAGAAACTGGCCGGAAACAATGAGAAGGCAATGTGATACACCCACGGGGACACTGGTGTGAGAAAAACTCACTCACACTCTCTCTCACACACACTCTCTCTCACACACACTCTCTCACACACACTCTCTCTCACACACTCTCTCTCACACACACACTCTCTCACACACACACTCTCTCTCACACACACTCTCTCTCACACACACTCTCTCTCACTCACACACACTCACACACACTCACACACACACACACACACACACACACACACACACACACACACACACACACACACACACACACACACACACACACACACGGCTGTCTGGACACAGGCCCCTCTGCTGTAGTGATGGGTATGTGGGGGGGTTTGTTGGCATTCATCACAAACCCCCCCAATGCTCCGCTTTCCAGCATCCTGACTGCTGCAGCAGCCCCCCCCCCCCCCGTTTATCAGGAAATAAAAATAAATAAACTAACGAAGTGCGCTATCGTTTTCCGTCCCTGTGGAGTGACTAAGGGGAGTGGGGGGACTTGTGGTTATTTTATCACCCTGCGTGACAGACAGAGAGGCCTATTTCTGACCAAACGTCCGAAGAACGGCATTCTGGGCCGTGATGGGCATGGGGGGAGGAGGTGGCGTGTTACCGTGCCAACGCGGGCCGCCTGGAGTTCCGTCCTGGGTGCGGCCGGACTGGGGGGGCGGGGGGGGGGGGGCAGGGTCGGACACGCCGCCCTTGAGGCAAAGCGTCTCTCAACCAAAAGCCCACCGGAGGGACCAGCACGCCACAGCGGCCCACCCCAAAAACCTCTGCTTCTGAACGACAGCTGGCTCTGGGTTCCGGCGGTCACGCATCACAGGGCGAAGGCCACAGAGACTGATACAGGAAGAGGGGGAAGTCCGGGGCGGGGGCAGGGGGCGGGGGCGGGGGGGGAAACATGCAAATTAAGCCCCAGGCTGCCCGCAACGGTACCGACTTTCGGGGAAAAAAAAAAAGCCCCCATACTGAGAGAGTGTTTAGGTGTCTCTGTGGGCTGATCGTACCCAGGATGTGACCCCAGGGCAGGGCCCTCTGTGGGGCAGACCGATGACCGGGGGGGGGGGGGGAGGGGGGTGAGTCACACAGTAACAGGTGAGACAGCAGAGGAGTTTACGTTGTAATGACCTCACTTCAGTGGTTACAGACTGCGGGAGGAGAGAAATGAGCCCCCCCACCCACCCACCCCCGCCGAAACGGCCCCCCAGGACCGTCTCTGCCAGGCCGGGAGAGGAACAGAGAAAACAAAAAGCTCCTGATTATTTCCTTCCTCCTCTCTCCCTTAGCAACAGCCGGTTTGAGCGGGTCGATGAGCACCCCCAGGAGGCTGCTGGGAAACGTAGGCAGATTAGAAGCTGGCTCCGCCCACCCCCACGTCCATTAACATCCGGCTTCATCTCAACAGATCCCAGCGTTAAGCAGACGCTAACGAGAGGTCGCCTTTTCGCAGTCCACCGGTCGTCAAGTTAACGAAACGAATCAACTGAATCTGCAGAAAGGGATTCGGCCGGAATTGAAAAAACATGTCAGGATTTCCTCTATGTCACCTCCTTTTCCACAACACGCAGGTCTGCGCGGCGCTGTTTGTGCTCCGCGCTCGGAGAACATCTGTCAGCCCCTATGGAAGTGATTAAAGCAGGGCTCTGATTGATGTCACACAGCCTGGAAACGCGCTCAGAGTGGCAGCCACTGCTTCCAGGCCCGGAGGGCTCTGCGGCCGGGCCAACGTACCAGCCCGTCAGGAGAGGGGGAGGCCCGTCCAGCCAGGGCCAACGTACCAGCCCGTCAGGAGAGGGGGAGAGAGAGAGGGGGAGGCCCGTCCAGCCAGGGCCAACGTACCAGCCCGTCAGGAGAGGGGGAGAGAGAGAGGGGGAGGCCCGTCCAGCCCGTCAGGAGAGGGGGAGAGAGAGAGGGGGAGGGAGAGAGGGGGAGGCCCGTCCAGCCAGGGCCAACGCACCAGCCCGTCAGGAGAGGGGGAGGCCCGTCCAGCCAGGGCCAACGTACCAGCCCGTCAGGAGAGGGGGAGAGAGACAGAGACAGAGACAGAGACAGAGACAGAGACAGAGACAGAGACAGAGACAGAGACAGAGGGAGAGGGAGAGGGAGAGGGAGAGGGAGAGGGAGAGGGAGAGAGAGAGAGTTTTCATTCACGCACGTATAAATCCCGGGTTTTACATATCAAACAGGAAGCAGCCTACCTGCACTGTTTATGTAAACGTGCCACCCTCACTATAGCGCACTGACGCCTATTGTTCTCCGATATCGGGTCAGACCAGACGCCCTGCTCCTACACTCCATCGACGGGCTAAATCTAATCACCCCTGTCCACCAACAGCCCTGCGAATCAGATAAACATCCGCACAGATGTCAGCCACAGCTGCCGGACAGGGCTGCAAGCCTCACGTAAAGATTTGTACGTATATATTTATAAATATATATCGTACGCACAAACGTATGATGGAACGGAGCCCTTGTGGAAACCTGACAGCAGCGGAACACAGGAATGTTCTCATTCACAGTGTTCCAAACGACATCACAGAGCTCTCAGAGCCGGCGGCCAATCATCTGCGGGAGCCGCTGCAGAAAGAGGCCTCCACCAATCAGGAGCACGCTCCTGCGCCCGTCCTGTTGCTGCAGCTGAGAGAGAGAGAGAGAGAGAGAGAGAGAGGAGGAGGGGAGAGAGAGAGAGAGAGAGAGATGGAGGGAGAACGAGAGATAGATAGAGAGGAGAGCACCACAGGGGGTGGGCGAGCCATTCTGAAGCGAACAGCGAGCAGATTCCAAATCCATCCACGGACAAAACCCAGAGGCCAGCTGCATGACTGAGAACCTTTACTGTGCGCACACTGTCACACTCACACACTCACAGACACACAGACACACAGACACACAGACACACCAGTGTCCCTGCCAGCTCATGAAAGGCTGGGACCTGCTGTGAAACTCGTCACTGAATTCAGCGGTCGATACGATGGGCCCGGGCCCTGGGAGTGACACAGAGGGGTGCAGACTCCCGGCACAAAGCGTGCAGGTAGTGCTGTTCTGCACGCTACAGCGGGAGGAAGCTGAGCACACCACACCGTGCAGAGAGATCAGAGGTGCAGTGGAAGGAACACAGTGTCCGATTAGCCCCATGTAAATCACATCACAATCAGGCAGACACTCCCATTGCAACGAGCCGTAATGGAGGACATTACAGACACTCCCATAGCAACGAGCCGTAATGGAGGACATTACATACACTCCCATAGCAACGAGCCGTAATGGAGGACATTACATACACTCCCATAGCAACGAGCCGTAATGGAGGACATTACAGACACTCCCATAGCAACGAGCCGTAATGGAGGACATTACAGACACTCCCAGGAAACCAGTTTGGTATCGCCATGACAACAGTGAGGACCACTCATAATCTGTCTGACATTGACCCAACGAGCTACAATGTGTTCTGCAACACAAGAAGGTCCGATTGGGGCGACCGGTAGCCGAGTGGCTAAGGATACATGACTATGACCAAGAAGGTTGGCGGTTTAAGTCCCGGTGTAGCCAGGATAAGATCTGCACAGCTGTTGGGCAAGGCCCTTAACCCCCTGGAGCAATGTGGGTTTAAGGGCTCCAAAAAAACAGGATGAACACTTAAGTACTGTATAATTTCATCTTTCCTTTTCAGCCAGTTAAACTGAAACAGAGGCAGTTATTGTGTAATGCACGGCTGTAATTTCATGTTTATATCTTTCTGGTACAGTACACGCAGGTTTATAAAATTCAGTGTCTCCCAAGGTCAGAAGTGGCACTACGTAAACCCCAAAAACAGCCCCAAGACCCTGCCAACAAGGTCCTGTTCACAGCAGAAAAATGAGAACGCCATATTAGGACTCGAAAACTCCATCCCCAGTGCCAAGGGGCCTCGGTCCCTGTACTGATCAGAGCACACTGCATACTACACACTGCACACTACACACTGCAGACCTGGTACTGATCACTGCACACTGCAGATGCTGCACTGTAGCAGAGAGATACATGATGTTCACATTCGAGACTGACACAGCGCTGGCCTGTTTGCCTGATTGTGTATTCTTATGTTCAGTTCCTTTATCTACTTCACTGCTCTGTGGTGGGCAGCCTACAGCCTATGACCGGGACCTGGAAGGTTGTTGGTTCAAGCCCCAGTGTAGCTACAGTAAGATCAGTGCAGCTGTTGAGCCCTTGAGCACAAGGCCCTTAACCTCATGTAACCTCAATAATGTAATGTGATGTGATGTAATTTAAATCTGGATGACCTAAGAGCTCAGAAACACCTGCGTTTTCCGGAAGTGTGCAGAAACAACCGTCCCTGACGTTGGCCAACCCTACGAGAAAATCAACGATTCTCAGCCAACAGATTGCACGAGCAATCAGAGAGAGAAGGACAAGAAGAAAAAAAAAAATCACACAGATCATATCATCCATCCATCCATTATCTGAACCCGCTTATCCTGAACAGGGTCGCAGGGGGGCTGGAGCCTATCCCAGCATACATTGGGCGAAAGGCAGGAATACACCCTGGACAGGTCGCCAGTCCATCGCAGGGCACACACACCATTCACTCACACACTCATACCTACGGGCAATTTAGACTCTCCAATCAGCCTAACATGCATGTCTTTGGACTGTGGGAGGAAACCGGAGTACCCAGAGGAAACCCACGCAGACACGGGGAGAACATGCAAACTCCACACAGAGAGGCCCCGGCCGACGGGGATTCGAACCCAGGACCTCCTTGCTGTGAGGCGGCAGTGCTACCCACTGCACCATCCGTGCCGCCAGATCATATCATATCATATCATAATATAATATAAAATTACTGAGTCTACCAGGCTGAATTTTGGCAGCTGTTGTAGAGTCAAATCAGGAAATGCAGGTTCTGTTAGATGGCCTATAGTGACATTTAAAGAAGGTAGTCCTCAATGTGCAGTTCTCAAATCTAAACCGGCACTCGTCCAATTAAGCAGGGAGTGTGCTACTTCCTGTCCTGATAGAGGAAGTCAGAAAGGCGTCGAAACTTCAGCTTTTCAACCGAACAGGTCAGGAGCATTTTTGGCCCATGAGTTCAAATCCACCACCTACTAGGTATGATTAAGACCCATTTCCTGTGGGGTTCTGGGCACACGTGAACACACCATCAGAACACTGGTGATCAATCCCCCGCCCGGGCTGTGTCGAAGTGTCCCTGAGCAAGACACCTAACCCTCAAATGCTCCTGACGAGCTGGTCGGCGCCTTACATGGCAGCCAATCGCCGTTGGTGTGTGAATGTGTGTATGAATGGGTGAATGGAGAAGCATCAATGGTACAGCGCTTTGGATAAAGGCGCTATATAAATTCCAACCATTTACCATTTACATTTAAGATGAATGCAAGCGACTCAGGTCTCTGTTAAACGGGGAAAATGCTAATGAAGAGGTGCGGTGTCTCCGCTGTGTCTTACAGAGGCATCACACGCCAGGCACAGCGCTACAGAACGTCAGCTTTCTGACTTCATAAAATACCGCCTCATTTTCTCCAGCTCTCCGGAGCCAAGAGGGAAGCTGCTTCTCTTCAAATGTCAGCCATTTCACAGAGGGAAACCGGCCTTCTCTGCCAGCAAAATCAACTCCATTTTTCCCCCCCCCAAACAATGTTATTGAAGAGTTTAACTCAATTAAGAGTACACAAACCCTTGGTGTGGGAGCTACAAATCAACTGCACGTTTTTGGAAAGGCTGGCTAAGGAAGACGCACACAAACGCACACAGCATCGGACCAACAGCGCAGTTGCACAATCTGTTGTCAAACCTCACATGAAGAGCCGGTCACGAAAGCCAGATAATCAGACCGATGTTGAATTAATGACCCAACTCCACCCCGCCTGCAAAGCCCATTTCTCCGAAACAGACAGGGCGCGCGATTACAAGGCCATCGCTCCTGCAAGCCATCAGATGCCGAAGAGATTTGCATTCGTCAACTTCACGCCAGGTATGCAAAGAACAGAGTGGAGCATAACAGGGAACAGGGCTTCAAACAGGGCTTCAGACTCAAAGGCTGTGCATTCAACTGCCACGTGGGCGACTGCCCTCGAGCAAAGCACGTAGTAAAATATTTCAGTAAAATATCCAACCGTGAAAAAGAATTGGGTGTTTAAAATTTTTTTACAAATTTAAAAAAGAGGTGGAAAATCCAGGTTCAGAAAAAATCCTCCCTAGTCTCCTGGACTGCCCACTGCTCCTAAGCAGCTAGGATGGGTCAAACGCTGAGGACAAATTATACCGGGAGACAATCAGGGTTCAATAAATAATATTATTGTTATTATTATTATTATTATTAAAAGCGAAATCAGCTGGCGGAGTTCAAGGGTGGAAGAAACAAACGTCAGGATTTTACTTTCTGACCCCTGAACTCTGTACCTCTGGTGAAGAATGAAGGCTATTTAAGTCTCTCTGGATAAGACTCTTTGCTGAAGGCCTAAATTAAACACTCCCTAGCATCATCGCTTGCCAAAATGTTATAATAATAAAAACATTTGTTAATTAGCAGCTGCTCTCGTCCCAAGTGACTTACAGTTGATTAGACTGAGCAGCCTACAATCCCCCCTAGAGCAATGTGGGGTTAAGGTCCTTGCTCAATTATTAATAAATAATAATAAACTCACTCAGTAACACGTGTAGAGAGGCACAGAAGCTGGCAAGACATTACATTACATGTCATTTGGCTGACGCTTTTATCCAAAGGACTTACAGTTCATGAGACTAAGCAGGAGACAATCGTCCCCTGCAGCAACGCAGGGTTAAGGGCCTTGCTCAAGGGCCCAACGGCTATGATCTTATTGTGGCTCCACTGGGGATCAAACCACTGACCTTGCGGGTCCCAGTCATGGGGATCGAACCAGTGACTTGCGGGTCCCACCTTAATCACTACGCTACAGGCCACCCTACAGAAGACATAAGGATTCATCTTACACCAAATTGCACACGCTACAGTGAAGCCACATAAAATAAAGTTTGCCTATGACCAGAAAGAAACAATGATTGCCTACTAATTTTTTGTTAACACCTGAACAGGGCACAACGAAATTCTACTGAAACTGAGAAGTACAAACGGTACTTAAAGACGAAATCATGACTGGCAAACGAGAGCGAAATTAAACGGCTTGTAGCACTGAAAGGCTGGAAAGCACCTTGTGCTGAATAACCAAAAGAGAGAAGTCACACTGAGCTTCTTCTTTTTTTTCCTGAAACCACAAAACCTCTGCAGGACGTGGAGCAAGCGCGACCTTTGATTCAGACAACAGAGAAACTGTTTCACCTCATTTGAATGACCCCCTGCCCCCACCTGCCTTGCACAAACAACACTTATTTTCTTTTTCAAACCCAGAAAGAGCCAGGGAAGGCAGGATGGGCAAAGTGTATGTTTGCATTTGAGATCAAATATTGACAGAGACACATTGAAAAAGCAGGCGAATAAATGTGCTTCTCAGCCGCGCTACAATTAAAGAGACGCCTATCATGAATTTGGGGTTTTTGATGGGGCACATATTTCCGTGGCCAAGCAGAGGGCGGGCCGTAGCGTAGTGGATAAGGTAAATGACTGGGACACACAAGGTCGGTGGTTCTAATCCCGGGGTAGCCACAATAAGATCCGGACAGCCGTTGGGCTCTTGGTCCAGGGGAGGACTGTCTCCTGCTTAGTCCAATCAATTGTACGTCGCTCTGGATGAGAGCGTCTGCCAAATGCCAATAATGTAATGTTGGAATATAAAAAAAGATGCACAGAACTCTGACCCCGAAACGCGCAGACTGCACGATACTATAGCGTCCTGGCTAAATTAAGAGCACAACGCTGACAATGTTATGCTCCCATCTGGGCCACCACATAAATACCATCAAAGATGAGGTTCGCTGAGCTTAAATTGGATTTCGCTTGACAGAGAGATGAGCGCATAGCAAAGACCACCACAGCCCTGTGACATTGACACTGGCATGACATTTGGCTGGTAGTATAGGGCGACACCAGTCGCCTTTCACAAAGCATTAATCATGTGCTCCTAGCGATCCGGCGCAGGTCCATCTGCCAGTAGAGCCCATCGCACCACTCAAACTGGCCAAAACAGAACCGGACCCCAGCCACAATCGCCAAACAATTCAGTCAGATCGACTTACTGCACGGTTACAGACGTCCAGTTACCAAACTATCCCCGAACCTATATACAATAGAGTGTAAACGTTAGTCTACCGCTGTCGAGACGCAAATAAATTTAGTGCATGATTAATTATACTACGAATTATAAATCTAGGCTACTGTCACCGAACGAGCTAAGCAAGTGCTAGCTAAACTTTTACTTTCGCTTAGCATTAACCAGCGATTTACACATATTTGGCTACTGTTAGCTAGCTAGCTAGCAAGCTAGCTAACGATCTGAAAATGTGATAACCACCTAGCTGCTTAATTTACCATAAATGAGTAAGCTTCAAGTTAAATAGCTAGCTAACAATGGTGCTTGTGAGAAAGGTGCTCTTTGATAGCTAGCTAGTGGCTAGTTCTGTGTGGTCAACATTGCTAATTTAGCCAGCGACAGCAAGACTAAATGAATGGCAAAGCAAAGGTACTAGCTAGCCGATATGACACTTGACGTTAGCTAGCTAGATAATGATGCTGAATGAGATGTCAATGGTAAAGCCCCAGATAAATTGGCCCGCCAGTGAATATTTAAAAAATGTCACGCTAGTTTAACATTAGGTAATCAAACATTTACACAATAGGTACACCCGAGCTACTTCACTGACGCCAATATAAATGGGAACCTTTCGCAAGCTTGGCAAAGTTAGCTTTCTAACGTTACCTGACGTTTGGCCTTGTTTTTCTTTATCAGACTAGACCACAGTCTATCGACAACCAATTTATTTTATTCCAGTAAATCTATGGACAAATGGATCACTTACTGCTCATGTCAAATAACGTTAGGCTGTTTCATGACATCCAGACAACTTTAGGCAGCAATGTGCAACACTTGCCAATGGTCGTCATCAAGCTAGCTAGCTAGTTTCAACCTAGCTTGATAACGTCGTCGGCTAGTTAGCTAGCCAATGTTAGCTAGGCTAGCCTATATATTTGCACAGAAGCTGCAAAAACCGCAGCTGGAATCGAAGAAAACATCTGCCGTGGTGGAGGAGGTCCTCACAAGCGTTGCAGCCTTTGCAGCTAGATATCCCAGTAGCTAGCTAGCCAGCTAATGGGACCTGGCAACATGAATCCCCACTTACCTCCGTTTCAGTTTAATCGCTCTTCTCCACGCCGTATTAATGTCGTCGTTAACGCTGGCTAACTTGGTAGCTCCGCTAGCTAAGCTAGCCAGATTGCTACCGAACACACAGCAAGCTATCTCTTCACAGAACAGCCTATTTTTTTAACCTCCAAGCGCTACCATCCGTATACGCGACCTGTACAAAAAATGAATGTAGCTATGCTAGGAAGAAAGCGTGCATGCTATGTGCGCTTCACTTTGTTGTCACATCTCTCGTAACCCGGCACGCTACGTGCAACGAATGAGAACAAGAGCAGTTAGCTAGCTCTAACTTACTTTCGTTTCCAGAAGCTTGCTAGCTATCTTGCAGACGGCTAACGCCACTTCGCGCCGCACAAGAGGGGATATTGCACTCGAGTACAAGCGATGAGGTCAAATTTCCTTCCTGGTTTTCTGGCTCTCCCTGTCAAACAAGTTATGGATGATATCGACCCTGCCCCTTCGGCTTAAAGGAGCAGGATGTCCACCGCTCACTACGAAGGTACCGGTGTCACCAATCAAGGAGGTTCAAACTTAATTGAAGTTCAACTTTTATTTTAAATACGTCCACAAAGGAAGAGTGTTTCCTTTCATTAACCAACTGCACTATACGGGATTTTTCGATTGGACAACGAGGTACCATTTTAATATTTGCTACCTTAAATTCCAAACAGGCAGAGGAGAACTTAGCTGTCATTCAGTTTTCCTTATCGAGACTACCTTCAATCTGACTTGAGCCAGATTTCAGATAATGTAAATGGTTGGTTTATCTCTTACCACTAACTCATAACTGAGCATAATTATGCCACACAGAACTGATAAATCAATTGTGGCTGACTCTTTCAACCTGCCACCTAATTGTCCCTTGATTTAATTTACAAAAATTCTCCAGTGTGTGGTGGGTGTTCTGGTGCAAAATGGCTGCCGTTGCATCACCCAGGTGGGTGCAACACATCGGTGGTGGTTGAGGCGAGTTTCCCCCTCATCACTGTAAAATTATTTTTGTGTGAGATGCAATGATCTACACCAGCAACTTAAGTTACGATGTTGCCAATGGTAACATCACTGATAATTACATGTGTTAATGTTTTGCTACACTATCACTGAAAAATATAAATATGTATATGCCCTTCATATCCAGTACTCAACATCGCATTAAGTTGGGGACACAGGCAGTACAGTATTGTTTGTTTTACATGGTCAGCCTTGCCACATTTTTAGATAGGTAGATCATTACATTTATATAGCGCTTTTCTAGATGCTCAAAGCGCTTACAATGATTTAGCCAGGACACCGGGGGATGACCTTGGCCAATGTATATTTACAGCGATAGGACAAGTACTTACTTTTAAGTACTTTCTCTCGGAATTGGAATATTGCAAAGTGTACAGGTTTAAGCATTGATACAGGAAATAGACGTTCAAAGGACACAGGTTACCATGCAACTAGCAGTGCCTGATGTTAGACGTAGGCTATCTTGCTTTAGAATCTTTTTTGTTTCATTTGCCTCATAGAATTGGTGGTTTTTCTTGAGATGAAAGTGTCCCTGATCAAAGCAAGTAAACGTGAACGATCTTGAGAAACATCAGAAAGCCAACTTTCTAAATGTTTTGCAATTTTATTTATAGCACAGGTGGGAGCAAGCCTTACTGCAAGGCCTTTGAAAACTTTTGCTAATTATCAACTTGCTCAGATGATCAAACAGTGAGAGAGAGTGAACAAGGCAAAAAAAAAAAAAAAAAAGATCAAAATAAAAACAGCCTTTGCAGCCTTGGCGCCAATCACTGAAAATAAATGAAATGTAGTTTGTTTTAAGACTAAGGACAACCCAACTCAAGCCTGCCAAAGCTGGATGCAAAACACCCTGTAACAGCACAAGTCTGACATTGTGCTCATGCCCAACCTTTAAAGCCTGGTATTTTCCAAAAGCCTGCCACATTTTCCTGTCAGCCTGTAAACTGTGGCTATTTCCACTGAAAGAATTCTCCGGAAAATTAAACAAAGGACGTGCCAATGGAGGTGCAATGAGGGGAAAAAAATTATGACGGTGGAGGCTGATGAGAACTCAGTCGCGAAGATTTGCCGTTTCTGCGCCAAAATCTCCCGGTGCCAGTGACAGATCTCCACGGACGAGGTGACAGTGTATACGAACGTGGCTTCGTTGACGCCATCGAAATATATTGACGCTCGCTTTTTTTTAAACTGCAGCCTCTTTCGTTTCACTGCAGGTCGGCTCGGTTTCCATGGAAACATCGGGTTCCAAATTCCAATGCCTGGCAAACGGACGCTGCACAGAAGATTTAAAAAATAACCGTAATAAGACAACCGCAGCTGCCTCAACCCGCAGATCTGCACACAAAGTACTGTGCTTTAGTTGGCGACCGCACACACATGAAAAGGCCACTTGATACAGCCATAATCTTCAGTCTCTCTTATTTTTCCAAGTTGTTACCACCATTAGACTGTAGCCAAGAGCAGTTAGTTGTTGGGCATTTATTCATGAATTCTTTGCATAGCCAGCCTCTCGCCTGGAGGTCTTCGACGTAATCTTCCGTAGTTATACAAAAGATATATTGTGCTTTGTGAAAGGAAGAAACAGCCAAATTCACATCACAAAGCAGAGGCGAGGGGAAATGATGTGATACAGTTGATGGAGCATCTCTAAACAAGTGTAAATCAAACAATGTTGTTGGGAAAAAGAGCCATCTCGGTCTTATTCAAGTCATTGTCAAAGATCCAAGACATCAACTACAGCTACAAATTACAGTAAGACACCAATAGTGTATGATTCCAAAGTCTCTCATAAGCAGTGCAGAGACATTTGGGCCAACAGCCAAAGTATTTTCGCATTGTAAAAGTTTATAAAAGCAATACCACCACAAGCTCATCATCGCCAACTTGGTTCAATCAACTGAAAGCCGCCATGCTGTTTTATCGCTAAACGGTGCTGAACTCTGAATAAAGTCGCCTCATATTTCATCAGCCACAGTCTTAATCACAAGTAGACATTTAATTGGGACCAGGAGTGTGATCTCATCACTTAAAGAAAAAAAATCCAATTGTGGTTAAAGCGTCAAGTGTTGAATTAATTAGGCTGTCGTCAGGACAGGAGTGCAGGTCAGCGTGGCAGACAGATGCTTTTACGTTCTGCGTCGTAGTCTCACAATTCACCCAAGCAATGGTCTGCTCTCACAGACCGAAACACCTCTGTTCTGGAAAAATTCGAAAGCTTCGCCAGTTCACACACCCACCCCCTCCCCACCTCCCTGAAGTGCATTCCCCCTCCTCATCCATTTCAAAGCAGGTCTACTCCTCTTCCTGTTCTCCCCGGGCCAGAATAACGTTGTCTCCTGGATGTCGTTCTAAAATGCACCACTGTGTCTCCAAAAAAACCGCCGCACCAGGTTCATTCGTGCGCCCCTGAGGACAGAACTTTATGTTTCTTACAAACCTGTGTACTGGGAACCAGAGGTGGAAAGGTCCAGGGCTCAGAAACTCCACCCTCACCCAGCTGATTTCACTCGTTAGTTCTTCTGCCTGCCTGAAGCATTGTGCTAATTAGAATATCCAGGTGATTGGAACACAATACTGGGCAGGACTTTCTGAACCTGGATTTTCCTGTGTAAATTTGACGCAAGGTGAAATCTTCACTGCAGCTTCGACTCCCAGGGGAGATGCAGGCAGGGGCCAGGGACTGTAGGCCTACGCTGTTGCGAGACTAACATGAGAAATCGCACAAAAAAAAAAAGATTCATCTGATTTTCTGATTTATCTGATGCTTCATGGACTCATTCCCACAAACATATCTCTGTAAAACTGCATCTCTGCCAGGTTCTGTGAAAGCATTTATGAGATCTGCACAGAGCTGTTCAGCAGCCTCGTGGCGAAGGTACATGACTGGGACCCGGAAGGTCAGTGGTTCAATCCCGGTGTAGCCATGCTAAGATCCACACAGCTGTTGGGACTTTGAGCCTGCATTGTCCCAATGTGGATTGTCCCCTGCTTAATCTAATTAACTGTAAGTCGCTTTGGATAAAAGCATCAGCTAAATAACAAATGATTATTATTCTGCAGACAGAATCTTCATTTGCCCATCGGACCATTTGAAAGCATGCTAGCAACACAGCGACAAACATTATTGTAGGGCATTGAAGGGTGTTTGACAATCAGCAGTTTAAAATGTAATTCTAAAAATATATATATATATATGTGTGTAAGATTTCATCGGCTTCTTATGTGTCAGTGTGCAAGTGTGAGATTTGCCCTTCAACTGCCTGAACTTCATTAAGATTGAGATCTAATATGATAACATATTATTCTGCAGAAACAAGGCAAGGGTTAATCCTGTAGTTCAAAAATTACATTACAGTTATTTAGCTGACACTTTTATCCAAAGTGACTTACAGTTGATTAGACTAAGCAGGGGACAATCCCCCCCTAAGAAATCTGGGGTTAAGGGCCTTGCTCAAGGGCTCAACAGCTGTGCAGATCTTATCGTGGCGTCACCGGGACTTGAACCACCGACCTTTCCGGGTCCTCTGGTACCTCACCCACTAGGCTACAGGCTGCACAGTGTGGGTCCTGGGATAATCAGTTCCCAGAAAGAAGTCCCAGACAAAAAGCCAGAGCTGCAGTCCATGACTGCGTTTGATGCCGAATGTGACAGCTGCTCAGAGCCACTCGTGCCCCGCTCCCAAAATAGCCCTGCAGCACAACAGGGGCGCTTTCCCCCGGACAGTTCCCCTCTTGTTCAGCACAACTGCAGCAACGGCTGCTGAAAGACAAATGTGTGCTTGTCAAACTTGAGCTTTCTGATACGGAGGGTCCCTGCTTGAGGAATGGGGGGGGGGGGTGCTTTATCACATGTTAACTGGATGCAGTTTAGTTTCAATATCTTCTTTTAATTCAATTAATCTAAAAGACGAGATTTATTTTTTGTAAGCGAGCAAAACGATAGGCCAAGTACCGTGTACATTTAAGCCTTTTTTTGGCTTCACACATTCTTTGGTGGAGATTGTGGCAGCTGATGTGTTGATTTGTAACTGCCTGTCTGTGGTTTCGATATCAGTCAGCATTTACCATCAGCTTCTTCTACATTTCTTTTCCTTGCAAACTCAAAATAATTTTGGCATGAGTCACAAGCCATATTTGTGGAGAAGAAAGTTAAGAATTTTGTTAAATTCTGAAAACTTAAGTGTTTCCACCATCCAAGCTTGCATCTTTTCTGTGTGTTTATTACAAATATTGCTGAATTGCTTAAGAATAAATCCCATGTTTACTGAATTGTAAAACATTTTACTAGTGGCTAAATCATCAGAAAAGTTTGTTTCTATCAGTCCTAATCGTCTTTGACCTCACTTCTGTTTTCTTTAGAAAGGTCAGGAAAACAATTTAGCTGAGTCACCATTTTTCCCCCTCTCATCTCATCAGTCTCTTTAATTCTATGGTATTAACCTGACAGACCTCGTCATTAACCCTGAAACACACACACACTCACACGCACACACACACACACACTCACACAGTCTCACACACACATACACTCTCGCACGCACACACACACACACACACACACACAGTCTCACACACACATACACAGAGTCTCACACACACATACACTCACACACACACACACAGTCTCACACACACATACACTCACTCACACACACACACACACACTCACACACACACACATACACAGAGTCTCACACACACATAGACTCACACACACTCACACACACACACACACTCACACACAGTCTCACACACACATACACTCACTCACACACACACACACACACAGTCTCACACACACATACACAGAGTCTCACACACACATACACTCACTCACACACACACACACTCACACACACATACACTCACACACACACACACATACACAGAGTCTCACACACACATAGACTCACACACACTCACACACACACACACAGTCTCACACACACACACACACATACACTCACACACAGTCTCACACACACATACACTCACTCACACACACACACACACACTCACACACACACACATACACAGAGTCTCACACACACATAGACTCACACACACTCACACACACACACACACTCACACACAGTCTCACACACACACACACATACACTCACACACACACACACATACACAGAGTCTCACACACACATAGACTCACACACACTCACACACACACACACACTCACACATAGACTCACACACACACACAGTCTCACACACACACACACACACACACACACCAGCTGCCTCTCTCTCCAGTTATGTACTGCAGGCAGTTTATTTTGGACTGGGCCCCCTGACACCACTTTCCCCCCCGCGAGTACGGGGCCGGTTTAAGAGAAAACGTTCTCCCTCTGTCCTGCACACCTGTTGGAGTCGTCCTGCCTCTCTGTGACAGGGCAGGCAACGGGAACAGGCAGCCGCCCCAACCCCTCCACCCCCCAAACACCCACCGCCTTGAACCTTTGCACCTGCCTGTCTGAACACTCCCAAAGTCATCTCTGCAGACAAACACATGAATACATGAAACGGAGGACTACACTCTTTAAAAAAGGGTTCTGAAAGGCGTCCTTGGCTTGTCTCCATAGAGGAACCTTTTTTTTTAGTTCCTTATGGAACTATGATCCCTGAAGTGAAGTGTGTGTGCTCCCACTTAAAAAAACATTTTGCCTGACAAAGAACCCTTTATCTCGACGTGGTTCCTCTATGGAATCGCAGGGTTCCCATTGGAGCACATTTTCTAGAGTGTACAGCCAACTTTTGCCTTTGAAAAGTCCCATTATCACTTTATCTTCCGGCTCAGAAAAATTTGGCTGATTTGATTCCAATTTTTAAATTCATATAAGGGATTAGCAAAGTTAATGACAAAATATTTGTTTTTACTTTACTTTACTTTACTTTACTTTACTTTATCAGTTATGGAGGGACAAATTCATGCTGGCAAAGTCAGCTGCTGTTTAATACAGTTTCTCTGAAGATTTTGTGAACTTGGTCCTCTGCCATCACCTTGGGTTGATGGCAGATGTCTGAGTTGAGTAAGAGCTTTTGAGGCCAGCTCTGTCCTTCAAACTCAACACCCCCTAACTCAGCATGGAGCTGGCTCCCTTTTTAGCAAGAAAACACCTGGACTATTTGTATGTTTGTAAGTGTCATCCTTTGCAGAAGCTAAATTTCTTTCGTTGACTTGTTTTCCTTTCATTTTTCTATCACCAATGTGTCTTTAATGTATATATTTACAATAATATATTTATAATATAATGTATATATTTTTTATTATGCTTGCGTCAGCCGGGCGTTATTTCAATCGATGATTGAAAAATATCGGTGACAGTAAAACAGGGTAGGCCCTGTCTCCCCAAAATGTATTCTTCCACAATGAATGTCTCCATGATTTATAATTCCAGCTAACTCCACGTGGGCCCACGGAAGCCAAACTGTGGCGGTTTCATTTATCTTTCAGCAATAACGTCTTTTTGATCAACGGTGAAAGCCAGGCCAAGGAGAAGATATTTGTGGCGGAGATTTAAGGCTCGCGTGAGCCAGGATATGAGCACATTGGCTCCGTTTGCTTCGCTTTTGGCTCAAAGTTCTCCGTCCCGTTCCTTTTTCCCCGTTCCTGCCTCTCCTGATGAGGGGCACGTTTAAAACATGATACTGTAGCTACTGACTGCTTGTTGGCGAAAGCAAGCGCTGGGCTTACGGAGAAACGGGATTCGGGAACGAAAATGAGGCCTTGTAAAACTGCATTTTCCACTCAACGTTCTCTGGGAATCCTTGTTGGCGAAGTCTCAGCCAGTTGGTCGTTCCGACCAAAAAATTCCATCTCACTTCCATTCCCAACAGCCATACACAACCTGTGATAGTCCACTCCTATTCCTGGTGCATACTCTCAGATTTCTCACCAAGGATGCAGGTGAAGTCGACAGCTGGAGCTTAAAAATGTCTGACCAAATAACTAACTGTGTTACTTCAATAATAAAAGAGTAGATGTTGCCAAAAAATCCCAAAATGGATCTGTGCAGTCCTGAACTAGGCCCAGTTTCACAAAGCAGGATTACTGAGTTAGCTGGATAACTGCGCTGAGTAAAACCCACAGAGCAGGTTTACTGAGTTAGCTGGATAACTGCACTGAGTAAAACCCACAGAGCAGGATTACTGAGTTAACTGGATAACTGCACTGAGTAAAACCCACAAAGCAGGATTACTGAGTTAGCTGGATAACTGCACTGAGTAAAACCCACAGAGCAGGATTACTGAGTTAGCTGGATGACTGCACTGAGTAAAACCCACAGAGCAGGATTACTGAGTTAGCTAATCAAAACCTGGCACCCTCTCAAATCTGGAACACGGACTCTGTTCCGGGTTTTACTCAGCGCCGTTATCCAGCAGATCCTGCTTGGTGATGCAGAGCCCTCCGGTGTTGTCTGAAGCCAAACAGATACCGTGTGCAGCGATGGCACGTTACGTTCAATCTCACTCCCAATCTCAGCTCCCAAATTCGGCCTTGTGTTGGAATCGGTCTCCGTGGTGCTGAAAGCACCTGTTCCGCTGCTGCAAAGCACTGATATTCAGTTACAAACCCGCAGCCTTTTTATATAAACACTTTTATTCCAACTGAGCACCGAGCTGTGTGAGCTTGGCAGGATTTAACAGCAAAGGGTTCAGATTTCTGCAAACTGACAGTTCACTGAACACATCGGTCCCAGTTCATCGATCCATCATAGGGCAGTCTAACTTATCCTCGCTGTTTATAATTCATTAACAAAATTAATTTAGTTCAAGGGTTTATAATACAGTATATCATGGCAAATGGCAGATTGCGGATCCAGATTGCTTTCGAGGCGAGGTTATGCAACGCGAGGCAGAAAGCAGTGAATGAGCTGGGTGCAGAGAGGCTGCAGGTTTGACTCCAGTTAGACCCCACAGAGAGGTGCTTTATCTCAGTCGCTTCAGTAGAGAGATCCAGCTGTGTTCATGGACTGTATGTATTTAAGGTAACCTCTGTAATCCACACTGGATAAGATTGTCTGCTATGCGCCAATGCCGTATAAATATCATGTTTTCTCACGGCAAAACATCTGTCAAGTGCTTTAGTATTACAATACAGACATTCACATGTCACCCCCCACCCTGCTCAGCAACCTCCACTGACTGCCTGTTATGGCTCGCATCAAATTTAAAACTTTGGTGCTCGCGTATCAGGCAGTTAAGGGATCAGACCCTGTATATATTCAATCCCTTATCAAGACCTATACACCAACAAGACCCCTCTGTTCTGCCACTTCGTGCCGTCTGGTGCCTCCCCCTCGCCACACCTGCACTTCTCGCTCATGACTGCTGTCTGTCCTGGTCCCACGGTGGTGGAATGACCTCCCGGTGGATGTCAGAACGGCAGAGTCTCTGACCTCCTTCAAGCGCAGACTGAAGACTCATCTCTTCAGGCTACACCTTTCCCTCCCTAACTCACCACCATGATTAGCCTTATATATACCATAGACTGTAATAGCACTTATGTATAGATATTGTTACTTGTATAGATATTGTTGTTTTTTTGTATTAGCTATTGTATTGTTGTATTGTTGTACTATTCTAGCTGCCAACTGTGGTATGCTAGTTTGGAAGTTGATGTATTCTTCAAGGGTTCTGATTATCTGTATGTTTACACTAGGACTCTGAACTGTACTGTCCTCTCAGGTCCTCTTAGCACTCATACTTGTGTTTGATCTGCACTTTGTTGTACGTCGCTCTGGATAAGAGCGTCTGCTAAATGCCATGTAATGTAATGTAACATGTAATGTAACAATAAAACTTAAAATATTTTCTCTCCCTTTTTTTGGAGTGATTTTTGCTTGACAAGTTAAATTTCCTTGCCCCATTGACTGACAATACCTTTGTCTTATATAGCAAAAAAATGTAATAGAAATACGATTGTAAGTCTAAATGTAAGACTAAAATACTTATTGTTCTTTGCTTTTTGCAGTGCTGAGAGCCCTTAAAAAATATGCATCTCACCTTTCCTGGAATTGAATTGGGATCATCTTGTCTTGGCCTCCGATAGCATGCTGTTCTTTTTAATTTGTTAATTTGTTCGTTCATTCTTTTGTTCATTTGTTCATTTATTAATTCATTAATGTGTTCATTCATTCTTTCATTCATTCTTTCATTCATTTGTTCATTCATTCAGTCATTCGTTAATTTATTCCTTCTTTCATTCATTCATTCGTTCTTTCATTCAACAGCTGAAGTTTAGACAGGCTGACACACGGGCTGACTCGATCAAACAGAAGTTCAGACATTTCATTTTTATTTTTGTGCTTGCCTTGTTTACCTTGACATGCTCTATTGAGTTCCACAGTTATGGTCTATAAATAAACGTACTGTATATAAAATCTGTGTGCATCTGTTATTCTGTTCACCTGCCTGCAAATGTCCTTTGCAGTTCATAAAAGTACAGATTTCCGTTTGAATGTCTGAAGTTCTGAATACTGTGCTATATTTCCATATTTGCTCAGCTGGGCATTTTTGGGGGATATTTCTGCTGATTTTTTTTTTTGTAGCTGTTCTGCTTTCCAAATTTTACTGGAAGAAGCAGATTCCGTAGATTATGTTTTGTTCTGCACCTGCCTCACAGAAGCAGATGTGTGCAATGAGTTTTTTTATCCTCATATTTTCTCCAAGATTTCCCTCTCATATGTTATTATTTTTGCTGTAGTAGTTATATGCTTCTGTAACCCTTTGAAGAGTAGGTTCTTTGGAATATTATTATTATTATTTTTCCTTTTCAAAATTCCAAGTCAGTGTTCAAGAATTCCATTGCATGATTGTTACATAAGCATTAGAACGTTCAGTTAAGAACATCACTAATCACATACATGTGATCTTGGGCAGCCTGTAGGCCAGTGGCTAAAGTACATGACTGGGACCCGGAAGGTTGGTGGTTCAAGCCCCAGTGTAGCCATGATAAGATCAGGGCAGTTGTTGGGCCCCTCATTGCTCCAGGGGGGATTGTCCCCAGCTTAGTCAAATCAGACAGGGACACAGTACAGGTACTCATTAATGGTGTCCATGTAACCTCATGCTCTGCATAACTAACTACAGAAAACTGCCCACCACCTGAATCCTGATTGAAGCCGTTCTTGTTGCATCAGTCCTGACAGAATTATCTCACCAGGGCTGAACAGTATTGGATCCTAACCTCTCACGCTCAGCCTAGCCTCCTCTCAGCTTAGCCTAGCCTCCTCTCACGCTCAGCCTAGCCTCCTCTCAGCTTAGCCTAGCCTCCTCTCAGCTTAGCCTAGCCTCCTCTCATGCTTAGCCTAGCTCTGCAGCATGCAGTCCTCTCACACACAGTTTAATCTCTGTGTCCAGGGGGATGCCTCAGCAGTGCCCATAACATGGGCCCTTCCTCGGGGGGAGGTGAGAGGGTAAGGTACTTGACTCGCACCCTTAGGCGGTGGAATGGAGAGCGGAACTTGCCGGAATTGGCAGTTGCCTGACAGACAGAGCGGGGCAGGGGGAGGGGCCCACCACCCAGCTGTTCCGAAACCAATTATCACCTTCTAGATGTTTCCACGGGGCGATAGGTTATGCGGAGCCGCTCTGCTCAGCGGCGTAACCGCGGACGACGCCGCGAGGTGTCGAGCGGAGAGGTCAAAGGTCAAAGACGCCGCGTCGCTGAACAAAGCCGCGCTCCCTCGGGCGCCTCGAACCCGACCCGGGAGCGGCGCCGCTGATCTGGGATCAGATTCCCGCTGCCCACGTCCTCACCCCGCACCTCCAAACATCACCAACCGCGGGGGGAAGGTGACACCTCTCAGCAGCCCGTGAGTGCTGACCCAGGATTGGATTTCCCCCACGTCCTAATATTATTCTTTATGAGCTGAAATCCTCATTAAATCGGGCCACGCCGCACTCGTACAGTATATAATACGAGAAACATGAGCCGCCTCGTTATCTAACGACTATTATCGCTGTCAGCCCAGCTTCGTAATAAACTCTTGACAGACTTGGAGGGGTTTTTTTTTAACCGTGAGCAGGTGATGAGAACTGCAGCTGCCGCAGGTATGCGCTCCGTGTTGCTGCGTTTTTCGGGTTTCTCGTCTGAAGCCGAGACAAATACTCCTCTCCGCGGACATTCCGATCCCCGGAGATCCGGAGCCTCACCTGCGAATCCGGTTCAGGAAGTGGGCCGCCGAGCGGGGTTCCTGCGTCTCCATCAGGCTGCGCCCGCCTGCCTCACACGACCAGGGAAGTGCTGAACCGTCTGTACAAACGTGCACAGGACAGACCACTGCCTGGTTATGGGACAGTCCTACTGCGCTGTACAATGAAATAAAACAAAACCATCTGTGCCCCATTTTGCAATCAATTAACCGTCTCTTATGTGCTCATGGTCCCCAGCCCTGGTCCTGGAGAGCCGCAGGGTGTGCTGGGGTCCCCAGCCCTGGTCCTGGAGAGCCGCAGGGTGTGCTGGGGTCCCCAGCCCTGGTCCTGGAGAGCCGCAGGGTGTGCTGGGGTCCCCAGCCCTGGTCCTGGAGAGACACAGGGTGTGCTGGGGTCCCCTGCCCTGGTCCTGGAGAGCCGCAGGGTGTGCTGGGGTCCCCTGCCCTGGTCCTGGAGAGCCGCAGGGTGTGCTGGGGTCCCCAGCCCTGGTCCTGGAGAGCCACAGGGTGTGCTGACCTAAGAAGTGAGGTTAAAACTCAGTTCAGTGAATTAAGTGTCACACTTTTCAACAGGCAGGTTAGAAACCTGACATTTTTTGTAATGACAGTTTAGTTTGGCCTTTTTCATTCTGTTACTTGTCCTGATGTTCAATTCATTACTAACAATGTTGTGTTTCAAAACTTTCCATCTATCGAACAGGAAGTTCACTCTGAAGGTTTCGCTAAACATTTTAGCACAACTCCCCAGGAGCTGTTTCATGGGCGTGCCATGGGGGTGGGAATGTTGGCTGCCCTTGGTTGTGTGTGTGTGTGTGTGTGTGTGTCTGTGTGTGTGTATTGGTGGGGGTGGTAACATATTGTAAAAAGTTAAAATATGCGACTGGCCACAGTATAAAGGCCACACATGCACCCCATACCTACAACCGGACGTTCAGTCCACTCGTGGTTCCGGGTTAAAACTTTCATGTTATGTTTTGGTTTTCTTGAATACGCCCCAGGGTTTTTAACCTCCACTGCCCCGGCCCACAATCCTTTGCTATCAACACTAACACAGATGGCCCAACACAATGCATGCTTCACAGAACTGAAGTGAGAAAACCCACAAGTGCTTTGCCAAATGTTAAGGAAGCTCCTTGACTTCAAACAGCCTAGAACATTGCACCCTAGTGAATTCAGTGCTTAACTCTACACCAACACAATGCTTCCACTGATAAAAAAAACATCCTAATATTTTCCCCCTTTTTACAAGAGGAGTATTATGCCAAGCAGGTCCTGGCTCTGTTATTTGTGTTGTTTTGAATAATTGTGGAACGGAACAGTGTCTGTAGCACAGTGGCCCTATTGGCTTGCCGTTGCTAAAAGCCAAACCCAACAAATTAAAATGAGGCTGTTTTGGGAACATGTCCGAACAGCCCTGCAGTTGGGAAGTGCAGGCAAGCAAATCGCTTGCGTAAATCCTGGTTATCAATCTGTTTCGGATTAATCACAGTCAAACACAGCCATTAGGTTCTTGCGTTTGCAGTATTACCTGGAAAAAAAGAAAGTTATGGGGGAAAAAAGCTGAAATCCTTATGAGGAAGTGAACGTGGTCTCCGAAGCGCTGCGCTCAGCATCAGAAACACATGCTGAGGGGACCATGTGTTTGAGAAACGCTCCAAAAATGTCGCAGAATAAAATGTTCAGTTTTTCACAATTACTTCATTTCCCCTGTAGATGGAATTCACATATTTTTGATTTCACACAAGATAGAGAGAGAGAAAAAAATCACTAAAAGGAGGCAATTAATGGAGGCCTGAGGTAACTGGCCTCTTTAGCACAATATTTTGTGAAAATGGGTGAGAAAGGTACTATTTTTACAGTGGGCAAGTAATGAAAACGGCTGAACTTAAACTGCCTGCCGTTCCAAAAACCTCTTTTTATTTGAGGTCCCTCAGAACTGATTAACCTGATCACAGACTCTCACTGAAGCCCTGATCACAGACTCTCACTGCAGTGAAGCTCTGATCACAGACTCTCACTGCAGTGAAGCCCTGATCACAGACTCTCACTGCAGTGAAGCCCTGATCACAGACTCTCACTGCAGTGAAGCCCTGATCACAGACTCTCACTGCAGTGAAGCCCTGATCACTGACTCTCACTGCAGTGAAGCCCTGATCACAGACTCTCACTGCAGTGAAGCCCTGATCGCTGTCTCTCACTGAAGCCCTGATCACAGACTCTCACTGCAGTGAAGCCCTGATCACAGACTCTCACTGCAGTGAAGCCCTGATCACAGACTCTCACTGAAGCCCTGATCACAGACTCTCACTGCAGTGAAGCCCTGATCACAGACTCTCACTGCAGTGAAGCCCTGATCACAGACTCTCACTGCAGTGAAGCCCTGATCACAGACTCTCACTGCAGTGAAGCTCTGATCACAGACTCTCACTGCAGTGAAGTCAGTCTGTCGGAGGTGTGGCCGTGTCTGAGGGGGCATTATGGAACGATGAGAACGTGTCCAATGTCCAGGGGACTGAGGGGAGTTCGGACAGTAAGAATCAAATCAATCAATCAATCAATCAATCAATCAATCAATCAATCAGTCAGTCAGACAGTGGAGAGAGTCACGGAAGCTCACGGCAGTGTAGGCGGGCTCTCTCTATCCTTCTCTCTCTTCTTCTATCGCTCTCTCTCTTTCTCTCTCTCTCCCACTCCTTCGCTCTCAGTCCTCCAGTGGCCTCTTCCTAAGACATCCTAAGAGTTCAGTTCTGCGGCGTTAGCAGGATTAGCCGCGCCCGGACGGCGGACCTGAATAGACCTTCCTCGTGTAACCCGCTCCGCACAGCTCATAAAACGCTAATCCTCCTCCTCCTCTTCCTCCTGCTCCTCCTCCTCCTCCTGCGTGAGACACACAGCTGCCAGGCCGGTTGGAGTTTCGGGGGAAGATCAGTTTGAATGTCGAGGGCTCTCTGCAGGGTGCAGGGCAGATGAGGGGTACGGTTTTGGGGGGGTGGGGGTAGGATTTCCTCTAATAGGTTTTTGATGAATCGGTAACCGGAGAGCTTAGGGGCAGAGAAGGCCTTTCACAGAAAAGAGAATCGCAAACATGTGACCCCTGCAGAGACCGGGAAGGGAGGAGGCTACAGACGGGGGGGGGGGGGGGTACAGACGGGGGGGACAGACAGAGGGGAGAAGGGGGTGCAGACGGGGGGGACAGACAGAGGGGAGAAGGGGGTACAGACGGGGGGGACAGACAGAGGGGAGAAGGGGGTACAGACGGGGGGGACAGACAGAGGGGGGGTACAGACGGGGGGGACAGACAGATGGGGTACAGACGGGATGGGGGTTACAGACAGAGGGGGTACAGACAGAGGGGGGGGGGGCAGATAGAGGAGGCTCTGGGAGAGGGGGGGTCTCAGGATTCCAGCGGACACAGCCTGATTTACGGCAGTTTGTCTCTGAAGGGGATTTATTTCCCCCGCAGGGCTTGAAGGAGAATGAGAGGAGAGGTAAACACAGCGGCCCCAGGCTTTGAGGTAAACACAGCGGCCCCAGGCTTTGAGGTAAGCACAGTGGCCCCAGGCTTCGAGGTAAACACAGCGGCCCCAGGCTTTGAGGTAAACACAGCGGCCCCAGGCTTTGAGGTAAACACAGCGGCCCCAGGCTTCGAGGTAAACACAGCGGCCCCAGGCTTTGAGACGGATGGATGCACCGTTAGTCTCCCAGGTTTATCAGCAGCACAGATATGTACACTCACTGAGCACTTGATTAGGTATTTATCAGACTCATTGTTCTTCTGCTGCAGTAGCCTCTCCATTTAGAGCTATGATGCATTGTGTGTTCAGAGATTATCGTGGTTATTTGCATTAATGTCACCTTCCTGTCAGCTTTGGCCAGTCTGGCCCTCCTCCTCTGACCTCTCTCATCAACAGCAGAACAGCGGCTCACCGGATGTTTTTGGTTTTCAGCACCACAGTTTTGACTCCACAGTCAAGGGCGAAACACCCTTCAGGCTGATGGGCAGAGATAAACACTGGGGTCAACAGGGTTGAGATGGATGGATGGTTGGACAGGCTTTGCATGATGGATAAACCATCAGAGCAGGAACTGGAAGGTGGAAAACAAACACTTCCTGGAGGGCCTCAGACAGATCAGCTTCTGCCTCAGTCTCAGATGACCTTTCACATAAACTTCACTGATTTTATTTCTCGTCAGTGTGATCCCTGTGATATTACAAGCCACGTTTCCCGGTTCCTGTCCAATCCCGTAAGGCAGGGATACTCACTCCAGATCCAGAAAGGGCCGGTGTGGGTGCCGGGTTTTGTTCCAACCAAGCAGCCACACACCTGACTCTACTGATCAAGGTCCTACGCGTAGACTCTAATGGCTTGATCAGTAGAATCAGGTGTGGAGCTGCTTCGTTTGAACAAAACCCTGCATCCACACCGGCCCTTTCTGGGTAAGAGTATCCCTGCCCACAGGCATGCTCAGATACAGAATAAAATTACATTATTAAAGTTTTGGTAACGCTTTATTTTCCGTAGTATTTACTGGGTAAATCCACAGCTAGTTGTGTAATTATCAGGGAACTACTGCACTACATTTCAGTGGTAAGTGCGATGAAACACAGTAAGAACTACGTAAGGACGATTTACACCCCGTTTCATCGTACTTACCTCTGAGATCAAAATGATTACCTAATAAGTACGTGGTACTTCCACGGTAAATACTAGGTCATTTATTTTAAAATAAAGTGAAACCAACGTTTTGAACAGAAGTCTGAACGCTTAGTTTGATTTTCAGTCAGCACTCTCAGGGGAGAGGGAAACAGGGAATCTGCTTCCCCACACGTGTCTGTGAAAGGTTGCGTGTCTGTGAAAGGTCCCGTGCCTCAGCTCCCCTGTCCTAAGATGTGTGTGAACCTGCCTGATCTCTCCATCCTTTGGGGTCCTGTGAGAACACCAAACTGCCCGATTTCATATTTCAGTCACGCCGGCTGCAGTCAGCGGATGATATCTGACAGATGTGCGATCGCTTCGCGGATAACGCCACGGACATGTGAGGTTTTTATTTCCCACACTGAGAAAAATGCACCCCAGAGGACCTGCCTGAGCTGCGAGACACCGCTCGAATCTGGACAGTGAGAGCAGGAGGAGGCGCTGCTCCAACACGAGCAAGACGAGGCTCTGCTCCAACACGAGCAAGACGAGGCTCTGCTCCAACACGAGGCTCTGCTCCAACACGAGGCTCTGCTCCAACACGAGGCGCTGCTCCAACACGAGCAGGACGAGGCTCTGCTCCAACATGAGCAGGACCAGGCGCTGCTCCAACACGAGGCGCTGCTCCAACACGAGCAGGACCAGGCTCTGCTCCAACACGAGCAGGAGCCTTCAGGCTTATCACGGCCCACATTCTGCCTATTTATTTATTCATTTCACTTCTCAAAGTAGAAATAAATATATTATTTACTTACCCAGCACCTTTCAAACAACAGTTTGCAGCCCTAAGTGCAAACAGAGAGAGACAACAGATGAAACACTATAATTGTAAGTGGTGTATACACTGTAAAAAAAAGAAGTCTTGACAAGCGACTCTTTATTTTTACTCTCTCTCAAGTAGATGTTAGCGTGTTTTGAGCTACTCTTTGCTTGACAGCAAAAAGTGACATTTCTTTACCCCACTGGCAAATCTTGAAATGAGTCAAACTGTCTCACCTCATGGGCAATACTTTTGTCATATTCAGCAAAAAAAAAAAGATTTTAAAAGATTTAAAAGATTTTTTTCATTTTAAGTCTTAATATAAGAGAGATTGAGACTGCAGTGGGTTGAAACCTGCAGCTGGCCTGTCTCGGGGCTGGATCTGAGCTCAGGAACTCTGGACGGTGGAAGCTTCCAGAAGGCCTGGCTCGAGGGACCGGACTGCTCTTCAGGTCGTGCGCGAGATCTCCCCGCTCTGCGTCGAGTCACAGTGGGGCCACACACACTGGCTTGGGGCCCCCGACGGACACGCTAAACGGTCACGCTAAACGGACACGCTAAACGGACAGGACGACAGCCTTAACCGTGCACGTAAGGGGAAACAAAAACAAAGCCAGGCAAGCACACGTCTCGTTCTCCAGACAAACTCCAGCCTCCTCAGGAAATTGGATGAGTATGTAGGGAGGTCATGCAATGAAAGCTCCCAAAATCCCTTGTGGGCAACTGTGGCATGTCCTGTTATGGAACCCAGTGCCCTAAAGCCCTTCCCACAATCCTCTGCAACCAGCTCCATCCCACTGGGGTCCGACAGACAAAGATGTTCACTTGTCTGAGACTGCAACAGAGACAAAAAGTCTACCCCAGAAACCAGGCGCCAGGATCTGCCCCAGAAACCAGGATCTGCCCCAGAAACCAGGCACCAGGATCTGCCCCAGAAACCAGGCACCAGGATCTGCCCCAGAAACCAGGTGCCAGGATCTGCCCAGTGGCCTCCAGCAGACTCAATGAGAGAGAGAGAGCAGTAATAATTTACTGAGGGTGCGTTAATGTGGCCATGGAGCCGCCACTGAACAAAGAAATGCGCACAGAGGTGCACTGCCTTCACGGAGGTGCACTGCCTTCACGGAGGTGCACTGCCTTCACGGAGGTGCTTTTCCACAAACCTTTCAGGAAGTGAAAACCTTTCACTTGCATGATGCAGGAGTTCCAGTGAGTGCAGCAGCAACAACAGCATGCAGAAGAGCAGGGGCAGAATGAGCAGTGGCAGAAGAGCAGGGGCAGAAGAGCAGTGGCAGAATGAGCAGGGGCAGAATGAGCAGTGGCAGAATGAGCAGGGGCAGAATGAGCAGTGGCAGAATGAGCAGTGGCAGAATGAGCAGGGGCAGAATGAGCAGTGGCAGAATGAGCAGGGGCAGAATGAGCAGTGGCAGAATGAGCAGGGGCATGAGCGGGTACAGTACGGGCGGTGGTTTAATTAGCTCCTCCTACTGAGATGTAAGCAGGATGGGGGCAACATTGGCTCGGGCGGTAAGAGAAGTCGTCTGGCAGTCTGGTCGCCGGTTCGATCCCCCGCCCAGGCTGCGTCGAATTGTCCCTGTACGAGCAGGGCGTGGCTGGGAGCAGGGCGTGGATGGGTAGCAGCAGGGTGTGGATGGGTAAGACCAGGGTGTGGATGGGTAAGACCAGTGCGTGGATGGGTAGCAGCAGGGCGTGGATGGGTAGCAGCAGGGCGTGGATGGGTAGCAGCAGGGCGTGGATGGGTAGCAGGGTGTGTGGATGGGTAGTAGGATGTGGATGGGTAGCAGGGTGTGTGGATGGGTAGTAGGATGTGGATGGGTAGCAGGGCGTGTGGATGGGTAGTAGGATGTGGATGGGTAGTAGGATGTGGATGGGTAGTAGGATGTGGATGGGTAGTAGGGTGTGGATGGGTAGCAGGGGGTGGATGGGTAGCAGGGGGTGGATGGGTAGCAGGGGGTGGATGGGCTCCAGCTGACTGTAGTGCGATATCAGTGGGCCGCAGTCACTCAGCATTACTGCTTGTTAACAGCCTATCTCCGGCCCGTGTGCAATCACCACGGTAACACAAACCCGGCGAGTGAGAGCCAAGCATCACAGCTGCCGTTACTACGGTTACCCTCTTAAAACATCCATATGGCCTTTACTACCATCTGAGGAGGTTTCCTGTTTTTATTTTGGGGTGGGGGGGGATTAACTGTCAGACAGGTCCCTCATGCCAAACTACCTGGGTCTGAGGGGGGCGGGGGGATCTGGCGCGGTCACAACTTTGAACTTCAATAGAAAGGGGCCCCTTAAATACATTTGTTTTTCCAGTACCCTCCCCAAGGTGACGTTTTGAACCCAACATCACTCCCTTCCCTCCTCTCTCTTCTCCCCCTCCGTCTCTCTTTCCCTCTCTCCCTCTCTCTCCCTCCCTCCCTTCCTCCCTCCCTCTCTCCCTCTCTCTCCCGCCCTCCCCCTCCCTCTCTTTCCTTCTCTCCCTCTCTCTCCCTCCCTCCCTTCCTCCCTCTCTCCCTCTCTCTCCCGCCCTCCCTTCCTCCCTCCCTCCCTCCCTCTCTCTCCCTCTCTTTCCCTCTCTCTCTCTCGCTCTCCCTCTCTTTCCCTCTCTCTCACCCTCTCTTCCTGTCTCCCTCTCTCCCTTTCTTTTTCCCTCTCTCCCTCTCTCTTCCTGTCTCCCTCCCTCCCTCTCTTTCCCTCTCTCCCTCTCTCACCCTCTCTCTCCCTGTCTCCCTTCCTCCTTCCCTCTCTCTCTCCCTCTCTCTCCCTTCCTCCCTCCCTCTCTCCCTCTTTCTCTCTCCCTCCCTCTTTCCCTCTCTCCCTTTTTCTCTTTCCCTCCCTCCCTCCCCTCTCTCTCCCTCTCTCCCTGTCTCTCCCTCCCTCCCTCTTGTCCACACATTCACGTTCGTTCCTCCTCCCTCTCTTTTTTGCGTGAGAGGGAGAGAGAGAGAGAGAGAGAGAGAGAGAGAGAGAGATAGAGAGAGAGGGAGAGAGAAGAGAGAAACTGACACGGTTCATTTGCTGCTCACTTCCTGTGAAACTTTACAGACCCAGATTCTGCTCCGGACACCGTCGAAGGTATGAACAGCACTGCCATCAGTATGAATCTTTTATGCAGAGAAATTGGTCCTGGTTTCTATGTCATAAAATATGAGGTAAAATAAAATGTTATTCATTAATTGTATTCATTATTAATGAATAATCAGTACATACTGCAAAACACAATACACTGGCAAATGCTTGTTGCACTATAAATAATGATGTTGCACTATATCACACTGCTATGAAATAGATTTATAACATGCAGATTATTTGATAAGAAAAGAACATCTCTGTGTGGTTATCAGCCTGTGGAGAGAACACATTCCAGACTCTGAAACCAGCTTCACAAAAGGCCGCTGTGTGTGTTCCCCGCAGAGGAGTCCACCCACACACCAACGTGTCCAGAGCGTGGTACCAAGAAAACTACAATCAAAGTAAAGTGAGAACCCAACACCTGTCACTTGTTTTCTTGGGGGGGGAAAAAAAACAAGGTAATCTGCGTTTCACAGACTTATTCATCTCAATAGAAGTGACTGCCCAACACGCCCAACACAACTGTGAAGTGGTTTATTATCAAAGAGCGGTAATCTATAGTCAAATGAAAACTGTAATTTTGTGTTCCTCTCCACATGAGAGACAGAGAGAAAGGGGGGAGAGGGAGGGAGGGAGAGGAAGAGAGGGGGAGAGAGAGAGACAGAGGGAGGAAGAGACAGAGAGAAAGGGGGAGAGAGAGGGAGAGAGAGAGAGAGCGACAGGGAGAGAGATGATAATTATTCAGCAACATATTTTTCAATGGCATCATATGACTACCAGCAGTGCATAACACCTTTACTCTAATGAACACAAAAAGCCAACATGTTGCATGCATATCATTTAATTTAATTATTCAATTCCCCTGCAGTGCAATGTTCTTGCTATGCTTGTAGTCTATTAATATTAATACCAAACCTGTTGGCCTCAATCTGAGGAAATATGAGACCATTCCCCAGCCTGCCAATATGATATTCTGTTCATGGTATTTTATTAATAATTTGGTTGATTGCAGCTCAGCGACTTCATTGGTCAAAACAGATTTATGAGTGCATGAATATGAGGATTTCAGAAGTTGCAAATTCATGCTTTTTTGTAGCGATGCTTTTAGAGGAAACAGGAAAAGGGGGAAATTAGGAAAGACTGAACCAGAACTCGGTGGCACAGCAAGGAGGTCCTGGGTTCGAATCCCCGTCGGCCTGCGCCTCTCTGTGCGGAGTTTGCATGTTCTCCCCGTGTCTGCGTGGGTTTCCTCCGGGTACTCTGGTTTCCTCCCACAGTCCAAAGACATGCACGTTAGGCTGATTGGAGAGTCTAAGTTGCCCATAGGTATGAGTGTATGAGTGAATGGTGTGTGTGCCCTGCGATGGACTGGCGACCTGTCCAGGGTGTATTCCTGCCTTTCGCCCAATGTATGCTGGGATAGGCTCCAGCCCCCCTGCGACCCTGTTCAGGATAAGCGGGTTCAGATAATGGATGGATGAACCAGAACTCCCAAAACGCCAGCGGTGAGGTGAAAAAACCCTCCACAGGATGAAGAACCAGGAGGAGGAAGATGGCACGGCGCGGAGCAGAACTCCCCTGAGAGAGGAGCTCCTGAGAGCAGCACACACAGGGAGAGGAGAGCAGACACAGGGAGAGGAGCACACACACAGGGAGAGGAGCACACACACAGGGAGAGGAGCACACACACAGGGAGAGGAGCGCAGACACAGGGAGAGGAGCGCAGACACAGAGAGAGGAGCGCAGACACAGAGAGAGGAGCGCACACACAGGGAGAGGAGCACAGACACAGGGAGAGGAGCGCAGACACAGGGAGAGGAGCACAGACACAGGGAGAGGAGCACAGACACAGGGAGAGGAGCTCCTGAGAGGAGCAGACACAGGGAGAGCAGCACAGACACAGGGAGAGGAGCGCAGACACAGGGAGAGGAGCACAGACACAGGGAGAGAAGCACAGACACAGACACAGGGAGAGGAGCACAGACACAGGGAGAGGAGCACAGACACAGGGAGAGGAGCGCAGACACAGACACAGGGAGAGGAGCACAGACACAGGGAGAGGAGCACAGACACAGACACAGGGAGAGGAGCACAGACACAGGGAGAGGAGCACAGACACAGGGAGAGGAGTGCAGACACAGGGAGAGGAGCGCAGACACAGGGAGAGGAGCACAGACACAGGGAGAGGACCGCAGACACAGGGAGAGGAGTGCAGACACAGGGAGAGGAGCGCAGACACAGGGAGAGGAGCACAGACACAGGGAGAGGAGCGCAGACACAGGGAGAGGAGCGCAGACACAGGGAGAGGAGCGCAGACACAGGGAGAGGAGCGCAGACACAGACACAGGGAGAGGAGCGCAGACACAGGGAGAGGAGCGCAGACACAGGGAGAGGAGCGCAGACACAGGGAGAGGAGTGCAGACACAGGGAGAGGAGCGCAGACACAGGGAGAGGAGCGCAGACACAGGGAGAGGAGCACAGACACAGGGAGAGGAGCGCAGACACAGACACAGGGAGAGGAGCGCAGACACAGACACAGGGAGAGGAGCTCCTGAGAGGAGCACAGACACAGGGAGAGGAGCACAGACACAGACACAGGGAGAGGAGCACAGACACAGGGAGAGGAGCAGACACAGGGAGAGGACCGCAGACACAGGGAGAGCAGTGCATCCTCCACACACAGCGGGAGTGTGTTCACAGCGCACGGCCAGACTGACAGAAAGCCCCCCGGACCCCCAGACACTCACCTCCGTCTCACCCTCTGACCCCTGCTGACCTTTGACCCTCACGGTGACCCCCCTGTTCCTGTCAGGGTGTGGGTGTGTGTGTGTGTGTGTGTGGGGGGGGGGTCACGCTGCACTCTCACAGTAAGTCATTCCCATGCTTTACATTTCCCTTTTACATTCCTGCTCCTGATTTATTCTCTCATTCCCCCTCTGGGTTGGGGAGGGGGGCGGTCAGTGAGCTGCTGAGCGGCTGCATGCTGCCCACATCCTCTGTCAGTTCAGCCAGCGCTGTGGTGTAATGCCTTGGCAAGTGGGGTTGTCACAGAAAGGTTGCCTGTTTGATTCCCAATCAAGCTGCAGCCAGCACAAGAAATTAATAATGATACAAATGTGTTATTTATCTGATGCTTTATCCAAAGCGATTTACAGTTGATTAGACTCAGCAGGGGACAATCCCTCCTGGAGTAATGTGGGGTTAAGGGCCTTGCTCAAGGGCACAACAGATCTTTTCATGGCTACACTGGAGCTTGAACCACCAACCTTCCAGATCCCAGTAATGCACCTTAACGTACCTCAGTACCGAGCACAGACAGACCACAACCTCCAGATCAGCCAGTGCTGAGCATGGATCCTGTATCGCTCTGTCCTTCCTGTGAAAGAGAATGCCGGGATGTTCAGCCTCTGAACCATTTTCATCCTCCTTTAGCTGCACTCTTACATTACATTACATTATTGGCATTTGGCAGACGCTCTTATCCAGAGCGACGTGCAGTTGATTAGACTAAGCAGGAGACAGTCCTCCCCTGGAGCAATGCAGGGTTAAGGGCCTTGCTCAAGGGCCCAATGGCTGTGTGGATCTTATTGTGGCTACATCGGGATTAGAACCACCAACCTTGTGTGTCCCAGTCATGTACCTTAACCACTACGCTACAGGCCGCCCTTATATTTTAGAGGACAATCAGTTTCACCACAAGGACAACATCATATTTACAACATTTTTAGTTTTACAGGTGATAAAACTATTCATTGCTGGTTTCCATGCTTTTCCCATTAACTGGATATTTAAACCATGTGTTGTCCCTGTAAATAGACGATTAACACAATTATCACCCTTTAGAAAGGGCTGGTGCAGACATTAATATGGGACTGTGATATTTCCAGCCTTTATAAAAGTTAAAAGTGGTTTGTCTTAAAAAATATTCTGGAAACTTTCTGAAGGTTTAATGTCATGCTTTATATTCTTTCCTCTATTTGTATCTATTGTGTGTGTGTGTGTGTGTGTGTGTGAGTGTGTATGCGTGTGTGTGTGTGTGTGTGTGCGTGTGTTTGTGTGTGTGTTACATGTGTGAGTATGTGTGTATGCGTGTGTGTTTGCATGCATGTCTGTGCATGTGTGTGTGTGTTTGTGTGTGTGCGTGTGTGTGCATGTCTGTGCGTGTGTGTTTGTGTGTGTGTGTGTGTCTAGAACCAACACTGATGAAGGGAGCTAAATCCGGTGGGTTTGCTATAATCCGTGGTGATACTGTTCCCCGCCAATTTCCAATCCTTCCAATTTCCTGACAAATCTGATACGTGGAGGATGGGATGATCATTGTCAGGACACGAGAGGCCCAGCCTGGATCGGCGCTGTCCAAATCCCCATCTCTGGAGGCGGTGTGACTCAGATTCTGCTGATATTCTGTGGATTTGAGCGTAAGCCTTCGAGATTGTGTCCTCTCCTGTCCCGTGCAATTTCCTGGCGAACGGAGTCTCGCAGCGAGTGCGTGCGGGAGTCGCACGGCTCCCTGTAGCGGAGCCCGTCAGCGGATCCGATGGGACCGCGGGAATATTCTGTTCGGCGCGCCAGCGCCTCGGAGAAATGCGATCGCGGTGCGCGTAATCAGATATACAGCACACCGTAAAACGCTTGCGGAGAGACAACGACACGCAGTAAATATCATATGTACAGAATTCCGATTCGTCAGCTGCGGTGGATCTCCCTCGCGTAAACACGGCGAAACCGTAGCGCTGGGCGATACGCGCGCGCGAGAGAGAGAGAGAGGGCGCGTGTGTGTTCTTACGGGTTTCCTTATCAACGCACATTCTCATGCTTGCATTCACATTCGCATATTTTAAAAACTCAGCTGACGCTCTCATCCGGAGCGATTTATAACGAGTGCGAATGAAGGAACGGCCTAAATTCATACCAGCATCCCGTGCGGTCTCAGGGCTGCCCTGACCGTCCTGTAGGTCTTCATTCCAAACCCAAACACTGCACCCCTGACTCATCAGCACAGATCTGGGGCAGGGCTGGGCAGTCCTGATATGCGGGGTGTCATGTACTGACGGCTTGCGTGAATTACTTTGCTTTCGTTCTCCTGCCGGTTCCTCTGTAGGTCAGAAGAGGTGTTTGTTTTAGGAGTTGTTTCTGGAGCAGATGCAATGCTCTGAACCAAGAGCTGGTTCAGGCGGTTCGGTTGCATTTTTCATTGGTGAGTTATCCGGCAGGTTATCATTTTGATCTTTTGAATTAAAGTAAACAGATTTCACTGACACCTCTGACGTGTCTGCAGTGTCTTTAGATGTTGAGTTCTGACCACCTGCTCCCACCGTGACCAGAATCGGGAACGGGAGAGCTTTTGAAGGAGGACCTTTTGGGTCAGTACAGCATTGGCTCACCCTGGCACAGTCACTGGATTCTGTTTCCGCTGAACCCGCAGAATTCCAGCTGAGATTGCGATCAGAATTGAAGACACGCTGAGGCAGGAGTTGGAGCTGCACTAGCCTTCGTGATATGACGTTTACAGGAGTGAAACAGAGTTTATTTCAAGTGAGAAGGGGGGAGAACGCATGCTGTTGTGTGAAAATAATTTTAGATTTTGAGGGGAATGGGAACTTGATCAGCAAACACGCCGGCTGGTACACGCACAAAATCTCATAAAATCTTGTTTTCCAGGAAGTGGATTGAAAAGAAACTGGGTGATAATTATATACTATTTCATAATTTTTGGCACAATATACTTCATACTTTAAGACGACTTTGTATGGTAATGAGTAATTGACTCCATGAAAGAAAAAGTGAATTTTGATTTCAGCTCGTCTTCGAGGGAAAGGTGCGCTCAGGAAAGGCGGGGGGCAGGATGGGCTGATGTCGCGTTTTCTGCGTTACAACGCTGGCTCTGCTAAACAGACTTGACCTGGAAGCAACTTAGTGACGGACGGCAGTGTGTTTTTCACAATGAGGGCGGTGGCCGATTGTGAGCAACTGACCCCCCCCCCCCCCCCCCCAAATAAGTATTTCTCAATTTGTAACGGGTTTGTCCAAAAAACGGCTCCTATTCCTGTCCAATATCCAATTAATATGTGTCCCATTGGCCTCTTTTCCTTTGTTCTGGGCTGTGGGCCATGGCTCAGTTTGCAGAAATTCTTCCCCCCCCCCCCACCCCCCCCCACCCTTTGTTCTGAAATAAACAGGGGCCTCAGGCGGAATCTCGAAGATGGACAGGACTTACGAAAGCGCTCCGTGGAATCGGCGGCGTTGGCAGAACACAAACGCGGCCTGCAGGCCAGGCGGACAGATCAAAGCCCCCAGCGCCGGGCTGGGCGTCGCCGCGGCGATGTCTGTCAGAAACAGCCCCCTGTCGTCAGGGAAACCAGGTGAAAACATGCAGAACCCCCCCCCCCCCCTCCGCCCCGCCCGCTCCGCGCTGCCGTAACGAGGCGTCTCGTTCACTCTCAGCTCGTTACAGAACGCAGACGCCCGGCTCCCGGGCCACAGCAGCGGGAGACCGGCGGGGAAAACAACGTCTGATCAAAGCGGCCCAAACAAGCGGAGCGATAAAACACCTGATGAAAGAACGACAGAACAAACACTCGGCAGAAAAGTGGCTGCAGCTGCCTTTAACCAACGACAGCACCCCCGCCCCTTTAACAGCCAACAGCACCACCGCCCCTTTAACAGCCAATAGCACCACCGCCCCTTTAACAGCCAACAGCACCACCGCCCCATTAACAGCCAACAGCACCCCCGCCCCTTTAACAGCCAACAGCACCCCGCCCCTTTAACAGCCACCAGCACCCCCCCCCCTTTAACAGCCACCAGCACCCCCGCCCCTTTAACAGCCAACAGCACCACCGCCCCATTAACAGCCAACAGCACCACCGCCCCTTTAACAGCCAACAGCACCACCGCCCCATTAACAGCCAACAGCACCACCGCCCCTTTAACAGCCAACAGCACCACCGCCCCTTTAACAGCCAACACTTAACACAACCGCCCTTTGGAGAGTGAGACACTCATTGCAACACGTGAAATGTGTTATTTCTTCTTCTATGATATCGCAATCTCCGGTATTCCGGTTTGGGGTTCCGCTCCGATTCCTCCTCTCTCCCTGAGGGGCTGGAGCAGCTCGGAGCGGGGCTGGCTGGCCTCGGGATGACACCTCTGGCCCTCTCGCTGTTCCGGGCCTCTTCCTCCTCCTCCTCTTCCTCCTCCTCCTCATCCTCCTCTTCCTCGGCCGGTCTCTCTGTGGGGAGCTCTCTACGTGGAGTAACGTCTCTGGGTTTTTGGCTCCCCTCGCTCCGCACCCCTGGGGTTCCCTCAGCGCGGTAGCGGGAATGCGGAGGCGGGAACGCCGCGGAACTCCGACCGCCAAGTCGGCAGCCGCGCGCTCGGCGATGACAGCAGTGGGAGATTTCTCTCCGGGAGTCGCCCCAAAAACACGCCGCGTTCCCGCCCCGTGTGAAGCGCGGGCCACGTTCCCGCTTGCGGGGGGACACCCTGGAATCCCGGAATGTCGCAGGAAAGGAGCCACGCCCCTCTCGCTATTTTTGAGCAATGAGGTGCAAAGTTCTCAGAGGCACTCGGATATAGGCTGCCCAAGTACTGTACAATTTAGCGAGGTGCTTGACTGGGACCTGGAAGGTGTGTGGTGCTGTGGCCACAGTAAGAGCCTCACAGCTGAAAGTTAAAGTGGCCTGAGTGCGGCCCTTAGCCCTGCCCTGCTCCTGGGGGGACAGCCCCCTGCGGAGGTGTCAGCTCAATGTAAGTGTGATGTAATGACTGAGAGAGGAGGTCGTCCCCCAACCCCCCCGACAGGTCTGGCCCAACACCGCAGGACGGAGCCAGGCCCCAAAACCTCAATCTGGGGTTTTGAGGAATTTTTCTAAAATTCCATTTCACAAAATCATCCACTGCCAAAAGGAGCCAGAGAGAGGAGCTGAGTGACAGACTGTACACACACACACACACACACACACACTCTCACACACTCTCACACACTCTCACACACACACACACACACACACACTCTCACACACTCTCACACACACACACACACACACACACACTCACACACTCTCAAACTGAGCCAAGCCCAGGGTCACACATACACACACACACACACACACGCGTGCGCGCGCACACACACACACATACACAAACAGACGCACAGGCACACACACACTGTACAGACATACACGCACACACACAAACAGACACACACACACACACACACACACAGACTGGGACAAACCCAATAACCTATCATTTTAGTTTTGTATTTTTGGTTCATGGTTCTGTGCAGTTCGGGGTCTGGGCCAAGCCGGTGCCTGGTTCCTGTGGACCGGACCTGGTACCATCAGTGTTCCCATGTTCCACAGCCCATCCAGAAGCAGCACTGAAAGAATAATATCATAATTTGTTATTTAGCTGACACTGTTATCCAAAGCAGTTGGACTAGTCAGGGGCCAATCCCCCTGGAGCAATGTGGGGTTAAGGGCCTTGCTCAAGGGCCCAACAGCTGGACAGATCTTACTGTGGCTTGAACCACAAACCTTCCGGGTCCCAGTCAAGAAAGCCCTACTGTACTGAGGACCTGCAAACAGAACTACTGTACACATGTTTACTCACTCCCTTTATTCAAAGTAACATTTACAAGCTCAGGGGAATAAAATAAAAATAAAAATAGACGCGCTCACCTGCCTCAGCCGGAATGCACGGCGGGGGAATTTCTGGGAGGCGACATGGACGCAAGCGGCCTTGGAGAGCGGCAGGCCGGGCGTCACCCTCCCCCGGCGGTGCGGTAAACATGTTTTCCCGCTATTCTCCCGTGTTGCCGGGCTCTGTCGGCACACGTACCGGCGCTTTACTCCAGAGGACGTTAGTGACACGGCAGCGGAGCTGTTTTCTGTTTCCCGAGCTCCCACACGGTCCGACGCCGCTCTGGAAACCGTCACCGGGAGCGAGCTGCCTCGCCCTCCGAACGCACGAGTCTAAATTACTCCCTTCCCGAAACGTGTTTATTCAAGCTTTTCGGACTCAAACTTTCCTAAACACGAGCTCCGGTTTGGAACGTTAAAAGAGTGATTTAAAGAGTGATCACCGAGGCAGCTGCGTTCAACGCTTTCCGTCCCCGACACGTGAAACGCAGCTGTTTCGCCTCACCGCGCGTCTTATCTGGAGAAGCAGCAGCCCTCCAACACACACGCGGGAGGCTAATGTTTGTTTAAACGCTATCTTTCGCCCCCAATATCCTGGGAAGAAATCTGCTTTTAGCTCTGGTTTGTATAACAAGGCAAGGATAGATGACCGGACCTTTGTAATTGTTTACACGTTTTACGTTTTTTCACGAAAACACTAATCACTATTTGTCATTCAAAATGAGCAATTTATGTAAGGGAGAATGCGATAGCTTACACTTTCACTCAGAAAAATGTAGATGCTGTGATATATTTGCAGACAACAGGAAACGACACTTCTTTGGGGTGGTGGCGTTTTTGAAAATATAAGCCAATAAAATCAAAAACGGAAACCATAAATGTGTGATGTGTTTGATTGTGGCTATCTTTTGTTGACATTAGCAGAACTGAGGTCATACATTTCGTTGCAGATCCTTACAAGGAGAAGTTAGCAGAAGTTTGCAGAATCAGCGCTGCACTTTGTTTGGACCACGTTGAAAGCCGTTGGTCGAAGCGACTTTGGCGCCCTGCAATCGGTCTCGCGCAACACATCCACGGCAAAAGGCCGAGGCGAACTCCGACACGACTGAGCGTCACGTGATTAGGAGAGAACAAATAACAACGGAATTAAAATCCCATTCAGTTGTTTTCCACGGTTTACGTCGCTGTATTTGGTCAGAAACAACAGTAGCTGCAAAGTGAAAGGTTTTACGCGAGAAAATTGAAAACAGATGTTGTCGGAAAACATGTTGCCAACAGAGAAAGAAGAACAATGTAAAGGAATTTATTAATTAAATGTGATTCTATTGAATGAATGCAGGGCCAGTTCTAGGCCTATAGGGTATATACCCTCAGTGAGCACTTTATTAGGTATTTATTCAACCTATATTTTAGACTTATGGGTCTTTGCTGTTGCAGCCTGTCCACTGAAGAGGTTTGACACGTCGTGTGTTTAGAGATGCTGCACTGCACACCACTGCTTTTGTGCATTGAGTTGCTGCCACATCTGTCTACAGGGGTGCCGTACGAGGGAACGCGGAGGTAAGAGATGAGCCAATTCACTGCGTCCAACTGCACCCATGGTAAGAGATGAGCCAATTCACCAGTTCATCCTGACAGTTCATCACACCATGGCACAGATGCCAGAGCCAGGCCTGATTAATGTGTTGATTAATGCCAGTGTTTTATAGACAGTTACATCATAAAGTGGTATAAATTTCCCCGAACTGTAAGGCGACACAGGCAGACTCGCACCTCACAGGTTTGTCCTGGAATTCCCGAGGAATGGGCCCGGACAATGAGCGGATTACGTGGGCAGATTCCTGACGGGAGTTTTCCTCCGAAGCCGGAGTGGACTCTCAGGATTGGCTGCTTCAAGAAAACCTGCAAAAACACTGCAGCCCAGCCCCACCTGTAGAGAACACACACACCCTCACACACACACACACGCACACACACACACACATACAGATGTGCAGTAATACAGTGGCTCTTTGAGCTCTGGCTCTCTGAGACAGATGAATGTATTTCTGAGGCAGTATCAAGTTCACACAGTTAAAATCCCTCAGCCCCAGGAAGGCAGGCAGAGGGGAACTATGAGTCTCCGTCTTACAGAGCAGTGAGTTCCTTCAGTCTCAGAGAGAGAGGGGGAGAGGGAGACGGAGTGAGAGAGGGGGAGAGAGATGGGGAGAGAGATGGGGAGAGGGATGGAGAGAGAGGAAGGGAGCGAGAGAGAGAGGGAAAGATTGAGTAAAAGGGACTTCTGACTGGTCACCGAGTGAAGCAGCATCTGGATCTCATTCAGGCCGGCGTTGCTCTGTGACTCCGCTGAAGCGGGCGGAGAGAAGCGTGTCCCACAGGTCTGTGCGGCTAATTCAATAAGCTACCGCTCTGCAGCCCGATCCGTGAGAACTCCCCCGTTCTCCGCTCACCCCTTCAGAACGGCTTCACTTTCTCTGTTGAACTGGGTGAAGTCAGAGCCGCAAGCACCTCGTTTGGATGTTCCCGACGTTCCCGCGGTTTTGGTCGACCCCCCTGGCCCCGCCCGCGCTCCCCTGGTTATGACACTGGCCTTGTTTTATAGCCGTGCACAAACAGGGTATTCTGGGGCAGTCAGAAGTCCTGGCTCAGAGTAAGTGGGCATTAGAGGCTGCCACATTCAGCCCTCCTTAGGGGCTCCGGAGGGGAGTGAAGGGGCTCCAGTCTGACTTTAATAAGTCTGCTTATGCTACATTTACCACAGCGCCGTCAGACCAGTTTGCCACTGAAAGCATCACTTTCAGCATTGCATTCTCCACCTCCATCTGACATCCACTTTGGCACTCCAGTGTTATGTTGCAGATTTATGCAATGACTCTTCTCAACATGACATAACATAACATATAGCAAAACATAACATAACATTACATAGCATAGCATAGCATGGCATGGCTTAGCATAGCATAGCATAACATGAGGAGAATATCCCATTCAGCTCAACAATGCATGCCTTTTC
>NC_083760.1:2716129-2723629 GCF_963514075.1 Conger conger | reverse complement strand
ACAAATAGAGTGCGAGACGGACAGAAAGAAAGATAGATAGAGACAGATAGGGAGAGAAAGTACTGCACAAACCCATTCTGTTCTCATTCTGATTTGCGTAACATTTCGCTGGATCGGTGTTTTACAGCCGTTTGGCTCTGTGGTTCCCGGCTGCGTGTGGAGGACCTCTGTCATGCGTCCATCGTTTTAATCTCGCTTCGTGACTCACAAGTCAACGGCTGAAGCCCTCCCTCCGGAATATTCTGTGTTCTTTCCGAACGTGGAACACATGTTCTCGGACTCCAAACTCCGGGCCGGCCTCTCTTTAGAGGAAGGCGAGGACACAGTACTCCTCTGCGTTGGTCTGTAGTAGTGGTCCTGGCCTTTAAACAAGTAAATAAACTCTTAATGAGTCTTTGATGAAAGCTACGGGCTGCTTGGCTAAACTTGGCTGAACTAAGGGTCTCATTAATAAAGTAAACACAGCCCTCTGTGCGGGGGTAGGTTACGGGGGGCAGTCAGTGTTTGGGCTCAGCTGTGACCTGCGTAGTCCTAGCCTGAGAGAATTACTGAATGACTTGACCTTCGGCGATGAGGAAGTCGCTCTGCGTGAACTGCATTTCCCAGCATGCACAGCACTGTCACACGTTCATCAATCAGGAACACACAGGAGAGGTGCCGTGGCTCCTAACCTGCAGCAGATTAGCCACTGGCTCAGGTAGCGATCTCTCCTTCTGCTCGCTCTATCGCTCTATCACTCTCGCTCTATCCCTCCATCTCTCCATCTCTCCATCCCTCTATCCCTCTATCCCTCTATCACTCCATCACTCTATCACTCCATCGCTCTATCACTCTATCACTCTATCACTCTATCACTCCATCTCCATCCCTCTATCCCTCTATCCCTCCATCTCTCCATCCCTCTATCACTCCATCGCTCTCTCACTCTCTCACTCTATCGCTCTATCGCTTGCTCACACGGGCATGCGGGCACACCGTCCTTTCCCACACATTTGTTTCTTAAACGGAAACAGATCTTTGAACTCAGTGTGAGGGAACACAGTGTGCAATAGACCCCCCTGTTTTATGCCCCCCCCCCCCCCCCCCCCCCTCTCCCCCCTCTCCCCCCCCCCCCCTCCTAACAGATGTGAATCTGTGAGCGTGTCGCCATGGGGATCTGCCAACATTCTCCCCCTCCCATTGGGTGTTTTAGGGCAAAGGGCCGTGCCAAGGTGTGGATGTGATCACAGCTTCAACAACAGGAGAAGAAGAAAAGGCACCGCGGCCCCATACCAGCTGGGCCCCTGTGTGTTCATTACTGGCTGTGGAAATGATCAGAAACTGCTGGGCTTTCGTTTCCTCAGGCAAACTCCGGTCTCCTCAGGTTGGTAAGCGGCCATTTTGGAGGTCCCTGTCCTGCCAGGAGGGCTGTGATGGAGTGCACTCCTGTGTGTTTGGAGAGGTGCAGCAGGGCTGGCTTTGCCCCCCTACCTGCCCCTTTCCTGAGTGGACAGAACCAGAACCAGGACAGGACGATCTAACACTCTCTCTCTCTCTCCCTCTCTCCCATTCTCATTCAAATCCAACGTGCTTTATTGGCACGGCAAATGCAGGTACTTTCCAACAGAGAGGTTACAGCATTATTGTTTCTGCCTCTGTCTCTTTCTCTTAATGTCCCTCCCTCCCCCTTTCTCTAGTTCCCTCTCTCTCTCTCTCTCTCTCTCTCTCTCCCTTTCAGCAGTGCAGCTGTGATAATGATCTAGGACAGGAAAAGAGAGAGAGAGAGAGAGAAAGATTGAGAGAGAGGGAGGCAGAAAGAGAGATGTCAGGGGACGCTGGGGGTGAAGTGGATGAGAGGAAGAGGGGATGAGGGGGAGGGGTGGGGGCTGGCATCTCCTGGGGGGTGGGGAGGGGGGGGTTAGCGTGGGTGGCGGAGGCGGGGGGGGGGGTCACAGAGTCCCCGGCTTGATTTCCCAGGGCCTCGCTGCACCCCCGGGCTGTTTGTCTTTAATAAAGAGCGGCATGCAGTGGGTGTTGGGGTGGGGGGGGGGCATCGGGGGGGTCACGGGGGGTCAGGTTGTCACGGGTGTGTTTATGGTAACATCACAATGCTTTCATTCGGGATTTTAACATGATACAGGGTTTATTATATGATTGTTTACAGAGCAGACCTGGGTCAACTACAACTTCTCTGTGCTCGATTGATCTTGCCTGGTGCAACTCGGTCACCCCAGAGGACCAGAAATGGGGAGTTTGCACTTTTCATAGCATCCAATTCACCAGGCAAGCTCAGTAAAGCAAAGAAAAGTATTTGATTTCAGAACAGTTATGTATATGACCCAGGTCTTGAGCAGTGCTTTTGGAAACCACTCCCCCCCCGCCCCCGTTGAACCGTTTCACATTTTGTCCCATTGCACGTTAAAACGTGAGTGCATTGAAATGCCCCTCGCCTTCGAGACAATAAATAAACTCAGCACATTCACGACCCAACAATGTTCTCATTTTCTTTCAAAAACATTTTTCACGAACAGAAACGCTCACGCCCACGACTCCGGAGAGGGTAAAGCCGTCGGAGAGCGGGTGTTAGCGGATCCCCCCGGGCATGCCGGTATGGGCTGTGCGCTTTTCCATTTAGGAATGTTTACCTTTTCCCCCGTTAACATGCGCTTCATCTCTGCCCAGTTAGACGGGCAGCGTGAGCGCACTGCAAATTCCAGGTAATTCCACGGATTTTGACCCGGGATTTAAAGTCTGGACTTTGGAATGCGCCATTCCAGAATATTGGCCTTCATGTTACATTTTTTTTGTTTCGCTTTTTTAACTCATTCTTTTTTGAGTTTACGTCACGTGCTCAGGGTCACTGTCCTCCGTACCCATGACTCTCAGCCCCAGAACATATACAGTGAGCTCCATAAAGTCTGGGACAAAGCACTCCACAATGTTAAGATTTCTAATCAAACATTCCACGCGTGGTTGAAGTGCCCATTCTCAGCTTTTATTTAAGGGTATTTAGGCATTTAGATTTCACCACGCGGGAACAGGTTCTCTTGAAGGACTTGGCTGTATTCGGCTCCATCTTCCTACTCCCCCCCCCCGGCTGAACGGCAAGGCCAGAGCGGGGTGCTGCTGGAAGGTAGGGATGGCGTAACCGAGGTGACGGTGTGTGCCAGATGTGGCGCTCTCAGCCTGTGCGCGCAGAGAGGCGACCTCGCCGCTGAAGGCACACCGAAGCACAGCGGAGGCTCACGGCCCGGTCACCGTGACAACACTCCCTGATGACATAACCCTCAAATTCAAAATATCGTAACTGCCCTCGGCCAGGGGCCGATTTCACTTTCACACCGCCGGTGACACGTTAGCTGGACGAGCGAGAAGCCGGGATTTCAAATCCCGCCCGAGACTCTGGGAAACTCTGTCTCGTTGTATTTAGTCAGACCACAGACGCGGGACCCACAGCTCAGGCTCTCAGTCTCTGTCGTACGGCTTTTGCCAAAATCCAGACTTCTGTGTAGCGGCTCTCCTAAAGAGCCCGGATCGCCGAAGTGCTCAAGAGATTGTCGTGTTCTGTTCAGTTCTACCAACGAGCTCTGCAACTCAGTGCTATAGCTTCTGTAACCCTGACAGTGTTGTAGCTTCTGTAACACCGACAGTGTTGTAGCTTCTGTAACCCCGACAGTGTTGTAGTTTCTGTAACCCCGACAGTGTTGTAGTTTCTGTAACCCCGACAGTGTTGTAGTTTCTGTAACCCCGACAGTGTTGTAGTTTCTGTAACCCCGACAGTGTTGTAGTTTCTGTAACCCCGACAGTGTTGTAGTTTCTGTAACCCTGACAGTGTTGTAGTTTCAGTAACTCTGACAGTGTTGTAGTTTCTGTAACCCTGACAGTGTTGTAGTTTCTGTAACCCTGACAGTGTTGTAGTTTCTGTAACCCTGACAGTGTTGTAGTTTCTGTAACCCTGACAGTGTTGTAGTTTCTGTAACCCTGACAGCGTTGTAGTTTCTGTAACTCTGACAGTGCTATAGCTTCTGTAACCCTGACAGTGTTGTAGTTTCTGTAACCCTGACAGTGTTGTAGTTTCTGTAACTCTGACAGTGCTATAGCTTCTGTAACCCTGACAGTGTTGTAGTTTCTGTAACCCTGACAGTGCTATAGCTTCTGTAACTCTGACAGTGTTGTAGTTGGTTTAACTCTGTCATTGTTGTATATGGCCTCGTGGTTGTCACCCCATAAGGTTACAAACTGATCCTGCTCAACAGTGAATGAATTGAAATGGCGGCCATTTTGAAATATCAGCTGGGCTTCCATTTCAGATGTTTTGTTTTGAGCGTGTGAGAGTGAGAATTGGCATACGGTCTGCCCAGGCAGTGAAGAATTAAAATTAGATTGACATCTTGTCGATCCTGCAGTGCAAGTTAACACTTTATTTGTATCTTTTTCTGAATGGTTGGGGCAACACCCAAACCTGTATCTCTGTCTCCACCTGTGCTCACAGTGGCCATTTCTAGCCAATTATTCAATACAACTAATTGAACAATGGCCGGGCTACACATACCACCTATTCAGTCAGCAGAATGAATGAAGATGTAAGGAGCTATGTTAATCTGAGCAGAGCTGTGTGTGTGTGTGTGTGTGCGAGTGTGTGTGTGTGTGTGTTCGTGTGTGAGTGTGTGTGTGAGTGTGTGTGTGTGTGTGAGTGTGAGTGACTGTGTGTGAGTGTGTGTGTGTGAGTGTGAGTGACTGTGTGTGTGAATATGTGTGTGTGTGTGTGTGTGCATGTGTGCGTGTGTGTGTGTGCGTGTGTGAGTGTGTGTGAGTGACTGTGTGTGTGTGCATGAGTATGTGAGTGAGTGTGTGTGTGTGTGTGTGTGTGAGTGTGAGAGTGTGTGCGTGTGTGCGTGAGTGTGTGAGTGAGTGTGTGTGTGCATGTGTGAGTATGTGTGAGTGTGTGTGAGTGTGTGTGTGCATGTGTGCGTGTGTGTGTGTGTGTGTGAGAGTGTGTGCATGTGTGTGCGTGTGTGTGTGCGTGTGAGTGACTGTGTGTGTGTGTGTGTGTGCATGAGTATGTGAATGAGTGTGTGTGCGTGTGTGAGTGTGTGTGAGTGTGAGTGTGAGTGTGTGTGTGAGTGAGTGTGTGTGTGCATGTGTGTGTGTGTGTGCGTGTGTGTGCATGTGTGTGTGAGTGTGTGTGTGTGTGTGTGTGTGCATGTGTGCGTGTGTGTGTGTGTGTGAGAGTGTGTGCATGTGTGTGCGTGTGTGAGTGTGTGTGAGTGTGAGTGTGTGTGTGTGTGTGTGAGTGTGTGTGTGTGTGTGAGTGTGACTGTGTGAGTGTGTGTGCGTGAGTGTGTGTGCATGTGAGTGTGTGTGTGTGTGTGTGAGTGTGTGTGTGTGTGTGTGTGTGTGAGAGGGGCAGTCACAGAATGGCCCCAGTGATCCTAACACCCCCTGACCAGCCGGTCCCCCTCCCCTCCCCGCTGAGCAGAGGAAGAGAAGGAATAAAAACAGAGTGATACAGTAACAGTATGATTTCTGTACATGTCGGGGGGGAATTTCCCTTTTGGAACTGAAAACATGTGTGGTCCCCTTGTGCCCCCTGGCATAAATCAGAGGAGTTTGGGGGGGGGGGGGGGGGGGGGGAGAGACTTCTCTGCTGTGCACTGGATATGAGAGAGAGAGAGACAGAAAGAGAGAGTTATTTACTGTACTGTATTTAGATTTAATTAATTTCCATCTTCTTTGGAAATACTTCCAGCTGAATTTCATGCCAATAAAGTGTTCTGAATCTTCAGAGAGAACAAGAGTGAAGAGGGAGATGAAGAAGAGAGAGGGAGAGAGGAAGAGAGGGCAGAGGGGTATTGTGTTTCCTCGGTTCCTAGTTTTCCAAAGCACCTCCGGCGGGAACGCTGTGGCCCGGAATGCCGCTGAGGAAACGGGACATTCCCGTCTGGAACAGCTCTCCTGAAGGACCAGGTGTGTGAGTGTGTGTGGGGGGGGTATGTGTGTGTGTGTGTGTGGGGGTGTGTGTGTGTATGTGTGTGTGTGTGTGTGTGTGGGGGTGTGTGTGTGTGTGTGTGTGTGTGTGTGTGTGTGAGTGTGTGTGTGGGGGTGTGTGTGTGTGTGTGGGGGTGTGTGTGTGTGTGTGTGTGTGTGTGTGAGTGTGTGTGTGTGTGTGTGTGTGAGTGTGTGTGTGTGGGGGTGTGTGTGTGTGTGTGTGGGTTTAGGGTCAGGACCCTCGACCCCTCTCTGTTTGGTGATGCAGACGAGCAGGTGTTTCTGTCTCAGGCAGCCGAGCGGAAGATGACAGGACGCTCTCAGAACGTTACGCAACAGCGGCTGAAGACCACAGGAAGCCACAGCCACAGGACGCAGAAAGCCTGCTGACTGTGGACGACTTTTCTCCTCATTTTCACTTTCTACTTTCACAGTTAATATGATACCGAATTACACCCCTTTGATTTGTTATAATGGATTTCTGAACACATTTGTGTGATACGTATCGACCACCACACCCTGCAGCCCTGGAGGATGGGCTCCTCTGAGATGTCTCCCCACTGGGGAGTTTTTCAGGGGATTCAGCTCCAGCGTTTGTTCCTCTGCTTCTGCTGCCCTGTAAAGCAACTTTGTAACCGTCTTATAAAAAGTGCCGTACAAATAAAACTGAACTGAATTGAAAAACATTTACACAACGCCCCGTCTCTCTCCCCCCTCGCAGTCTTAGATTGCCTCCGACCGCAAACAAAAGCAAAAAAAAGGCTAAAAGTGAATTTCCTTAATTAGCCCTCACACTCCTTCGGCTGAGAGAAGTCACACTCTGGGCCAAAGCAGTGCATGCTGGGAAGGGAAAGCTGAGGTGTCACCACAAAAGCGTCTGTACACGAGACTTCAGCTCCAGCCCGACGCCGTCAGAAATAAAGGCACAAACCTGCTTACAAAGGTAGCAAATGCTGGGGCGGTATCCGATGGGTGCATAAAATTGTACCTCCAGTCAGCAATATACTGTATAACTAATGCAAATCTCTTTTGAAAATGTACTCCTCATTTGTACCCAGAGAGAACATTGCTGGGAATTTCAGGGAACGTTTGGGAAATTTGAAACAGAACTGGAACAGAATGGAGCAAAAACGTACCTCCACGGTCACCGTACTTCCCAGAGTGTACGCAGAGACATCTGGTTTCAGCCGAGGTTTAATCTGACGATCGGTACACGATGTGTAGCACATGTGTGTGAGTGTGTGACAGTGTGTGTGTCTATGTGCATGCACATAAGTACATATTTTCAGAAAGACAGTGAGTGGTTTTGACTCCGGTACACGGCAGCCAAAAGATCTTGAGTTTGTAATAATAGCACTTTAATCTTTCAAACAGTGCTGACGGTTATTCGCTCTCCTCTCAACAGTCGCCAAGGAGCCGAAGTTTAAGAACAGCTGTGATCACGGACCTTTATGTAGAAACGGCCCTTTCAGATTTTATTGTGATATCAAATAATGTTCAGCATTCGATGGCAAGTCTTCAAGCATTTCATAT
>NC_083760.1:2691129-2706129 GCF_963514075.1 Conger conger | reverse complement strand
ACCAGCAGGACCGGCCGAGTCTAAAGGATGCGTGTCCGACCCCGGGGTCATCAGCGCCTCTAAAATCACTTCCCTTCCTCGGGTATGGAGGGGCAGCCTGTAGCTAAGGTACATGACTGAGACCCGGAAGGTTGGTGGTTCAAGCCCTGGTGAAGCCACGATAAGATCCACACAGCTGTTGGGCCCTTAACCCCACATTTCTCCCTGGGCACTGCACTGTGGCTGCCCACTGCTCCTAAGTAACTAGGATGGGGGAAAATGCAGAGGACTTATATTTAAAAAAAATGATGCTTTAAATATCTTATTATTATTATTGAAGAGTAAAATGAGGTCACCGCTGCCTGTACTATTAATCATGGAACAGACACCTGCCCCCTTCCCAAAATACCCCCACCCCCCCCCCCTCCGCTGCTGAGTGAGGGGGGGGGGGGGGCGGAAACTTCAACACTACAACAAACTTCAAAGCTACAACAGTCGCCATCTGACCATCACTCCACACTGTGGCTTCTCGCACTCAGCGTTAGCGACGCGTCCGTGTCCTGGCGTGGTGTGAATCCGCGTTTCACGCGGCTGAAGTCCGCTGATTCACGCTCCGGTCTGTAAAAGGGCAACTGGGCCAGCGACCGACAGCTCTACATGCGAGAGAGGTGTAATCCGATCCGCCGCGTTCTCCTCGCGGCTTCCAGGACCTGCGCTGCCCTCTGCTGGCAGAGTTGTGTAAGGACACCCGGACGCGGAACTTCCAAGTATGGACGTTTTCTTATTTTTTTGATCTTTTGGAAAAGCAGCACATTTTGCTCTCGGGAGCGAAGGCTCAACGCTGCTCGCTGGTTTAACTTCAGCACGTGCAAAAAGATAAAAATAAACATGTCCGTGAAGAGACTGTGCAGAAGGAGGAGGAGGAAGGGGAACTTTTATAACTCCGTCAGGGAGAATTTGCTTGCGGTAAAAATCCATCGGCACGGTCCAAAAACGCTGAGGCAAATGCTGGAGAGGACCAGGATCTTGGCTAACGTGCGAACAAAATTTTTTTACCGTATCCAGAGCAAAGTCTCGGCAACATTCTCTGACAGACAGGACCCCTCGATTCCCTGACAAGCAAGTACGAAATCCCCGGATAAGGCAAGGCATTTTAAAAAGCAATCACTCATTAGCATCTAACGAGAGCTGTCGCCAATAGACAGGGCAGCGCGTTTTTAGAAGGCATAAATTCAGCCCGTAATGGACTGGATGAAACATCAGAACAGCAACCTAGCATATGACGACGGGTGTGTTTCACAACTGCAGTGACTGTGCCAACCCCTGTAAGAGCGGGGGGGTCACCCCCCCTTCCCCTCATTATTAACCCTGGGGGGGTTAATAATGAGGCGTATGCCTTGATTTCAGTCTTTTCACAGCATCCATAACAGGAGGCCCAACCCTGACTGATCCCCTACAAATGGGGTGTCCAATCTTATCCAAAAAGGGCCGGCGTGGGTGCAGGTTTTTGTTTTAACCCAGCAGTAACACACCTGATTATACTAATGGACTAATCGTGGTCTTTAATCAAGACCTTGATGAGTAGAATCAGCTGTCTTAGTCTTGTGCTAAAACAACAACCTGCACACACACCGGCCCTTTCTGGATAAGATTGGACACCCCTGCCCTACAAGATACACCAGTCACAGTAGGACTGGATCTCCACCAATCAGGAATCTCCACAGATTTGGACTGGCTGGTTCCGGGAGGAAGAGTGCATCCTGTTTGGCGTAGTTGAGTCAATAAGCCATCAGCCAGGGTATCGCGACTCTCCTCAGGTCAATATTGGGATGAAACGGTTATTAAAAAAATGTCCGTGTCACACTTTGCTATCCAGTCACAGGACCTGGCACACAATGTTTTCAGGTCCGGCTCAACACAAACATTGACTATTTTAAGGCATGCATTCACACTCAGAGTGGGGTGAGTGCAGTCTTAATGAGGCCTGGAGAAGGGACGTTATTCTGGGGCTTGGCTTCCCGTCCCAGATCCCCTGATGTTCTGTGGGCCGGAGGCGGAGGATGCCTCAGCCCTCCAAACACAATCACATGCTCACAGTGTGACTGGACACATCATTAAGTGTTCTGCTCATTATTTTTTATTTGACAACACTGGATATCTGATTCTGACCATATGACATCGGTCGGTCTACTTCCTGAAGGAAATGTGAAATCGGAACTTGGTCCAAGGTTGTTTGCGATCACACTCGAGTGCAGTCCAATGTCGCTGAAGCACAGCAACACAAGTTAAACGTTTGTATGTTTCGGCACCAGACCTGGGCCAAAATTAAAATGTCTCTAGTGGCATGAATAAAGTAATACTGTACTATTATTTATTGTATGTTTTCTAGCTGTACTTCTAATGTAAACTGTAATGTTGGCAGAATCAGATCGAGGCACCAGAAATGGGTGTAAACTACCATATGCTGCCATTGATACAAAAATCAGTTTGTTTATGTTTTAATGGACGATTGACAGGTCATTTTAGCTCCACCCATTACATGGCACACAAACTCACTCTCTCAACACTGGCAGAAGTTCCCAGTGCCCACAGCTGGTGAGCTCTTCTACCAGAAAGTACAAATGAATAAATCAGAAGAAAGAAATTAGGGGAATGCCCGTTGCCAGGGCAATTTGCGACAGTTTTTCCACAAAGACAGAAAAGCCAGCCTCATTGTTTGCAGTAGAGATGCTGGGTGAGATTCATGTTCACCAGATGTTCAGCGCTGCAGTTTGAACACTGAACATTCAGCCTCCCGACTACCCCAAGACAAATCATTCCAATTTCATGCATATTCTGAAAATTCACACTGGGGCATTGGCCAAGTACAATACCGTCGCACAATGGATGTGTAATGCTGTTTATAGCACGGGAGACTCCGGTTATAATCAGGGAGCAGCTGTGCCTGGGTTTCATAGCCGGTTTAAACTGTATTTCTGACACTTCTAGCCGGTCATAGCTGGCCCAGTTAAGCTGGCAGAGTAAGCTGGTGGACGAGTGGATTCGGTAGGAAAAGAGAGGAAGGCGAGCCAAAAATAATCTATGGTAATGGGAAGAGAGTAGAAGAAGACAGAGTGCAGTGCATTGTGGGGGATGTAGGCGATCAGGCAGCTCCACGCCCCAGTCAGAATGACGGCCTTTTTCCATTGGATGACCTCCACCGGGCCAAGGCCTGCTGTTCTGTGGCACGCTCCTTCCATCCAGCCTGGTAGGGAGAGGATAAGCAGGGGGACTTTGGAGAGAGGGGTTTGGCCGATTCCCTCGCCTCCTCCGCCTCCTTCTCCCATTGGCCGAACCAAAATGGCGGCACGTGGGTCTGCACCAAACAGCACGACGTGGCGTCGTCGGTAAAACTGGACTTCTCAGACTTTTCTGCAGTATCTGGTCCATTATCCAGAACCAGAACCGGTCCAACTGGCGTGGAGGTGAGCCGGGAGACTGCGTCCGTCTTTATTAGAGACAGAGGACGTGGTTTTCTTTTTTCTTTTTAAATAAAAAAAATCACGCTCGCGCATTCCAGCGCATTCCGGCCCTGCCACGTGTTTAACGCGGCCGGCAGAAGTGCGCTGGAGAAAGAGACACGAGCAGATCCTGAATCAATCAGAACGCAACGTGAATCAATCACAGTTGGACAGAGATTAATCCTGCCCAAATTAGAAAAGGGACAGGAGAAAATCAAGCGGAATGGAACAAAAAAGTAACCAGTAAAGGAATTGTAAAAGCAACGGATATGAATCAGAAATTAGTCAGAATAGGACCGTAATGAATCCGAAATGAGCCAGAACGAGACAAACGAATCGTAAATGAGTCAGAGCGAGACGATGAATCCCACAGGAGTCCAAATGGCACAGAAATGAATCGTAAATAAGCTCAAATGAGACAGAACTGAACCCTCAACGTGTCTGAAAGGTACAGACTTTACCCTGCCAGAATTCTCCGGGTCCGGCTAGAGACTGTTTCTCATCCCCTAAATCAGTGAGCGCTGATCCGGTTCAGATGCCTCAAACGGTGGCTGATGTTTTTTTTTATTTTTAAAACAGGGGTGGGACTCTTTCCAGTCCCGGAGGGCTTGTGTGTGTCTCCACCAGTTATCTAGGGTAAATGAGCAAATTGGCTGAACGCACCGACACTGGATCACTTGTAGATCAGACCACAGTAAAACGGTTCATCAGGACCATGAGACCAGTCTCTGGCTGTCATTCATGCGCTCATCATGAACTGTAGCTAAAATGTAAGATGGTGTATGAGTTAGGGCTAATTAAGTCATTAAGGCCAGAAGTTGGCATGGAAACCAGGAACAGACACCGCCCCCCCCCCCGGTTTAGAGACACAGCCCTGTAACAAAGAAAGATCACACGGCCTCCGTGCTCATCGGAAACCACTGGAAATTCTGCCTGCCCAACCCGGTCCACCAACCCCCCAGCCCCTACCCCCCCAAACCCACCGGCCCCTACTGACGCCACCCACCCAGCCACGCCCGACAGTGCCCGTTTCACTCCTCAGAAAGGTACTGTGAGTCACCTTCCTGGCAAAACTTCCATACTGTAAAAATAAACTGTCTTTACCGTAAAAGGTTTGTAAAAAAAAAAAAAAAAAAAAGAGCATTGTCACATTTTCAATGTCATGTTGAAAACCGGCCGCCCTGTAAAATTGCAGGATTTATACAGTATTCCCCTTCATTAGAAATGTTTTTTTCCCACCAGAAACACAGTTGTTTTGACCGTTTGTTGTTGCGGGACATTGCCTTTCAGGGCATGCTAGCCCACAGCGGTGTGGCTGTGGTTCTCTCTGCACCCCCGCCGGTAGCCGGACGCTGAACTGGGCGGCGGCGCTGAAGCAGACTCACGTTAGCGGGAAGCTGGGTTTCCTCACACTGCTCAGTGACCGTGATGTTGGTGGTACGGGAGTGAGGAGTGAGTCAGACGCTAACCGCAGCATAACTGCGTTGGCGGTAGGCTGGACTGCAGTGTGCCAGATGAGTTGGCGGTAGACTGGGTTGCCAGTTTAACAGTAGCACCAGCGGTAGCTTAACAGCACTAGCTGGTAGCATTTGCCGGACAGCACTATCGCAGTAGTGTTAGCTTGATTGCGCTATAACTAGCATTAGCAGTAGCTTGGCAACACTACAGCAGTAGTGTTAGCGTTAGGCGGCCAGCACTATAAGAGTAGCATTAGCGGTAGCAGGACAGCAGCATAACAGTACTGTTAACTTGACAGCACTATAGCTAGCATTAGCAGTACATCAGTAGAACAGTAGCATTAGCGGTAGCTTGATAGCACTACAGCAGTAGCATTAGCGGTAGCTTGATAGCACTATAGCCGTAGCATTAGCGGTAGCTTGATAGCACTATAGCAGTAGCATTAGCGGTAGCTTGATAGCACTATAGCAGTAGCATTAGCGGTAGCTTGATAGCACTATAGCAGTAGCGGTAGCTTGACAGCATTAGCAGTAGCCTGATAGCACTATAGCAGTAGCATTAGTAGCGAGGGCTCCTGACACAGGACGGAGATGCTTGATGTGTTATAATAACTGAAACAACATTACTGGTAAACGGACACTCAGCTCCCTTTCTTAAACCTTTTATTCCACAGGCTCATTTACATTATTCACATACACTGTACCCAGTAGTTACATTTCTCTTCAAGTTAAATAACTAAATCATTAAAGACAAAAATAACCAGCACGCTTTCATTTTCATTTTTTCATTTTTTTTTTCCTGTCGAACTGAAGAATAATAATAATAATAATAACAATAATTGTACTTGTAATGGACAAATACTGTGTGTGTGTGTGTGCATTTTCTGGTCTGATGGTCTACGATGAGTTACGCTGCTGTCAGTCTTTTAAGGTGGCAAATTTGGGGTGAAACGTTGCACTTGCTGTGCCATGTTGCCATGGCGCCGGGGGGGGGGGGGGGGGGAGGTGTGGAGATACATAGACTCGTCTGATTGGTGCTTCCCTCCGCTGGGGCGGGGACAGAAGTGGGCGTGGCATCTGACGTATGACGGACAGAGCGGTCGGGATGATGTCATAGTTCTGTGTGTAAGCTGTGTGGTGCGGAATCCTGGAGGCCGAGGCCCCTCCCCTTCCTCTCTCCTAAGCCACGCCCCCGCCACACTCGCTCGCTCTCTCTCTCGCTCTCGCTCGATCGCCCAAGGTGGCGTAAGGCTCGTCTTTCAGGAACAGGTCCCCTTTCACAGCACTTCTGTGGAGAGAGGGAGGGAGGGAGGGAGGGAGAGGGAGAGAGAGAGAGAGAGAGATTGGTTTAACAGTGTTAATGGGATAACATCTCTCCTAAATCCACATTGAGTGGTTAAGGTCATCGGTGACTCCTGACCTTTGACCCCAGGCCTTGGGCATGCCTGCCTGTTCCTGGGGCAGACCCCCCCCCCCGCCCTCAGATTTTGGTGTTATTAATACCCTCCTTTGAGAGCTGTCACCCCCTGCAGGGGCCCTCCTCAGCACCTCCTCCTCTCCTTTCACACTATTTATCACAGGCAGGCGGATTTTCATGTCAGAGGGGAACAGATATTTTAGACCACTACCCTTCTCCTTGATAAGCTGTATGCCATTGCTGCCTATCATTATGCTTTACTTTGGCTTAATTCATATCTACACAGTAGACGTCGGTGCGTCAGTTCACAGAACTCAATGTGATTCATTGATGGATTTTTGAAAAGGGCGTACCACAAGGGTCGTCCTGAGGGCCATTCACTTTCTCCACATTCTTTAACGATCTTCCACAAATCTGCTCTGATTCATGTAGTGACAAAGTAATTACATTACACTGCAGTTACTTCTGAACCTGATCTCTCCCGCTAGACCTGCCGGGGGTCGGGGGGGTTCAGATTCCGCCGCGAAATTAAGACTGTAAGCAGCAGCCCCCCCCCCCAGAGGTGCTAACGTTCCCAGCGTCTGTGAAAACCAGAGCCCCGTATCACACCGTGCAGAGGGGGCCGTACGCTGAGACGGACGCTGTAATGCGTTCCAGCGCAGTCAGCAGAGCGCCGGGCCGTATAACTTCAGTACCGGGACACTCAGATCCAGCGCTCCAGGAGAGCGTCGCGGTTTGTTTTGCACCTGAGGGGGTAACTGATCCATTAGTGCCAGTGCTTGGCCAGAGATAGAACTCATATGTTGTGTCAGGTGTGTCTAAATCCGTCCTGATCAGAGAGGAGTGAAAACCAGCACTGCCGGTCTCCAGGGCCATATTTCAGTGTCCCTGGCACATGGGGTTAGTGTGCGGTCAATATCATTTTAATTGGAGCAACGCAAGTACGTATCGGATACCGCGGACGGCCCGTTAGCGCGGAATTACACGTCGGAAAGTCGGGTATCGTTTCAAAGCTCGGAGTTGTGGCTGAACTGTCAGAATACACAGCAACGGCGAACAACATCATCTCCTAAATAGGTTTGAGTACATTTGCATTACGTACATTTTAATGTTCCCAACAAACAGTGCATGTTCCCACAGTAGCTCGGAAGCTTGGGGTGCTCAGAAAGTGTTAGTGTGACGGCTTCTTGCCAGCGGCTACGCTACTGGGTGCTACCGGGTAAGCACTGGAGAGCTCCCGAGTCAGAGCTACAAGCTTTAGCGTTAGCACTCTGCACTTTACTTGCGATATGCTAGGGTTAGCGTTAGCATTACTGCTACCTGCAACATGCTGGGGTTGGGGTTAGTGTTAGCATTAGCATTCGTGCTCCCTGCAACATGCTGGGGTTGGGGTTAGCGTTAGCATTAGAGTTACTGCTACCTGCAACATGCTGGGGTTGGGGTTAGCGTTAGCATTAGCGATCCTGTTACCTGCAACATGCTGGGGTTGGGGTTAGCGTTAGCATTAGCGGTCCTGTTACCTGCGACATGCTGGGGTTGGGGTTAGCGTTAGCATTAGCGGTCCTGTTACCTGCGACATGCTGGGGTTGGGGTTAGCGTTAGCATTAGCGGTCCTGTTACCTGCGACATGCTGGGGCTTCATGGGGCCTGCTTTCTTCAGGAAGGGCTCCCCGCCCTCGAAGGCCAGGATTGGCTCGGCCGGCGCGTCACTCTCCGGCTTCTCCCGCCCCCCACCGTTGCTGCCGCTGTGATTGGACAGCGTGATGATCTCCTCGAAGTCGGCCGCCTCCCCCTTGCCCGACAGGCCGTTCTCGTGCTTCAGGGGCGGGACCCCGTTCACGACGGGAACAGGAGCGCTGGGAGGGCAAAGGTCACAGGGGTTACCCTCCACCAATCAGAGACCAGCTACACTGACCACTGACCAATCACGCGGTCCACTGCACCTGCCTCTGGCCTCAGATCTATAGTCACAAGGGTCACATGGCCCAATCAGAAATGAGCTGTGCTGATGGACATTATACTCTCCCCACAAATGACATCCTCAAAAGATTATGACCCCAATACCATGAAGATAATTTAAAAACATCCCCAGAAGAATATTATATGATCCCAAAGCCAAGAAAACAACATGCATTTCAGTTTTGTCTATTGTAAACGGAACATTGAATAAAGTCTTTTTAAAACAAAAGTTTTTTTTGTTTTTTTTTGTTTATAGTTCATTTTTGTCCTCACATCTGCAGTTACTTACGGAAAGAGAATTCATTTCCTACTCATTTCACACAAAACATGATTACGCATTTCAGCGTTGCCCGATATTTTTCACATTTTCAGAAATGAATTTCAGCTGTGATCTTAATTTCCCTCCAACATCTGGAGTTTACGGACCTCGGGGGTTTCTAAAACCGCTCCATCAAATCAGGCTCTGATACCATCTCATCTGATATCTCTCTCTCTCTCTGGAAACATTCTGCAGTTTGTTTTTCTTTTTTTTACAGCCACTGCCCCCAAAGCACTGAAGAAATGTACAGCCTTATTGTAAGGACAGACAACAAATCCCAGATTGTGTGCCGGTTAGCATTAGCATGACCCTAATCGTCAATGGTTAGCATTAGCATGACCTAATCATCAATGGTTAGCATTAGCATGACCTCCGTTTCGCACTGTACACCGAATGATTAGCTTTCACCTGACCCTGATTGTCATCAGTATACATAATGTGTCACTGTACACCTAATGACTAGCATTAGCATGACCCTGATTGTCATCAGTATACATAATGTGTCACTGCACACCGAATTACTAGCATTAGCATGACCCTGATTGTCGATGGTTAGCATTAGCATGACCCTGATTGTCGATGGTTAGCATTAGCATGACCCTGATTGTCGATGGTTAGCATTAGCATGACCCTGATTGTCGATGGTTAGCATTAGCATGACCCTGATTGTCCATGGTTAGCATTAGCATGACCCTGATTGTCCATGGTTAGCATTAGCATGACCCTGATTGTCGATGGTTAGCATTAGCATGACCCTGACTGACAAGCCCTTGAAACCCCGGATCCGCCCATGAGTGCGGTGCAGCCGATCCCATTGGTTACCTCTCTTTGTCACTGCTCTGTGATTGGCCCTCCTCTGTCTCCTTATTGGACAGTGTGGCCCCGGAGCTGGGCTGGTACTCTGCGGAGCCTGCAGAAACACACAGGAAGAAAGCAGAGCGCCGTTAGCATTTAAACGTTAGCCCAGCGTAACGTTAACGAGTTCCTCCCTGATGGCTTTTCCACGGTGAGGTTTTTCGAGGCGGTAACAGAACGTTTCTCTCTGGAGCACAAACTCCCACAGTAATCCTGCACTTCCTGTTTCAGTCCCCCGCCATCGGACTGAGACCCAGGGCACAAACAGGCCCTGATTGGTTAATGGCTTCCAGGCCTCATCGCCCTGGTAACTTATGCCTGCCAGACCGCCCCGCCCCCCCCCACACTAGAGAGGGATATGTGGAAAACTCTATAATTAACTATTCAATATTTTTTACTTGTGAAGATGATGCCTTTGTCAAGAGTGGCAGCTCATTTGTCTCCATACCATCCATTGGCACATTCACACAGCTGGACATCTTTACTGTGGCTGTGGCTGTGCCCCCGAGTGGGATTCAAACCCACATCCTCTGGACTACCACAGCCCGGTTCCCTGACTTTCAGACTTTTTAATGCTACACTATTAACCCTTTAAAGATGTAAGATCACAAACGTGAGATTCGATTCCTTAACTGGACATTCCAATGCTGATGTCACAACCACTACTCTGGTGACTGGAAGCAGTGGAGATCGAGAACACTGACACTCAGCCTCTTTAAAACACATGAACACACCCCCCGTGAACACACCCTGCGTGAACACACCCCCGTGAACACACCCCCGTGAACACACCCCCGTGAACACACCCTGCGTGAACACACCCTGCGTGAACACACCCTGCGTGAACACACCCCCGTGAACACACCCTGCATGAACACACCCTGCGTGAACACACCCTGCGTGAACACACCCCCGTGAACACACCCTGCATGAACACACCCCCCGTGAACACACCCTGCATGAACACACCCCCCGTGAACACACCCTGCGTGAACACACCTCCCGTGAACACACCCTGCATGAACACACCCTGCATGAACACACCTCCCGTGAACACACCCTGCATGAACACACCCTGCATGAACACACCTCCCGTGAACACACCCTGCATGAACACACCCCCCGTGAATACACCCTGCGTGAACACACCTCCCGTGAACACACCCTGCATGAACACACCCTGCATGAACACACCTCCCGTGAACACACCCTGCATGAACACACCCTGCGTGAACACACCTCCCGTGAACACACCCTGCATGAACACACCTCCCGTGAACACACCCTGCATGAACACACCTCCCGTGAACACACCCTGCATGAACACACCCTGCAGGCTCTTAGACCCTCCCTGCTGCCTTCCTCCACAGTAAAAACCCCAAGGGCCCCTAGGGGCTGTCTGTGTCTGTGTTCTCACCTTTGCTGCTCTCTGTGTCCAGTTTGGCATCCTTGCCGTTCACCTGGGTGGCAGATGGAGGTTTGGCATCTTTCTGCAGGAGAAACAGACCCATGATTACAGCTCACTGAAGCACAGACAGAGCTCTCACCAGCCTGCCAGACCCTGGCCCTACCCCTACCCCTGCCAACACCAACACCACACACACAGTCTCTCTGAGACACACACACACACACACACACACACACAGTCTCTCGGACACACACACACACACACACACACACACACACAGTCTCTCTGACACACACACACAGTCTCACTCACTCACTCACACACACACACACACACACACACACGCGCACAGTCTCACTCACTCACACACTCACACACACACACACACACACACACAGTCTCTCACACACGCACACACACACACACACACACACAGTCTCTCACACACGCATACACACACACACACACACACACACACACACACACACACAGTCTCTCACACACGCATACACACACACACACACACACACACACACAGTCTCTCACACACGCATACACACACACACACACAGTCTCTCACACACGCATACACACACACACACACAGTCTCTCACACACGCATACACACACACACACACACAGTCTCTCACACACGCATACACACACACACACAGTCTCTCACACACGCATACACACACACACACACAGTCTCTCACACACGCATACACACACACACACACACACACACACACACACACACACACACACACACACACACACAGTCTCTCTGCCGTACCTTCTCTCCCGTGTCCGTCTTGCGTGTTCTCTTCATGATCTCCTCGAGACGCTGCAAACGGAGCGGAAACCAGACGCGGTCAGCACAGACAGGAAGAGACGCCGCGGCGTTCCCCGAGACGAACCGAACCCCAAATCCATCCCGCCTGCGCTCGCCGAACAGGGGGGGCCCCAAATTTAAACCAGATCTGAGTCATCGGGCCACTCCAGAACATTCTTCTGCAGAGCTCCCTCCCCGCTTCTGCAGAACTCCCCCCCCCCCCCCGCCCCTCCCCCACCCCTCCTCTGTGTGGTTTCAGACCCACAGCTTTGATCCAGAGCCTCACTCAGAAGCGAAGTGGGGGATTGTGGGTAAGCGCCTTGGCTCTGGCCCTGCTTGCCTGTGGGTAACAGTCTGGGACGTTTGCCGCGGCCCCGCCCAGGAAAGCTGGAATTTACCTCTACTGTTTGGGCTCAGGAAGAAAGCACACGCACAGCTACAGACACTGAACACTGAGCCGAAAGACTGCACACAGCATGCTGAAGGAATATGTGTATGACAAAATGAAAGACATATATACAGGATAATTTTGGACGTGTGTATAAAAGAGGGTTCAGCTTAGGTTAGTGACGATCCTTCAGTGGAATCAGACACCTTTCACAAACAGCTTTCAAACCCTCCCGGGGCGCCAGGTGTTCAAATGGCTGAAAGTTATGTGTACGGTCATGTGCTGGTCATGCGTGATACCAGGACACACGTGGCGTTTCCATACTGCACTGTGGTTCAGATGCGCTATGGGGTTTCCTGTAATTACGACGAGCAATCTGGCTTCTGCCCAGAGCCTGCCAAAAACACGGAACCATAAACAAAAGCATTGGCCTTCTGCGTGCCGCATACGTGGCCATGGCATGGTAAACCCACACGCTGTCGTTCACGGTCTATACTGCGTGATCATAAACGTCCATCAGCTTTTTCAACGACTGCTTCAACCTTGTGCCAAATGTTCCACAAAGAAATAACAAAGATACTATCAATTTCCTCTCCGTGAATCAGAAAAACGTGCATCAGGAACACACTGGCGCTGGGGTTTTCATGACAGTCACCGGAGCATCTCAAAGCCACAACGTTCCTGTTCCAGAGACTGTGTGGGCTGCATCTATCCATCCCTCTCTCCCTTTCCTCCCCCCTTCTCTCTATCTCTCTCTATCCCTCTGTCAATCACTGTAATTTGTTTAGGTTTGATGCACTGGTGTTTAATCTGAAGGGAAAGTGGAACTGGAGTTTCTAAAGCACAGACAGAGTGTGACACACACAATGCGCCATTATAAATGGATGCGTTTTAAGGAACCAATTAAAGAGGTAATGAAACTGATGAATGGCTACTTTAGAGATGCTCCAGGGCATTTGCTCTCCCTACACGCCCTATATCCTCCCTCCCTCTCTTTCCATCTCTCCCTCGTTCCTCTCCTGTACTTTCTATCCCTTGCTCTTCCTCTTTCTCTATCACTTCTCCTTTCCTGATACCCCACACTGCTGCCCCACACTGATACCTCACACTGCTGCCCCACACTGATACCCCACACTGCTGCCCAACACTGCTGTTCCACACTGCTGCCCCACACTGATACCCCACACTGCTGCTCACACACTGTTGCCCCACACTGCTGCCCCACACTGATACCCCACACTGCTGCCCCACACTGCTGCTCCCACACTGATACCCCACACTGCTGCCCCACACTGCTGCTCCCACACTGGTTATTTAATGTGCTGTTGCTTTCGTAAAAACCATTAGCTCTACAATCCATGACTATTCAGATGACTAACATTAAATATTTACACTCATGAAGAACCACACGGACTGGCTTTACTGTGCCATGACTCACTTTACAACTGAGATAAATCTCTCTCCCTCTCTTTCTCTTTCTCTCTCTATTCTCTTCTGGTTTTAGTTTGAGCGTCATTTCTGATTATTTCTCTTGTGTTGTTTTTGCTTTCTGTTGAAGACCAGCGCGCACCGCATGATAATGAGTGCAGGGTCATTCTGATTGGACAATGACAATGAGCGCCGGGTCATTCTGATTGGACAATGATAATGAGCGCCGGGTCATTCTGATTGGACAATGATAATGAGCGCCGGGTCATTCTGATTGGACGATGACAATGAGCGCCGGGTCATTCTGATTGGATGATGACCTCCCGCTCTCTCTCCCACCTTCTTGCGCTCCAGGCGCTCCTGCTCCTCCTTCTGGAAGTGTTTCTCCCGCTCCAGGCGCTGGCGCTCCGCCTCCTCCCGGGCCTTCGCCTCCGCCTCCTCTCTCTGTAACACGGGGGGGGGGTACGAGTCACAAAACTACATTTCCCAGAGGCCACAGCAGCTCACCGACTGACAGTTACATCACAGTGAGAGCCAAGCAACTGTTCCTCAGTAAACACTGAACTGGATCACTGGAAGACATGAGAAAAAGAGCATAAAAGAGCAACCCAGCCCAGTTAAGAGGCACATTGGAACTACATTACCCATGACCACTTGGCACCATGTCAGAACAGCAGGGGGAAAAAAATAAACTGTATATTTCTGTGTTTTTCAGTCTCTGGACAATTTAAATTTTTCATATTTTCCCCTAAGTTTAAAAACGGCGTGTTGCCGTGGATGTCGCTGGGTGACATAATGCAGTGGCATGAGGCAGTTAACCGTTTGGCCACCGGAGGGCAACGGTGGGATGTTTCTCAGGGCCGGAAGCTGAGCTGCTCTGGGTTTTTACCCTCCACAGCCCCCCCCAGGGGCGGACAGCCGTTCTGCTCGATGTGACGACCGCAGCAAACTCCACTCTACCCTCTAAACTGAGAGTTACTCCAATGGACCCATTTCAGCTAAGATTGCCTTTCCCCAAAACCCCCCAGACTGAAGTTGTAAAATATCATTTGTTATTGTTATGAATTTAATAGTGAGCGAAAAACAAAGAGGGGAATAAAGGAACAGGCGAGTCAGCAGGGAGCCATAGCTGCCTTTTCAGTACATGAGGCCGCTCTCTTTTAAAACTTTACACTCCCTGATTGATGAGCAAACATGCAGGCCTGAGACTATCCTTTTGACAGGACCGTCTGCCCCTGGGTGCTGTTGAGGGCAAAACTACAGCTAACCATCCGGAACAAAGCGCCCGACGTCTCTCTGCCGCCCTGCTGTGCTCTCAGGAACAGCGGGAGGTGAGGTTAGCGCTCTGAGATGCGTAGAGCTACCGCTGTGCACGGTTACGTTTCCCATGTTCACGCAGCTCTTTACAGCCGACCTGTGAGTGCGGTCTGCTGCTCAGGGAGCAGGCCCTACAGC
>NC_083760.1:2656129-2683629 GCF_963514075.1 Conger conger | reverse complement strand
GGGGAAAAGTGCATGTAGATTTCGGCCGGTCTTTAACGCGGTGCATGCTGGGAAGGCGGGCGGGGCCGGCGGTTTGACGGGCAGCTGACCGGGGTGGAGTCCCGTCTCCGCGGGCGCTGGGTGATGTCGGGGGTGCTGGCCGAGACCTTCCAGCGCTCGGAGCAGCGGTGGGGGGCGCGGGGGTGCTGGCACAGCGTCAGGGGGCTCGCTGAGGCCGAACGCGGGCACAGAGGGGATTCTGGGAAAGGAGGGGGGGGGGGGGGGGGGGGCGGGGGGTGAGATTCAGAACATTACACCACATCACATCACATTACATCACATTGCATTACATCCAAAGCGACCGACACAAAAGCCCACATCAAGGTCATTAGAACATAAAGAGCAGGTTGGACGTGTAGGTTTTCGGGGTGCAGAGGGTTGAGGTGGAGAGGGTTTTGGGGTGTAGAGGTTGCAGGGGGTTCTGGGTATAGTAGTTTTGGCGTGTAGCACGTTTAGGGGGTGTAAGGGGTTTGGGGTGCAATAGTTTTGGGGTGTAGGGGTTGTAGGGGCCCAGTAGTTTCATGTGTGTAGGGTTGTAGGGGGTTCTGGGCATAGTAGTTTAGGGGTGTAGGTTTTTGGGGTTTTTGGGGTGCAGTAGTTTCGGGGTGCAGTAGTTTGGGGTGCAGTAGTTTTGGGGTGCAGTAGTTTTGGGGGGCAGTAGTTTTGGGGTGCAGTAGTTTGGGGTGCAGTAGTTTCGGGGTGCAGTAGTTTTGGGGTGCAGTAGTTTGGGGTACAGTAGTTTGGGGTGCAGTAGTTTGGGGTGCAGTAGTTTGGGGTGTAGGTTTTTGGGGTGCAGTAGTTTCGGGGTGTAGGTTTTTGGGGTGCAGTAGTTTCGGGGTGTAGGTTTTTGGGGTGCAGTAGTTTCGGGGTGTAGGTTTTTGGGGTGCAGTAGTTTCGGGGTGCAGTAGTTTCGGGGTGCAGTAGTTTTGGGGTGCAGTAGTTTTGGGGTGCAGTAGTTTTGGGGTGCAGTAGTTTTGGGGTGCAGTAGTTTGGGGTGTAGGTTTTTGGGGTGCAGTAGTTTCGGGGTGCAGTAGTTTTGGGGTGCAGTAGTTTCGGGGTGTAGGTTTTCGGGGTGCAGTAGTTTCGGGGTGCAGTAGTTTCGGGGTGCTCACGGGCGTCCTTGCTCATGACGCTGGCTGCACTGCGGCTCCGGGCGAGGAAGGAGAGCGTGGGGGTCATCAGCCGGTCCACGATGCTGCTCTCCCACGGGCTCAGCTGCAGGCTGCGGGCTGATAGGACAGCAGGGTCATCCACCAGCCAATCACATGCAGTCTGCCAGGATCCGCCCACACGGTCAGACCCATCAGCCAATCACACTCACAGACCACCAGGCTCCACCCACAGTCAGACCCAACCAGCCAATCACATCATGCTGTTCTGCGACATCACAACCTCAGGGTCAAAGGTCAGTCTGGGCCCGGGGCCACCCACTCGCACTCACAACACAGCAATGCTGTCGCCTTCACCAGAGTCAGCACAAACACAGTCCTCACTCTCTCACTCTCTCACTCTCTCACTCTCTCACTCTCTCACTCTCTCACTCTCTCACTCTCTCACTCACACACTCACACACTCACACACTCACACACTCACACACTCACACACTCACACACTCACACACTCTCTCACTCACACACTCTCTCACTCACACACTCACACACTCACTCACACACACACACACACACACACACACACACACACACTCCTCAGGGTCCTGCGCACAACCAAAGGGGCAGGAACAGCTCTGCTACTTCCTCCTGAAGAGACAGGGCCGCTGACCTTCTTACTAAAGTTCCACCTTCTCAGGGTGGCTGACCCCGCTTTCACAGAAGCTGACTCTAGTTCTAAAATATGTGAAAAATCATCTTCCCCGGGGCTGCTGTGTCAGCGGAATGTTCTGGGTCATACGCCAGCCGCTATCAGACTCATCTGAAAAACATCTCCAGTCTTCGCCTCCTTCATCTTCTCATCCGTGGCCGGCCGGAGAAACGCGTCCGTTTGAAGGGTGTTCGGGGAAGGCGACGGCATTCCAGCCGAGTCAGGCCCTGCTGTTCCCCCACCCGTGCGCACAGACGTCTCAATATCACCATCATATCGCCATCACTCCTCCGGCCCTGACCGTTCCTGATCGCAGACAGACGGCGGAGCTTCAGATCTGAAGGCTCAGATCGCTGTCGGCCCGTGTGGCCTGGAGTGTGAGACGCCGCAGGACGCACGAGGGATTAAACGTTCGGCTCGACATCACACTGCATTGTGGGTAAATCGAACCCGAGTCAGAGCGCACAGCCGACTCCTAACGTCAGCTGAAGCCGGAGGCTTAACGGAGGATCTGGCAGCCCTTCAGACAAACGTTCAGGGTTAGGTTTCAGCCATTCAGACAAAGGTTTACATTCGAGTTCTGCAGTACACAGGGGAGCTGAACCGATATCTGCCCTGGGAGGACCTACACATCACAGCGCTGGCTCTGAGCTAAAACCCGGGGTCAGTTACCCAGAACAATCCCCAAATCCTCATAACAAAGGACTGGGCAGTAGGATGTATCACGAGGGTTAGACCACCACACTCACATCATCATGAGCAACGGAGCCAGTAAAACGGTCTCAGTATCTGAGTCATGAACCCTGCCCCAAGATCCGGTCTTTTACCCTCCGCCCAAAACCCAAAACCGCTTTGAGTAGAACAGGGATTCTGATCCAGCTTCAGTTACTGAAACGCACATTTACACACACAGCCAAACAAGATTCTTTTTAACCATCAAATCCACCGACATCAAAAACTCCCAAGCTTTACTGTGAGTCCGACAAAAGAATGTAAACATTTTCAGGATGGTTGGCATTTATATAGGATCTGCTGCAACTTAATTTGTCTACATTAGGGGAAAGATTTTAAACATGTGATGTACTGTACGGGGGGCTCAGGAGGTAAGAGCAGTCGTCTGGCAGTCGGAGGGTTGCTGGTTCGATCCCCCGCCCGGGCTGTATCGAAGTGAGTGAGTGAGTGAGTGAGTGAGTGAGTGAGTGAGTGAGTGAGTGAGTGTGTGTGTGTGTGTGTGTGAGAGTGAGTGAGTGAGAGTGTGTGTGTGCGTGTGTATGTGTGTGTGAGTGTGTGTGAGTGAGTGTGTGAGAGAGTGAGTGAGTGAGTGAGTGAGTGAGTGTGTGTGTGTGTGTGTGTGTGTGTGTGTGAGTGAGTGAGTGAGTGAGTGAGTGAGTGAGTGAGTGAGTGAGTGAGTGAATGAGTGTGTGTGTGTGTGTGTGAGAGTGAGTGAGTGAGAGTGTGTGTGTGCGTGTGTATGTGTGTGTGAGTGTGTGTGAGTGAGTGTGTGAGAGAGTGAGTGAGTGAGTGAGTGAGTGAGTGAGTGAGTGAGTGAGTGAGTGAGTGAGTGAGTGAGTGAGTGAGTGAGTGAGTGAGTGTGTGTGTGTGTGTGTGTGTGTGTGTGTGTGTGTGTGTGTGTGTGTGAGTGAGTGAGTGAGTGAGTGAGTGAGTGAGTGAGTGTGTGTGTGTGTGTGTGTGTGTGTGTGTGTGTGTGTGTGTGTGAGTGAGTGAGTGAGTGAGTGAGTGAGTGAGTGAGTGTGTGTGTGTGTGTGTGTGTGAGTGTGTGTGCATGTGTGTGTGGGGGGGGGGGGGGGGAGTCTTCATCACAGCCAGGGCACCGATCCCGCCAACCCGCCATGTCCCCTTATTTTTGGTGGAAATATTGTGATCTGTTTTACTGGTTGCTAAACGACCATCGCCAGGCAACCAAGCGGCTGTCAGGCCCAACAGCAGAACAGCACGGCGCAGACACGCGAGCGCCTCATGGCGTCTCCTGAGCCAAAACCTCAAGGCGCTAATCGTGTAGCACACCGAACGGCGACACGGTACAACTGTTCAGCCGCTCAGGGTCACAAACCGCAGGCGAGCGTAACGTTCCGGCCTGGAGATCTCCCCGGTTACCGCCTGCATTAGTCAAAGCGTGGGAGTCGGTCACATGACCCGTGCAAGGCCACAGGATTGGCTGTGGCGCAGGGACTGAAGAGCTGGGATCATCACACCGTCGCAATGCCATGATAGCCGCCATTTTAGCGGTAATTTCTCACTCACTCACTCACTCACTCACTCACTCACTCACTCACTCACTCACTCACTCACTCACTCACTCACTCACTCACTCACTCACTCACTCACTCACTCACTCACTCACTCACTCACTCACTCACTCACTCACTCACTCACTCACTCACCAACAACAGTTTGGCAGAGATACAGTAAACAACAAAAAACAGTGACATCATACACAATAAAAACACCGCCACCAAGTCCAGAACGTGCACATCCAGGGAGGCCCATGAACCCAGGGACGCAGGGAACCCACGAGCACGGGAACACGGTGCAGTGAGAGGAGCTTATATACTCAAAAATATATAAGCAGAAATGTCAGCACGGAACGCACACGAGAATGAGGGAGAGGACTCAAACCACGATGCACAACACCGACTCCATGGAGGGAAGTAAATCAAAAGACCAGGTCACCGCAAGGAGGGAGGGAATGGATGCGATCCGATTGGACAGGAAAAAATCATAGTAAATAAATGTAATGGAGATGAGTGAGAGGATGGGGTTTGAAGGGGAGGCTTGGCCGCACGGCACGGAGAGGACGGTGGTCTCCGGGGGGAGGGAGGGCGGGGGAGGGGGGGGGGTTGTCCGTGGGGAGGGAGGGCGGGGGCGGGGGGGGTTGTCCTTACTTCGGTTCGGGGAGTTCCAGAGCGTGGCAGAGGACTTGGAGAGCCTCTTGCTCATAACCGAGTCCACGTGTCTGGGCAGGTTCACCGCTGACACTGAGCATCTGCCTGCAACCGGAGAGAGCGCAACAAGAGCACAGATCCTAAAAACACTGGCCCCGCCTCCGACAGGCAGCCCGCATACCCGACCCACCAATCAGCCGCGGCTGTCCGGGAAAGGCGGAGTCCGAGTTTGGCGGGTTAGGCAGATTCCCATCTCGCAACGCGCGCTTGTGTCCTGAGACCTCCAAAGCCATTTCTAGCCCACTAATTCCCCCACATTTTGCCCAAAGCAGGGGTGATGAACCCCATTCCGGCAGAGACACATCCGCTTCTGGATTGGCCATTTACTCCGGCCCTGAAATTACTTCAGGGACGCACGTTCCTTAGTGGATTGTGAAATTCCTTTGATATCCTAGTCAGGCTAGCGGAGCTGATCACAGATCTGCTGAAATGTTTCATATCGGCCAGTGTACGGGGCTACAGTGTGGGCTTTTCTTAACACGCTACTTTAGTCACTAGTCACCCAGGGTTGACCTCAGGTGGTCATTTTCCGAACATAACATTTTTCGTTCTTTGGTCAAATCTGGGTTAACCCAGTCATTTACGCGAGATTCAAACTACACACGCGTGCCTTAAATGAAACATTTCATTGTGCTCGATGAACGGTTAACTGTACAGCGCTTTAGCTGACGGTAGTTATTTTCAGTTTCGTTTTTAGAAATAAACGTGACTGTACTGTGAGGGAAGCAGCGATGGCTGACACATAGTGCACCATGGGAAGAAAACCCAGAAACAGATGTGGAGTCCCCGACAGGAATGCGTCCAATCAGGTTAGCCCTTCCGAGACGGACCCACAAGGCCGCAGGCTCCTCGGTGTTGAACGGGAGAGATTTAGAGAGGAGGCCAAAAAATAAACAACCAAAAAAACACAGCTTTGGCAACAGCAATATAGATGAAGTTTTGATTTTTTTTTTTTTAAACACTAACCCTCCATCAAGAAATAAACTCTCCACACGTGGAGGACAACAGATAATCAAAGGAAAACCACACTCTCACACAAACACACACGCTCACACACACAGATACACACACACGTAAAATGTTCCAAGTGCCAAACCCCGGGAACAGATGAGGCTTGATCCCTTCGAGCCCCGGCTCGTCCTGCAAGCACGATGCCACAAACACGCTTCTATTCCGATCGTGAAAGATGCCGATTGTTTGGGCCTTCAGCCTGGCCTATCCACGGATCTAACCCCCCAGACTGTGCGCACTGAATCAGCCCCTCCGCCTCTCACTCTGCTAGGGCCGCAGCCGCAAACCCGATCTGACACCGAGCACAAAGGACAAGCGCTGGCTGAGAATCAAACTCCTACCAGAACAGCTCCGGAGACGCCGGCCAATCTTAGAGCCATGCTGCCTCCTGGTGGCCACACACGGTACGGCGCCACTATAAACCCACGTTCGGCTCTTCGCAGTGACATTACTGAGCACTCAGCCGACAGCCTTATCCAGACGAAAGCAGGGTCCGCACCTGTGGTACGGTGGCTGTGTCCCACTAGAGAATTGAGCCTGCAACCTGCTGCCCAGCAGACCTTGGTCAAACACGTCATTGTTTTTGCATTCAAATAATTTTCCACGCTTTACTGAGCTCGTCTGCTGTAGAGGAACCGAAGAAATACTACAAAAAAGTGCAAACGCCACCTTTCGGTCAATTGCAATTCTGTGGCAAGATTAATTGAGCACAGAACACTCTTTGAATCCAAAACAATTACGTATCTGACCCAGGTCTGGTCCTCAAATCCAGATAAATAAATATAAATAAATATATAATTTGTTATTTAGCTGACGCTTTCATCCAGAGTGACTTAGAGTTGATTAGACTAAGCAGGGGCCAATCCCCCTGGAGCAATGTTGGGTTAAGGGCCTTGCTCAAGGGCCCAACAGCTGTGTGGATCTTATTGTGGCTACACCGGGGCTTGAACCACCAACCTTCTGGGTCCCAGTCATGTACCCGAGTTGGCGATGAAATATTAATACAGGCAGGAATAACACAGCCCTGCTGGAGGAGTGTGTGCACCAGCGTGCACGGAGAGGAGCTGGGCCAGGAGGTCAGAGGCTTTCTGAAGCTGCAGTCGCAGGCATTTCTGAGATGGTAATCAATCCAACGATACTGCTAATTCCCTAATCTTATACGGGAGGAGATTCTGAGAGGGCAATCAATCTTTAAAAAGAAAAAGAAAAAAAAAAGGTGATGATTTTCTAATCTTGCACAGGAAGAGATTTGCTTCCTCAGAATGAGAGATGAGAGCAGGTCTCATGAGGCTTAATCAGATGGGGGGGGGGGGGGGGGGTTCACAGGCGTGACGCTAATGACAGAGCGCTGAGATCACACCACTGCTGTGTTATGATCACCACCCCCCCCCCCCACACACCCCCCCCCCCCCTCTCATTATCACCCACCCCAGCAGGAGGCAGCCGGTGCTAACTAGCGCTAAGCTAACGCTCACCAACGACTCACGCCAGCTTCTGCACTCGAGAGGAAGAGAGAGAAAGAAAAGATAAATCACATCGCACCACAAGAAGCAGAAAGCAACATCTTGATCCGATGTTAAGAACGCGTAATTCATTCGGTAATGCTGGGAAGAAATTAGAGAGCTGTCAGTCGCTACAGCGAAAGCACCAATCACACGCCGCCTCTGTGGGATTTACAGTGAAATGATTGGCTGCCACCGTTACCTGCCCCGCCCACATACCACACCCATGCACCAGCAATCAGATAAGCCCAGCCCATTACACAATTCCCACCATTCCCATGCCATCTTAACTCCTCCCACATGCCAAACCCATACACCACACCCCAAACCCATTGGACGGGGACCACCGGGGAAGTCAGGCGAGCGGAGAGTCCCCGTCCAATCACCATACAAGGAAGGTGAGGACGCCCCGCCCACACACGGGTCACGTGACCTGTGGGGGCGGTGCTTGCCTCATCCTGCCCTGCCGTCCCGTCCCGGGTTGTGCGTTACCAGGCAACCGTTGCCGTGGTGACACCAACCGGCCCAGTTTTGCCAGAGACCCCCGTGTGTGTCTGTGCGCTCCATGGTGGTACCAACGTGCGTGAAACCCAATTTCAGCAGGTCCATTCAGCGCAAATATGAAGCCTTACGGCAGGCAACCTGGTCCAGGTTCTAACTCATAGGCGACATGGTCCTGGTGCATTCTGGGATGGTACTAAGCCATAGGCGACCCGATTAGCTGCTAACTAGCAATTAGCTGCTATCGAACTGTTAACAAGCTGAAGACTGCTAGCTTGCTGGCTGCTGGCCATAGGCTAACCGGTCCCGGTGCAATCTAGGACCATACTAAGCTGCTAACGTTAAACTGCTATCCAGCTGTTAACAAGCTGAAGACTGCTAGCTAGCTATTTGTCTTAGGTGACCTGCTGCAGGTGCACTCTGGGGCAGTACTAAGCCAGAGGTGCCTGATGCCCGGAAGCAGTCTGGTGCCGATACCCAGCCCTGGGCGAGCCGGTCCAGCTGCAGCCTGGGCTGGTCCTAAGCGGCTAACGTTTAGCTGCTAACTAGCGGTTAGCTGCTATCCATCTTCTAACAAGCTGAAAACTAGCCAGCCGGAACAACAGAGCAGGCTCCTCAGCAGCGCTAGGCCTTAGTCATAGCATAGGCTAACGCTAACGCTAACGGGTCGAGTGGCGGTCCAGAACAGCGCTAAGCCTTAAGCGGCCGGGTCCGGGTCCTGGTCCCGGTGCGTTCTGGGGCGGGACTCACTCTCGCGCTGGCTGGAGTTCTGGCTCAGCCCCCCGGCCCAGGACCACCTCTGCTGGCGGATCTCTGCCCAGGTCTTCTTCGTGGACCGCTGGATGGCCGCCTCGTATCGCTCCTGCGGTAAAAAGCAATAAAATGCAATTAAAAAAATGTAATAATAAAGTTATTTAGCTGATGCGTTTATCTTAAGTGATGTGCAGTTGATTAGACTAAGCAGGGGACAATCCCCCCTGGAGCAATGCAGGGTTAAGGGCCTTGCTCAAGGGCCCAACGGCTGTGCGGATCTTACTGTGGCTACACCGTGGATCGAACCACTGACCTTCTGCGTCCCAGTCATGTACCTAAACCACAAGGCTACAGGCTTCCCCAAATAGAGGGTTACTTTCACTTCAACACTGAATACTGGTAGATTGGTAAGATATGTATATTTGTTTGCATGTATATAGACTGGAATTTATTTTACTCTACTCCATTTTATTTTTTTATCTGTTTACTTCATTTAATTTAATTTACTGTTTCTCACAGAGTCACAGAGCATCTCCTCCACTTCACTGCATGTTTGTGTGACAACAACAGAACCTCGACTTTGACCTTTTAGCTTAACTGTTTTATTTGTGTTCAACTATTCAGGAAGCGTAAATGCAGTTTGAAGAGGCTCACATTCCTCTGTGACAAACCTTGTAGCTAATATTTCGCAGTAGCATCGCAGGTTTACTTAATTTAGTGAAAGCCGTTTCTCTTTGAAATCTTAAAAGAACAAACAGGACCCAAGATCAAGGAGGTAAATGATAAAATGGAGTACAGAAGGATTGTAAAGACGGTGATTTTATCTCGCAGAGGTTAAATGTCTCCGGTTACACATTACACATCTGCTGCGCTGTCAGCCTCGTCACCCAATCACACAATCACCACCATCGTATTTACCCAGAATGCCGTGCATGGTTTGCATTCTTTTGACATACAATCAATTTACGTATATATGGCTATATTTCACTGAACTTAGAGTACCAAGCCCTATGCCACCCAGTTACCAGCACAGTGTCCTACAGAACAGCACAAAGTCCCCTGTGAACACTCACCTGCCCTGATAACCGCATGCTGTAACAGGGCTGACAGAGCAACCTGGAGCACGACAGGCAGCACCACTAGCTGTAGCAGCGCTAGCAGGCTATATTGTCATAAGTGCCTCACAGAGAGTCGGTAGCGCTTTATACAACTGCTATTTTATAGCGTGTGGGTGGAAAGTTCTCTCTCAGGGCATTGGATTCCATTTGCTCGCCAAATCCGGAACATTGTGTTCTTTCAAAATACAGGGGTGAGAGAAGGAGAGGGGGAGAGACGGAGAGAAAGAATGAGAGAGACAGAGAGAGAGAGAGAGAGAGAGAGAGAGAGAGGGAGAAGGCACCTGATTACATGTCTGATGTGCTTTTGATGTATGGTGCGAGTTAAACCCTCTTTTCCGCTCTGGCTCAGGCATGTTGTGTTCTGTGTGCCAGACGGCCCTTTGGTGGGACAGCGCTCAGCGTTTATGGGCCTGCACTGAGACAGACTGCCAGGGAGCTGTGGGCACCGCGCTCTGCCTCAAAAACAGCCTTTACGCAAGGGCGCTTTTATTGCGCTTTTAATGCGCTTTTATTGCACTTTTCACTGAGATTACATGGATCTATCTGCGCGCTCTTATCGTGTGTACTCCGGAGCACTTTGAGAGAGACAGAGCGAGAGAGAGAGAGAGAGGGAGGGAGGGAGGGAGGGAGAGAGAGAGAGAGAGAGGGGGAGGAAGGAAAGACCATGTAATAGAAAAGTGAATTTAACAAGGTCAGTTTGTTGTACTCTCTCCCTCTCCCTCTCCTCCTCATCAGGAGATGCGGGTCATTCAGGAGGGAGTGTTTGGGGTTTGGAGTCCATGTTCACTCCAGCAGCTCTTCGAGGAGCGGTACCTGCAGGCTGCAGCTGGGCCGTGTTTAAACCTAACCCGCCGCCCTGGGCGCGAATCGCCCTGGAAACGGCGGAGCTGTGAGACTGACCGCAGTCTGCAGAACCGTCACCCCCCCTCATACCGCCACATCACAGCCACGCCCGTCTGCCAGACAAACCCGTCTGAAACAGGGCGTGAGTGTGCGCTGCAGACAAACGAATAACAGGGTGTGTGTGTGTGTGTATGTGTGTGAGTGTGCTGTTTATTTAAACTGCAGTCTGAAAGCCCTGATAGCAGGTGTGCGCCAGTCCCCCTTCCTGCCCCACCCAGGCCCTGCTCCTGCCACCCCACCCTCTAAGCCCCACCCCAACCACACCCCAGCAGGCCCAATGGCAGGGATGACATTGGCTTCGGCGGTAAGAGCAGTCGTCTGGCGGGGTCGCTGGATCGATTCCCACCCTGGGTGTGACAAAGTGTCCCTGAACTCCCAAACGCTCCTGATGAGCTGGTCGGTGCCTTGCATGGCAGCCAATCGCCGATGGTGTGTGAGTGTGGGTGCATGAATGGGTGAATCAATTGTACAGCGCTTTGGATAGGGGCAATATAGACGGCAACCATTTACCACCTCATTGCCTCTATCACGCACACATAATTAGTACCCACCCCCTCCCCCCACACCCCACCCAGGCCCTGCTCCTGCCACCCTACCCTCTAAGTATCTGCCCCTTGCCCCAGCCTCTCTCTGGCTCCGCCCCCACCCACCCCTGGCTCCGCCCCCCACCCTTCCACTGGCTCCGCCCACACCACTCCCCTGGCTCCGCCCCCCATCCTTCCACTGGCTCCGCCCACACCCCTCCCCAGGCCCCGCCCACCTTGTTCTTCTCCAGTTTCTGCCGCTGCCTCTCCTCCAGGGCGGAGCGCCGCTTCTCGGCCTTCAGCCGCTGGTCCTCCAGGCGCCTCCTGCGCTCCTCCAGCTGCCTCTCCCGCAGCCTCCGCGCCTTCTCCTCCTTCTCCAGCCACTGCGTCTTCTTCGCCGCTGGAACACAACGCCCGCCCGTCATCCTCTGTCACGGCCCAGCGTCGCGTTTCCCCGAAACGCTCATCCTTTGAATCATCGCATTTCATCTACGAGGCCCAAGTCCTCATCTTTGTTCCCTCTAGGGTCTTTCAGCGCACTTGTCCCTGGTTATTTGGTATGCACTCTGCGTCTGACAAACGTCTGTAAGGTAACGAGGTGTAATGTCGGGGCAAACAGTTTTACCTCCTACGGCCTTATTAGCGTCAAAACAAGCACGAACAAATTGCGTGCAACTTGAACTCAGTAGCGATCCGAGTTCCAGACGCGATCGCTGCTGCGCACATTAAAATCCTGCTGTCAAAGTCAATTAAATCCCCATTTCCTTAAAAATAAAACACACACACGCACACACACGCACACACACACACACACACACGCACAGCGCGTTCCGGGCCGGCTGCCTGACGTCTGCTCTGCAGTCCCCGTCCCGTTCCGTCTCCAGGGAGTTTCTGGGTTTGCGCAGTTCCTGGGATCGGCCGATTACCACAGCAGACGCCCACGCGCTTCAGCTAGCCGTACATTTACAGCGAAACACTGCGCAAACGAGCGCCGGATTAATTAATCTAACAGAAATTTATATTTAATTACGGAGCAGATGGGTGCATTGGGGAGGGAAGGCAAACGAGCGAGCAAAAACAATAAAAGCCTTTCCATAGAAAAACATCTTGCTCTCTCCATTACACTTAAACAAATAGTAAAATATTAAAAGGCGCTAACAGGCGCCGTGCATAGCTATAACTAGACTCCCATTTTCAACAGTGCAAGAGCAAGGTTCCTCGACCGTGATTCTAGAAACCGATTTCTGTTTTCACATTTAAATCTGAAAAATGCCTAATTAACTGCCTTAAGTGCTGTTAAGAAACGATGAAACCGGCAAACCCTGCAACTCTCCAGGACCAGGGTTGGCGATCTCGCTCCCTTTTTTTTGTTTTTAAAAGATATTAATTATGGCTGGCCTTTAACACCCAGTGGTCTCTACTCTGACCTGGGAAAGCCGATTCCTAAAGATAACCTGAACTAATTTGCACTTAATTATAAGCCTATATTTTCCACAAACCCCTGAATTTTCGCTACGATTAATAGGATTTGCTTAGCCGAAATGAGTGCCGAGATTAGCCGAAAATCTTTCTCCTGTGATGTAATTTTGTCATCTGTGAATTATAAGGTTCTAACTCACATTTCTGACAAATGCGAGTTAGTATCATAACTAGCCTATGTTGTTTACATAGGACTAAATATATGGTACATGTGCAGTTTTATACAAAAATACAGCTTAAAACGTATGGAAAATGCTCATTTTGAAAAGGTCGTATTTGCTTGGAGCCCTTTCACCTTGGAATCTTTGAAGCTGAATAGCCCACTCAGAACACAGGACCTTCCTATTCCCAGCGTCTCTGCGGAGGTGCTGCAACACGGACCACGGGATGGAAATGCGTTGCATTTTAACGCTGTCAGGAAAATTGGATAATGGCGTTACCCGAGGCGGTAAATTGAATTAAGTTATGTTAAACGGTTAAACGGAGCGGCAGTATAACAAATAGGCTTGTGAATTGACACTTATTGTGCTGTAATCGCATTGCTTTTTCTAAACACGGCGTTTACAGTCAGCGCTGTGAGAGTTAACACGCCTCCCATCAGAGTTATGAAAGGAGACGGGGTATTAAACTGTCAGGCTTATTGTAGGACCCGTTTTTCTTGCTTTTCACAGATTAAACTCGCGGAACGAACCAGAGTTTATCTTCTCTCAAAAGTGGTGGATTCCACGGCTAACAAAAACGCACGATACAGTAGCAAGATTTAAGATGCCCACTGTAATGGTTCAACAAAGGAGCAGCGTCAAAAAAATAAATGTAAATCCAGATTTATCCCAAGGGCTAAGGGGGCAGAAGAATTCTCGTCTTCCCATAACTGCAGCAAGATAAACAGCACAGAAAGGCAAGGGGACTTAAGGAAGTAATTACGTTTTATCCGCAGAAGGGTTCTGAGTCGCTTTAACTCAATGTGGATTTCTTATGGCAGTAAGTAGCCTTGTAGCCTTACAGACTACAGCGCTGGGCGCCGTTACTGAACATCGTGTTCATCTCTGAACCTAAATTAAAAGGAGAAACCGAAGATGACACCCTCAGGTGACGGGGTATAGGGACTGTAATGCCAGTCCAATTCGGGATGGAAGGAACCCATTAACCTCCAACCAACGATACGGCTATCGACAGCGGGCCGGCTGTCATTCCGACTGGTCCGAAACACACTCTGCGCTAGACTCAGCAGAAACAACGATGAATGAACAGATAATGTTTTGATTGCGTCATGTCCCAGCGACGGCACTAAAAGGCATACGGAGTACATACCGAGTACATCATTATCAGACGCCTCAGCTGGTGATGTCATAGACCCGCCCAAACCAATTACGCTATCAGGGAGGGGGTCATGTTAACTACAACATCTGGTCCATAAAACACCTATTAAATAATCATGAACCTGTCTCCTGGCCTAATCCCTGACCTCATAAACGATTTATCACCTTCTGAAGACGGCAACCCGATCCAGGCTGCGATTTATAACTTAGCCCCAGGCTTTTGGGCCTACCTCACACCAGCAGGGTAAACACTGCGATAGCTAAAAGGGGGGGATTTTCTTTTTTAAGAGGGATTTTCTTGAGGAAGGGGACGGAACGTATACAGCCTGACTGTCTAACTGTCACTAATCGGAGTTAAAGTAGACCCTTCCCGTACCCAACACAGGGACCTCAGACTTTGCAAACCGTTTTGGCGGCTCGTGAGAATTCCAGTTGCTAGCTAGCACAGCGAAAAAGCTGTCTGGTCTTAACTGTTGCAGCTACACTGAACAAGCCAAGGTCTCCCATCAGTCTCTGATATGATGGATATCTATCATCATTACAGTAATTAATGAGCCTGACTGGCGTAGCAGGGAGGTAATGTGTTCTCTGGGGGAGATTAACAGCGTAACTGAAGAGGAGGAACTGAGAGATCATACACAGTTGAGATTCTCTCAACCGGACATTCAACACAATGCAGGAAAAGGGCTTAATTAATCAATGCCTTTTCTTTTTTGTTATTATTATTATTATTATTATTATTATTATTATTATCATCATCATTATTACTACTACTACTACTACAATACCTTGTTGCATTTCCCTGTAAGAAAACATGTAGCAACTTTATATGAGGTTATTTAGGGTGGAAGAAAGGGAAATAAATGATTGATTAAGCCTGTTAGATTAATTGAAACCCAATTCATTGATTAAAACCCATTTGAATTGGACGTAAACGAGTGCAGAACGGGCACCGTTTCCCAGGTTAGACTGAGGAGAGACGTAGATCTACAGATCTGGATCAGCTTCGTGGGGGGTGATTGTGATTTTGACTTCCGTGTTTTAGAGAACACAGCTACCTTTTATTAAAAATGAACTCTACTGGAAGGAGAGAGTAAAAGAGAGAGAGTGCATTAACCGCCCCCCTGCCACCCCCCCCCCCCCATGCACCATCACAGGGGAGGAACAGAGTGATGGAGAAACTCATGGGTGGAGGAGAGAGAGAGAGAGAGAGAGCGATTGCACAGAACACACGACCACAACACCACCAATCTCACAATTACAGGAATGAGAGACTGAGAGACACAGAGAGAGAGAGAGAGAGAGAGAGACACACACAACCATCACCATGACGACACTGACACCGCCCGGGCGTATGAGCCACACTTACCTTGCAGCTGCGAGCGCTCGTCTGAAGGGGGGGGGAGAGAGGAGAGGGATGGTCAACATGCAGGAAGAGCAAGCGTGCCAAAAACCAGGGGACCCCCCCAAAAACCAGTCATGGACCAGAGCAGGGAACCCGAAAAACCCCTCACCCCATCCCTGGTCCTGGAGAGCCACGGGGGTCTGCTGGGGTCCCCTGCCCTACTCCAGGACCAGGGCTGGGGACCCCAGCAGACCCAGGGCTGGGGACCCCCGCAGACCCAGGGCAGGGGACCCCAGCAGACCCTGTGGCTCTCCAGGACCAGGGCTGGGGACCCCAGCAGACCCTGTGGCTCTCCAGGACCAGGGCTGGGGACCCCAGCAGGCCCAGGGCAGGGGACCCCAGCAGGCCCTGTGGCCCAGCCAGGGTGGGAGAAGGGAGCCCCTGGGTTTAGTGAGGTGCAGGAGCGTGGTGCAAGACGGGGCTAAAGCAGTGGGGATTGGACGCTCACAGCGTGATGTCAGCCTTCTCTGACCAATCCCTGGTGAGATCCTCTGCTACGATACTGCATCAAATCTCCCAACACAATTTTATAGGGACTGACAGTCTGTCCATGAATTGACAGCTCTCGGTCAGTTGCAGACTAAGCACAGGTAAAGTTTTGAGGAAAGCACACAAACAGACAGTGTTAATCTACTGAACGTTAAACTTTGTGTGAAAGTGAAGGGAAAAGTGACAGATGCATGCAGAGACACTTTTCAGAAGCAGGGAAGTGTGTGTGTGTGTGTGTGTGTGTGTGTGTGTGTGTGTGATTTTGTGTTGAATGGCCACAGCTCACTCTACGGGGGTCTCCGTGAGGCCGATGAATGTTGCCGTGGTAACCAGGAAGGCCCACTGGAAGCTGTGAACGTGTTTTTAAACTCTCCTCTGACCCTGCCACAAGGGGGCGCCCTCAGCCCTCTGGAAAGGACACAAACGTGTCTCACACGCTCACCCACACACACACTCATGTGCACTCACGCGCACGCACATACTCATGCACGCACGCACACACGCACACGCACACGCACACACACACACACTCTTACCCAGGTATTTGGCCCTCTCCTCTCTGCGCTCTTTCGCCTGTTTCTGTCGTTCTTCTGATTTAACTCCATCTGTGCAGAGAGAAAGAGAAAGAGAGAGAGGGAGAAAGACATTACAGTTATTTACATTACAGTGATATAGGAGAAAACGTGGATGACAGAAAGCGTGAAAAAGGAGGGAGTAGGGAGAAATAAAGGAAAGGGGGAGAGCAGTGTGGAAGAAAGCAGGAGAAAGTGTCAGTCAGGAGGGAATAGGGGAGTGAGGGAGAGAGAAGAGCAGGGAGAGGAAAATGGAGAAGGAGAGACGGGGGAGAGAACGTGGACAGTGTGTCAGAGCAAGAAGGAATGACCGTCAAACCACAAAACAGGCAGACGATGAAGAAAAGGGAGAAAAAGAATGGGAGAGCGGAGAGAAACAGGAGAGAGAGGGAAAGGGGGGAGAGATAGGAGGAGAAACAGAAGGAGAGAAAGAGGGAGAGGGTGAGAGAGTTAACCTAGGCGTGCCCTTCAGAGAGTCTGCACAGCAAGCACACAGGACAAGCTCCAGCCCTTGTGTATCTCTCTGTATCTCTCCCTCCCTCCCTCCCTCCCTTCCCCCCCTCCCTCCCTCTGAGAGCTGAGTAACTGACAGACTTCAATATGCCGCGTCCCCAGACCCAGCCAGCCAGCCGCACTCCCGCCCCAATGAGGTCATACCCCGCGTCCACTCAGAATGAGGTCATACCCCGCGTCCACTCAGAATGAGGTCATACCCCGCGTCCACTCAGAATGAGGTCATACCCCGCGTCCACTCAGAATGAGGTCATACCCCGCGTCCACTCAGAATGAGGTCATACCCCGCGTCCACTCAGAATGAGGTCATACCCCGCGTCCACTCAGAATGAGGTCATACCCAATGAGGGTGCAGGTGGGTGTGCTTGTGCGTGTGTGTGTGAGTGTGTGTGTGTGTGTGTGCGTGTGTGTGTGTGTGTGTGTGTGTGTGTGTGTATGTATGTGTGTGTGGGTGTGTGTGTGTGTGTGTGCGCGCGCACATGTATGTGGGGTGTGTGCACACGCGCATGCATTCCTCATTGCCCTGAAGAATCTCTTCTTCACACATTCCTCCTCCTCCACCTGTTCTGCTCTGTGCCATCTGCTTCAGCCGAAACCCCCCCACCCCCTGCCTGCTTCAGCACAACCCCCCCGCCTGCTTCAGCACACCCCCCCACCCCTCTCCAGTCAGCGAGAGGCCCCCCAGGTTCACATGACTTTTCACTGATTCCTCAGTATGTCTGATTCTGAAGGTTATGTATTCGTGCCAAAGGTGGAAAATATGATTTGAGGGACATTTGTTTATTATACTATATCGTACACATGTACACATGTATGTATGTTCAGTTATGCCTGAGGTTCTGTGGTCAGGGGGTTACATAATGAAGCAGGGACTCGGTGGATCACAGAGCAGCGTTTGACTGGAGGGATTTCTGCTACTGCACCACCACTCTTTACATCGCAGCCAATCACAGTGAGGGATGTCCAACCGCACCAGGGTCCCAGCAGGTCGACCCAAACATGCAGCTGGGCCGGTGACCTCTGACCTCTGTGAGCCTGAGCGATATTTACAGAGCGCTACTGTATGCCGGGCAGACGGCTGGCAAAGTGCTAACACACCTGGTGAGTTTACACCGGAGAGAGAGAGAGGGGGAGGGAGGGAGGGAGGGAGGGAGGGAGAGAGAGAGAGAGAGAGAGAGGGAGAGGAGAGAGGGAGGGAGGGAGGAGGGAGAGGAGAGGAGAGAGGGAGGGGGAGGAGGGAGAGGAGAGGAGAGAGGGAGGGGGGGGAGGGAGAGAGAGAGAGGGGGGAGGGAGAGAGAGAGAGAGGGGGGAGGTAGAGAGAAGGGGAGGGAGGGAGGGAGGGAGAGAGAGGGAGGGAGAGGAGAGAGAGAGGGAGGGAGGGAGAGGAGAGAGGGAGGGAGGAGAGAGAGGAGAGGAGAGAGAGGGGGGAGGGAGAGAGAGAGAGGGGGGAGGGAGAGAGAGAGAGAGGGGGGAGGTAGAGAGAGGGGGAGGGAGGGAGGGAGAGGAGAGAGAGGAGAGGAGAGAGGGAGGGAGGAGGGAGATGAGCAAGGAGAGAAGAGAACGACCAGAACCTTCCAGAAATGATGCACTGCATTCATGGGGGAGGGAAAAATCGACAAGGACTCGACAGCAATCACCGGTCTCCTTGGCAACCCGAATCGGGTCCCATCGAGCGTCGAGCACAGGAGAGACTCAGGCACAGGAGAAAATAAAACAATAAAAGATCTAATTAAACCTTAACAGCCCACAACCAATTACAATGCTGACCCAATATCAAATAATTCAGACAGCGATGTCATTTGGGGGGGGGGGGGGGGATGAAAAGACTCAGGGTCCGGCCAATCAAAACAACCTCAGCCCCTCTCTGGAGACCCAGCTTTCAATCTACCCAATTTCCTGCACCAACCAGAAGCCCTATTCACAGAGCGACATAAACCAGCCAATCAGGAGAAAGCTCCTTCCCACCTGGGGCCTGAACTGTACCATCTCTGCCCACCAGCTCCCCCGACCCTGCTCCTGGAGATCCGCTGCCCTGTGCCTTCACCATAACCCCCAAACTCAGCTCCATAACCCCCAAACTCAGCTCCATAACCCCCAAACTCACTCAGCTGCATAACCCCCAAACTCACTCAGCTGCATAACCCCCAAACTGTGCTCCATAACCCCCAAACTCTGCTCCATAACCCCCAACCTCACTCTGGCTCCATAATCCCCAAACTCTGCTCCATAACCCAGTCAAGGCAAGTTAACGGTGTAATCAGCCGGCAGCCTGCAGCCTTGTGCCTCAGGTACAGGACAGCCTGAGAATTTTAGAAAACAAAAAAACATTGGGAAACCCGACGCTTCACGCTGTTAAACGGGCGGGAAATGGGCCCTGGGGCCGTCCGGCCGCAGTTTAAAATCTCCGACTGAGACGTGGCCACGGTGCGCTCAGGCAAGGCGCCTGGTCCGAGTTCCTTCTGTGAAACACCCGCGTGCAGCAGGGACACGTGTGTTACACGCTAGCTCTGCTCTGCACGTGTGTTACACGCTAGCTCCGCTCTACACGTGTGTTACACGCTAGCTCTGCTCTACACGTGTGTTACACGCAAGCTCTGTTCTACACGTGTGTTACACGCTAGCTCTGCTCTACACGTGTGTCACACGCAAGCTCTGCTCTGCACGTGTGTTACACGCTAGCTCTGCTCTGCACGTGTGTTACACGCTAGCTCTGCTCTGCACGTGTGTTACACGCTAGCTCTGCTCTGCACGTGTGTTACACGCTAGCTCTGCTCTGCACGTGTGTTACACGCTAGCTCCGCTCTACACGTGTGTTACACGCTAGCTCTGCTCTACACGTGTGTTACACGCAAGCTCTGTTCTACACGTGTGTTACACGCTAGCTCTGCTCTACACGTGTGTCACACGCAAGCTCTGCTCTGCACGTGTGTTACACGCTAGCTCTGCTCTGCACGTGTGTTACACGCTAGCTCTGCTCTGCACGTGTGTTACACGCTAGCTCTGCTCTGCACGTGTGTTACACGCTAGCTCTGCTCTGCACGTGTGTTACACGCTAGCTCTGCTCTGCACGTGTGTTACACGCTAGCTCTGCTCTACACGTGTGTCACACGCTAGCTCTGCTCTGCACGTGTGTTACACGCTAGCTCTGCTCTACACGTGTGTTACACGCTAGCTCTGCTCTACACACGTGTTACACGCTAGCTCTGCTCTGCACGTGTTACACGCTAGCTCTGCTCTGCACGTGTGTTACACGCTAGCTCTGCCAGTCCCTGCGAGTCTCGCCACCCGTCAGGACCGAGAACGCCGATGATGTCATCGCCCCATCGGAGCCAGACGTCCACACGCTAACGATAAGAACCCTGGACTCAAAGTTCGGTTCTTATCTCCGTGGAAACGTGTCTGGTCACATGGGCCGCGGAGTCTGCAGGCGCCTCCGGGCAGATAATCACGCAGGAGCCTGCACTGGGGAAAGCAGGCCTGGCTCAAACACGTCAGGGTTTTGGATTCAAACACTGTTCTGTGCTCGATTGATCTTGCCTGGTGCAACCGAGTCAACCAAGAGGACCAGAAGGCATGGTTTGCACTTTTTGAGAGTACTTCATAGGTTCCGATACCATTTCATAGGTTCAGTAAAAGCGTAGAAAAAGTGTTCGAATCCAAAACAAAAACAATAACGTAATTGACCCAGGTCTGGAAAGGAGAGGCAGTGGTCCTGTTTTAGCTGTTTAATCTAGCCGGACTAAACCAGCAGGGGTTTTGTTTTAGCTGCAGTATGGTAAATCTAACCAGACTAAACTGCTCACAACCCAAACATGAAGAGAGCAAAGACAGTAGCGAACAAAACAATGCGCTAACTGAACAAATCAGTTCGTCAAACAATCAACCAAGCAATACGGCAATAAAAAAATTAATCAAACTGCAACCAGCATATGAAACAATCAACAAACCTTATCTTATCAAACAAGCAACCAGTAAATCAATAAATTATCAATAAATCTTGTCCACATGACAGGTAGCCTAGCTGGCTAGCGCTGATAGCATGTTCACATTACAGAGAGGCTAGCTGGCTAGCACTGATCGCGTGTATAAATTACGGGGAACCTACTCTGCTAGCACTGATAGCATGTTAACATTACAGAAAACCTAGCGAGCTAGCACTGACACAGTTGCATGTTCACATTACAAGTAGCCAAGCCTGCTAGCACTGAGAGAATGTCCACATTAACAAGGAGCGTAGCTAGCTAGCACTGATACCATGTACACATCAAAAGGAACCGAACGAGCTAGCACTGATAGCATGTTTTGAAGACATAAGATTACAGAGATCTTAGCAGGCTAGCAGTGATAGTGTGTTTTGTAGCTAGCAGATTAGAGATCTTAGCAGGCTAGCACTGATAGTGTGTTTCGTAGATAGCAGTTTTGAGATCTTAGCAGGCTTGCAGTGAGTGTGTTTTGTAGCTAGCAGATTAGAGATCTTAGCAGGCTAGCAGTGACAGCGCACTCGCATGAAAGGGAACCCAGCCAGCTAGCACTGATAGTGTGAATAGAGAAAAGTGGACCAAATTGCAGCATTCCTGTTAAAGCAATCACTTTACTGCACAGCACTCAAATCTAATTACACAGAGAGAACCAATTCCCCTGTCTTCAACGCCTTTCCTGGCATCCTGTCCTGGTCTCCCCGTCGACGGAAAGATGTTCGGAAAGTGGAGGTCAGAAATAAGCCTCTGGGCAGGTAAAGCGGAGAGGGGGGGGGGGGGGGTAAAGATGGAGGGGGGGGGGAGGGGGCGTACCTTTTTTGGGGCGGGGGCTGCTGCTTGGCCCGGGGGTGGAGGGCGAGTCCCGTTTCGGGGGGGTCTCTGCGGGCCGGGCGGGGGCCGGGTCGGGTTTGGTGGGGGGGTCTGTTTTCAGCGGGGTCTTCGCCTCCTCTCCATCCTTCACCCCCTCTCCATCTTTCACCCTCTCTCCATCCTTCACTCCATCCTGGTCCTTAGGACTGGAGTCTGGAGCAGAGAGGACCGCTACAAGAGAGAGAGAGAGACAGTACGGTTATTTACATTAGACATTTAGCCTTTATCCAAAGCGACTTACAGTTGATTAGACTAAGCAGGAGACAATTCCCCCTGGAGCAATGCAGGGTTAAGGGCCTCGCTCAAGGGCCCAACGGCTGTGCAGATCTTATCGTGCTTACACTGGGATTAGAACCACCGACCTCTTCCAGGTCTCAATAATGTACAGATCAAGCTGCCTTTGGGAGAAGGGAGAGAAACAAAGAGGAGGAGGAGGAGGAGGGGGGGAGAGAGAGCAGGAGGAAGAGTCCTGCAGAGGTACAGGGCCACACAGCATTGAGAGAGGAGGAGGAGGAGGAGGAGGAGGGAGAGAGAGCAGGAGGAAGAGTCCTGCAGAGGTACAGGGCCACACAGCAGCGAGAGAGGAGGAGGAGGGGAGAGAGAGCAGGAGGAAGAGTCCTGCAGAGGTACAGGGTCACACAGCAGTGAGAGAGGAGGAGGAGGAGGGGGAGAGAGCAGGAGGAAGAGTCCTGCAGAGGTACAGGGCCACACAGCAGTGAGGCACTGAGTGAACAGACAGGTGGGTGCTTAAATGATGACATCATCGCCCCCCCCCCCCCCCCCAAAAGAAATTCCACCGGGGGGGTCTGGAAACCGCCGGAAACCTTCCGTGCTGCGGCACGCACACCTGGCCCAGGTGAGTCAGAGCTGCTGATCTGTGCGCTTTAGAGCATCTCTAATCCCCTCAGAGGGCTCCGCCCGTCTCTGATCGACCAGGCGCAAAGAGCACACCGATTCTGCCAAGATGCACAACACTCAGGCGACCGAAGCGCTGAACCCAAACCCCTGACCCAGCCCAGACTGCGGGGCGCCTCGCACCGTGCGCTGAAAACCCGCGGCCTGAGGCCGGGACTCTGTCTTTTCCACCTCTTCTCATGCGGTGGTCTGCAATAGAGCACAGTGTGAATACAGGACTACAGGATTTATTCCTAATGGCATTCATAGCCATTTTGAACATGATGAGGCTTAAGAGAGTAAATCATCCCTCTAAACATGAGAAGTGTATGATTATGAAAAATGATCACACAGCTTGTTAAAAGTTCTGGGACAGCAGTTGTGGTTGGGAGGAGAACCAGTATATATATATATATAGACACACAAACACACACCACTCACACACACACGCTGGTCCCCCAGGACTGGGTTTGAGAAGCACTGAATCAGGGCACTCTCAGCTTGTCTGTACAAGCTGCTGATGAAGATTCCCCCTTCAACATGGTCTGTGTGTGTGTGTGTGTGTGTGCGCGCGTGTGAGAGAGAGAAAGTGTAACCAGTGCACTGTGCAGAGGAGAACAGCCGCCTGACTTCATGTGTTTCAGGAGTAAACTCTTCTTACAGGATGCAGCATCCAGCACAAACTCAGCACTCAGGCACTCAAAACCTTTAAGATGCAGGATCAGAAATAGATGATTAGAGTGCTCCGAGCTGAACATTCCAATGCTGATGTCACAGCCACTACTGGTGACTAAAAGCAGTGGAGTTCTAGAACACTGACTTAGAACTTTCCAGAAAAAAAGAAATTCCAGAAGAGCCAACTTTCCAAAGGGTCAAAGGTCAATCTGTGAAGTGGTTAAAAACATGAATCTGGCCAATGCAGGCCGAGACCGGGTCACCATGGTAACGACCGTCAGGACAGGCGAAGGAGAGAAAGGCTTCCTGGGGCCTCGGCCAGCAGGGAGGAGAGTGTGACAGGGTCCTGCTTTTGGGGGGAGATTTGGGCTTTGGACCGGAGCTGCTGTCTGGAGCTGATAAGCTCAGCGTAGCTCTGCTCTATCTGACGGTCTGCCCAACTGATAACACCTAAACTAAATCAAGCCTTCCAGCTTTAACACCCTCTTTCAGCCAATGAGGTCAACTCTGTCTCCCTGCATGTTTTATGAGAGTGTGTGCGTGTGTGTGTGTGCCTGAGTGCGTGTGTGCAGGAACGTGTGTGTGCATGGACGTGTGTGTGTGTGTGTGTGTGTGTGTGCAGGAACGTGTGTGTGCATGAATGTGTGTATGCTCAAAAGTATACACATACTAGTGTGTCTGTGTGTGCGTGTACACAAGCCTTTGAGCAGAAGACCTATTAAGCCATCTGAAGTGTAAGGTAATTAGCAGGTGTAAGAATAGCAGCTTGTTAAACAAGACAGACTGAGCAGTAATGAGAAACAGTGTGCATTAATCTTCACAGAGTGTCCTCTTTCACTCCGACAGACACAACGACCCCGTCTGTGCAGAAATGTAAGACCACAGTGAACCAAGGGCCTCAAACGCGTGCTCAAAACGACTCGAAACGAGACCCTTCCTCCAGATCACAGAACCGCAGGTCCACCCAAAACACAACTGGATGCCTGGATGGCTTCATCACAAGGTATGACCGTGACCGTGGTTTCTGAAACCGCAGGTCTTCCCAGAATTCTCAACGGCTGCATTCAATCCCACAATTCAGCTATTTTTGAAGCTTTTCATTGAAAATCTGGAACCTAAAGCCAGCTACTGATTACACTAGTTCATGAAAGCAAATGTCAGCCAATCACATTAATACATGCAGTCATGGTCAAGAGGTTCAGGTGTTGTTCAGACCAAACATTAGAATGAAGAAAAGTGGTCGAAGTGACTTTGACCGTGGAATGATTGTTGGTTGAGATGCTGATCTCCTTGGATTTCACACACAACAGTCTCTGGAGTTTACAGAGAAGTGTGCAAAGACAAAAATAAAGCGAGCAGCAGTTCTGTGAATGAGAACGGCTGGATAATGAGAGAGGTCAGAGGAGAAGGGCCTGACTGGTTCCAGCTGACAGTAACGCAAATAACCGCACAAATAACGACACATTACAACAGTGTGAGCATGCATTTACAGCAGTACAGCACACAGAATAAAGACTCTCTCAGTAATGAGTGTGTGTGCGTGTGTGTGTGTGTGTGTGTGTGTGTGTGCGCGTGTGTGTGCGCGCGTGTGTGTGTGTATGTGTGTGTGAGTGTGTATGTGTGTGTATGTGTGTGTGTGTGTGTGTGTGTGTGTGTGTGTGTGTGTGTGCGCGCGCATGTGTGTGTGTGTGTGTGTGTGAGTGTGTATGTGTGTGCGCGCGCATGTGTGTGTGTGTGAGAGTGTGTGTGAGTGTGTATGTGTGTGTGTGTGTGTGTGTGTGTGCGTGTGTGTGTGCGTGCGCTTGTGTGTGTGTGTGTGTGTGAGTATGTGTATGTGTATGTGTGTGTGTGTGTGTGTGTGTGTGTGTGTGTGTGTGTGTGTATGTGTGTGTGTGTGTGTGTGTGTGTAGGTCCTGCAGCAAACAGAAAGAGGCTCTTTCTCAAGGCGTGGGTGCTGGGTCTTGGGGTCGTGGGGTCAGGAGCAGACCTCCATCCTCCGGAAACACAAGAGGCCGGCACGTCCTGTTTTCACAGCCTCTGACCGGGCCCACTGCAACAACAACCAGCCAATCAGCTGCTCCACACAGTGCCATCTGGCCAATCAGCTGCTGTCCAGGAACACCGCCCTGCCCCCTGACCCCTGAACCCAGCACAAACACCCTTCATCCCCCACCCCACACACACACACATTCCTCCTCAGAGGACTAGAGGAACAGGAGGGGCCTGTAGTGTAGTGGTAAAGGTAAATGACTGTGATACGCAAATAAGATCTGCACAGCTGTTGGGCCCTTAACCCTGCATTGCTCCAGGGGAGGATTGTCTCCTGCTTAGTCTAATCAACTGTACGTCACTCTGGATAAGAGCGTTTGACAAATGCCAATAATGTAACGTAATGAATGATGTCGGTGTGTGTACTGGGCCTGACAGAAAGCCTGCAGAAAATACTTTACTGGACAAATAACCATCAGACACATAGATACATACAGCAAACAAACACACATACCGTAAAAACAAACACACACACACCATAAACAAACACACATACCAAAAACAAACACACACACCATAAACAAACACACATACAGTAAACACACATACTATAAACAAACACACATACAGTAAAACAGACACACACCATAAACAAACACATAATGTAAACAAGCACACATACCATAAACAAATACACATACTGTAAACAAACACACATACAGTAGAACAGACAGACATAATGTAAACAAACACACATAACGTAAATATACACACATACCGTAAACATACACACACAAACACACACACACAGGGATGCATGCACGCAAATTCCCCACTACTCTCAAACACACACAGGCACACTTGCACACACACGCAAACACACAAGCAGACACACACGCCGTGCCATACTAAGGTTTACTTGTGAACAGTGGGGGGGCGGGCCTTACATTATTAATCGGACCAATGGTAATGAAGTTACAGACTGAAGAGTGTACAACCCACGCAAAGCTGCATGCTGGGAAATATCCCATACTCTGAAGCTGGGGAGGGTTATATAAATACATAATAAACATATTAATAGTTGTACGTGTTATTCTGAGAGATGTAAATACTCCTTCCCTCTTGCCTTGCCGCTGGGCGCCGCTGGGTGAGGTCACCGTTTCCTGTGCGGAGGCTGAGGTGACTAATCAGAGTCACGCACTTCCTGCGCTATCTGAGTCCGCTCAGCCGTTCCTGTCCTGCGTACCGGCACCGTAGCGCGATCGATCGTTCAGGATGTCTGCATCAGCGCCGAGCTACGCACAGGCCCAGACGTCGTGTGAAAGCACCACGGTTAAACACGCAGACCGATTCCCCAAGGCCTATCCACACCAGGAACGATGACTAGAAATATGTCGTTTTAAAAATCGACTGAAGTTGACGGCAGAGTCCACACCCCAAGTATAACGAGAACGAGAGACGAACGATATCGTCGGAATGACTTTCAGAACGGTTTTTTACATGGAAAATAAGACACTGACAGCCAATCACAATCCATCCTAATCCTAATTCACAAGGTGTCACCTCCAAAATGGCAAGACGACTATTCACAGAACATTATCGTTCAGGGTCGATGCTCACACCTTTATCGTTATAGTTATGGTTGTGGTTATAGGTCATGGTGTGGATGGGCCGTTTTAGGGTTTTCAGCAGTATCGCAGGGACACGGTTGCCATGCTCATGTCCCAGCGAGGCTTGTGTTTCTCAGACGGTCACGAGGCGACACCCCCTCCCTCCCCCGTCTTATTCTGGGACTGAAGCAGCTGATAGAGGAACCAGCGAGAAATTATACACCATCCTGAACATACCCCTTACCCTGAGAGAGAGAGAGCGCGAGAGAGAGAGAGAGAGAGAGAGAGAGAGAGAGAGAGAGAGAGAGAGAGAGAGAGAGAGGGAGAGAGAGGGAGGGAGAGAGGGAGAGGGAGAGAGAGAGGGAGAATGAGGGAGAATGAGGGGGAGACGGAGCAAACAAGGCCTCAACTGCAGCAGATCTTCCCACCAACATCTGGTCTGCATAGTCAGAAGGATCTGGAGTATCCGGGGAAATGCTAATGTTGTGAAATTGGGAAACGTCGCCGTCCCAGGCTCATGTGACATGGAACAGGAGCCAGAGACACGAGAGAAACAGGGAGGCAGTTTCTGAACAC
>NC_083760.1:2577368-2645929 GCF_963514075.1 Conger conger | reverse complement strand
TCCGGCAGGAAGGGTGAGGAGCCACAGGCCACAGGGGGCGGGGCCATCACCATGCCCTTTAGACGTGCTAAACGGCACTTGGGCTAATATTAGCACCCTGGTCTGCTGACCTGGGGGCTGCGGCCTGTGAGGTGGAGCCTGATTGGGATATTTTAGGAGGGGCCCATGGTGGGGGGGATTAGGAGCCTTACAGTACGCTACAGAGAACACTCCCGCCCCCCAAATCCGCACTTCAGAGATGAAACTAGGGTACAGCTGTTTGTTACTCAAACCAGGCCACTGCAGTAGAGAGGGGTCAGATGCAATGCTAACTCATAAAACAGAGGGAGGAGGGAGAGGAGGGGGGGAGAGAGAGAGGGGGAGAGGAGAGGGAGAGAGGGAGGGAGGGGGAGAGGAAACACTCAATAAATAACTAGGCCACACATTTCACATTTGGATCCCCTGGTGTTTTGGGAGAGCAAGGGGGGTCAGGCATGACTGGGCTTGCCACGGCAACACTTCCCGTTTCCTGTTCTCATTCTTGTACTTCCTGTTTCGGAAAAATCACCAGCAATCCCCATTCATAAACATACTGTATGTGTTCCCATTAACCACACCATTCAGAAACACAATGTACGTGTTCCCATTAACAACGCCATTGAGAAACATGCATATTCACAACCTGACGCTGTGAAAAGATTCGGTCAAAGTAAATACTCAGCCTAATGGTTTTTCCAAACACTATGATTGATAGTGATTCAAATAACATGTTATTTGCATCAAAATGTTTTTGGATTTTTTGAAATGGCATGAGCACATAATTACGGAAAAGGCTCTCTTGCCAAGCACGCTCACGGCACAGCCGTAAATCCAGGGCTTCTGAGGGAGACAGAGTGAATTACGCTCCAGGGCTTTCTCTAATGACAGGGGAACCAGAAACTTGGAAAAGAAGAAATCTGAGAACTAAAAAACAGAAAGAGAGAAAAGTGTCCTGCACTGCAGAAAAAAAAGTGTAAAGCACCTTCATGACACAAAGCCTCCAGAGAGAGAGGCCTTCCCCAGACCTCCTTCCCTGCCAGAGAGAGGCCTTCTGCCCCGTCAGAGAGAGTGAGTCATTTCATCTCAGCTCTCACAGAGGAGAGAGGGAGGAGAGGGAGGAGAGGAGATTAAAGAGAGGAGAGGAAAGAGAGGGAGTCACGTCATCTCAGCTCTCATAGAGGAGAGGAAAGAGAGAGAGAGGAGAGGAGAGGGAAGAGAGGAATGAACAAGAAAGAGAGGAGAGGAGACGAGATGGGAAAGTAGAGGCGAGAAACAGGTGTGAGGTTTGCAGAGGTGCAGAGACGGTGGGAAGGTGAGGAACCCCACGGCTCAGCTGTGTGTTCTGGAAGGTGAAGTGTGTGTAAATGCACATGAATACTTTTCATGTCAAGCAGGAATAATTTCAGTATCTGCAAAATCAGCAGATGATAAATGGAATCAATATGAATTTCATTATACCAAATGTGTTGTGTTTTTCATGCATATTCTTCAAAGAGCCAAAGATCACTCCACAAACTGAGGACACAAAACATACGCTAACGGTCATTTGGTAAGGGTCTGCATTTATATAGCCCTTTTATCCAAGGGGCTTTACAATGAATGGCTCTCATTCCCCATTCACACACACACACAGACATATATACACTCACACACTCGCACACCAACGGCGACAGGCTTCCATGCAAGGCACCAACCAGCTCGTTGGGATCAATTGGGGTTAGGTGTCTTGCTCAGGAACACTTCAACACACGCGGGGCGGGATCGAACCGGCAACGGTCCAACTGCAACCGCTACTGCAACCGTTGCCACATGAACAAACAAGCTCAAAGCTTCAGCAGGCGATACGTGACCCCAATCTTATTTTTGGGTCTCACAGATGTTGTTCTACGGCAGGCATCATAGCTGTGATCCAGGGGGGGAAATCAAATAATCAGCAGCATTGTTGGTGAGTTTTACTTTAGTCACTGATTGGCTAAATGGTTCCACACAACGTGTCTCCAGGGCCTAAGCCAGCTGCTGATTGGATGGAAACATCAGGCCGTCATCCCCCCCCAACAGAGACCAGGCCATCAGGGGGTCGTTTTGGGAGAGATCCAATTCAGTCCAGTAGATCCTGGTCCAGTAGACCCTACTGGCCCACTGATCTCCTGAACAAAACCAGAACCTGAACATTCAAACCCCAACAAGCCCAACACCGCTCCAGAACCGGGTCAGAGCCTGCAAAATGATGTGCGACTCTCCAGGACCAGGGCTGGGGACCCCAGCAGACCCTGTGTCTCTCAAGGACCAGGGCTGGGACCCCAGCCACCCTGTGTCTCTCCAGGACCAGGGCTGGGGACCCCAGCACGACCCTGTGGCTCTCCAGGACCAGGGCTGGGGACCCCAGCAGACCCTGTGGCTCTCCAGGACCAGGGCTGGGGACCCCAGCAGACCCCCTGCTGTCCCTCTCCAGGACCAGGGCAGACCCGGTGTTGGAGACCATCCATAACCAATCACACAGATGGAAAAACACTCCATCGTATCTTCACTCAAGCTTAAACCAAATAAACCCCACAAAACGGTTTCAAAAGAAAAACATCAAAAGGCAAGATCGGTGCCCACGGAATTTGAGGAGGAAGAGAGAGAGGAAGGCCTTGCACTGCAGGGGTGTTTACGGAAACGATCGGAGCGAAGATGGCGAATCCAAAAGCGTGACAAGCCTGCGGTCTCTCGATTCCCGCTGCAGACAGTTGTGACTAATTACACATAATAATTAACCGTGAACCAGCTTACATAAGCATGCAGCTACCCCGAAATGAGCCAATTAAGATCAGAAACGAGGAAGAGTCAAAACTGATAAAAACTAATTACTGCCTTTTTTTGCACTCGAAGCTCTCACAGTTCACACAGCGCCCGTTTCTGACGCCAGGAGAAACGGCCATTTTATTTCGCCTTTCCAACACGTCGTGTGCGCATGCAGTGAAGCAGGGACCAACACCTCTGGCCCTCAAATCTAAATTTAGCCAGCAGCTATACCATCATGCACCCGGCTCCTGCCAAATGGCTGAAGCTAAGCAGGTGTGGGCTTGGTTAGAGACCTCCTGAGAAAACAGGCGTTAGTTGGCCAGGAGGGGGGTGTCTCCAATGCCCCAGCACAGTGATGTTGGGCTGCCTGTAGCCTAGTGGTTAAGGTACTTGACTGGGACACACATGGTCGGTGGTTCGATCCGCCGGTGTAGCCTTCTTAGTCTAAGCAAATGTACATGGCTCTGGATAAGAACGTCTGCCAAATGCCAATAATGAAGTGTAATGTAATGTGCTGTAAGGAGACGTGTCTTTCAGATGAGATGTTCAGACTGAGGGTCCTGACTCACTGTGGTTATTAATGAGCCCCCAGGGGGTTCCCCGGTGTCCTGGCTAAACCTGCCACCAATGACTCCCCTGTTCTCTCTCAGCTGGTTGTGTGGTGGGTGTTCTGGCACAAAATGGCTGCCGTTGCATCACCCGGGCGAGGGTGCTACGCGGTGGTGGTGTGGTGGTTGAGGCGAGTTTCCTGATTGGCTTAGACTGTCTTCACACCTGACTTCCCAGGTGACGGGAGCGTGGAAAACCAGCAGTTCTCGGACCTCGAGGACCCGCGATTTGCTGCTGCACTGCAGTAAAATAACCGGATTGGCTGAAGTGACCGACGGATCCAGAACAATCAGAACAACGAGAGAACTTCCCGTCTACGCCATCATGCAGTGCACGGCGGGTGCACACGGCACACGTGGAAAGAGTGTTTATGGGGTGGAACCGGGTCGTGACCCGGGAAGTGATTTAGACCCCCACGGGACAGGACGGGGGTCCCATCACAGAAACAAACGCTCTCTGTGTTAAACACACACGCCGAAGAGACGTTCTGACCGAGAGGAGCTCAGCACAGCCGCCCCACTTCCTGTTCCCCGTCCCCCCCGTCTCCCCCCGCACCCAGTGAAGCCGGGAAGACAGCAGCTTCAGCTCAGCCAATCACAGACGACGTGCACGCACTTGCACGTATTTGCACCAAAACGGTACCTCAGGTGTCTTCTCCTTCTAAATGTAAAAATGAAGGAAGACCCTTCATTTAACGAGGCGCTGGTCATCAAAAATCGCAAAGAAAGGTATGTTTGCACACTATACTCCTAATGTGTTTGGGGGGTTAGGGTTGGTGTTGGGGTTGGGGTTGAGGGGGGGTGTTTGGGGGGTTAGGGTTAGTTTTGGGCGGTTATTTATTTAAAGGGAAAAATAGATTTTCTGTCCTGCAGGCCTGGAGGCTCCTCGTCCACTGTGACTGAGAGACGGTGAAATTTACACCATCTGGGAGCTCGACAGGCTACCAGCACTGACGTGTGTGTGTGTGTGTGTGTGTGTGTGTGCGTGTGTGTGTTTAACCCTGCAGATGATATCACCCTGCTCAAGCCTCCAGCCTGCTCCACCCTTTCACTCCCTCTCTCCCTCTCTCCCCACAGCCGGCAACCCCTCCTCTCTTTCTCTCTCTCCCTCCCTCTCTCCTTCTCTCCCCACAGCCGGCAACCCCTCCTCTCCCTCTCCCTCTCCCTCCCTCTCTCCCTCTCTCCCTCTCTCTCACCCTCTCTCTCTCTCTCCCCACAGCCGCCACCCCTCCACCCTCCCCCTCTCTTACAGAGACACAGAGTTCTGAAAAAGAGTGCTTTACATTCCATACCAGACCCCGCAGGAGAACACACAAACACCGAGGAGAGACACACAGACACACACAGACACACACAGACACACACAGACACACACAGACACACACACAAACACACACACCGAGGAGACACACAGACACACAGACACACAGACACACAGACACACACACACACAGACACACAGACACACAGACACACAGACACACACACACACAGCACCAGCTGCTGAAGTTGGTAGTGAATGCTGTAAATTCTTTGCTTCGACACACATTTCTCAGGCCCAACTTCAAACAGCATATTTCAGAGACACCTCTGCTACTGACACCCTGCTCTGTGTGGGTGTGTGTGTGTGTGTATCTCCTCTCTGTATATGTGTGTGTGTGTGTCTCTCCTCGCTGTATGTGTGCGTGTCTCTCCTCTCTGCATGCGTGTGTGTCTCTCCTCTTTGTGCGTGTGTGTGTGTCTCTCCTCTGTGTGTGTGTGTCTCTCCTCTTTGTGTGTGTGTGTGTGTCTCTCCTCTCTGTGAGTGTGTGCGTGCGTCTCTCCTCTCTGTGAATGTGTGCGTGTGTGTGTCTCTCCTCTTTGTGTGTGTGTCTCTCCTCTGTGTGTGTGTGTGTGTGCGTCTCTCTCTGCGTCAGTCGCTCTCTCTTTCTGTGTCCCATTCTACCCCTCTCTCAGTCTACCCCTCTCTCTCAGTCTACCCCTCTCTCTCAGTCTACCCCTCTCTCTCAGTCTACCCCTCTCTCTCTCAGTCTACCCCTCTCTCTCAGTCTACCCCTCTCTCTCAGTCTACCCCTCTCTCTCAGTCTACCCCTCTCTCTCAGTCTACCCCTCTCTCTCAGTCTACCCCTCTCTCTCAGTCTACCCCTCTCTCTCTCAGTCTACCCCTCTCTCTCAGTCTACCCCTCTCTCTCAGTCTACCCCTCTCTCTCAGTCTACCCCTCTCTCTCAGTCTACCCCTCTCTCTCTCAGTCTACCCCTCTCTCTCAGTCTACCCCTCTCTCTCTCAGTCTACCCCTCTCTCTCAGTCTACCCCTCTCTCTCAGTCTACCCCTCTGTCTCTGAAATATGCTCCTTCACGCCCCCCCTGGCTGTCAGGCTGTAATTTGAGCCTGTGCCCCCCCCCCGCTCCAGGTGGAGGGCAGGTGCAGGCATGTGGATGGATTGGTTCCCCCCCCCAGTCCCCCAGTAACAGGCAGGGCTGGGGGGGACAGCCAAAGACCCACGTCCTGCTCTCTACGCAAACGTGTCTTCCAAGGAGTACACATATTCCAAAGCTGAAACATTTAGAAGCACAACAATGCATCCTAATCAGTAGATGAACTCCTCAATTATTTTTCCAGTGAGAGCACATTGTCTGGGGAAAATTCTCCTACAATGAGAGCACTGTAGAGCCCTATATGTCCTAAATCTTCACTGAAACACAACAAGCAGTTTTGTTTTTTTTTTAGGATATGGAAGGCCAAACACTCATCCCTCACAATATCAGGTCAAACCAGCCCTGAGGAACAAGCACATTACTGATGGACAGAAGAACCTGGGGAACTACACTAAAGACTCTGAGAGAAAGAGAGAGCGAGAGAGAGCGAGAGTCGGTTTCTTCTGCGCAGCATAAGAGTATAAACAACAACGTGATTTTTGTAGTGTAAAAATAATTAACTCGCTGAGCAACAAGCTCAGAATATTACTGCTGTTTTTAGCTCGATACGCGCTGTTAGCAGTTAGCTAACCATATTAACGTGAGAGTGGTGTGAGATTTATATTTCATATAATCCCTTTTTTCCTCTCCGCAAACGCCTTTTTGTTTTGGGAGGAAGTAAGACGGATTAGCACATTGTACGACAGGGATTGGGGGTCTGCCTCCATCATCCAACACTGAAACCGGCAGGCTGAATTAACAGGATTATTTTCCCAGCAATCTCAGCTCCGTCACAGCGGAGCGCAAAAATAATATCACAATAAAAGCGTGCAGAACTGGAAATGAGATTAAAACCGCCTGTGCGTGCTCTTCCTCCCTCTTTCTCCCTTCATCCCTCTCTCCCTGCCTCTCCCTCTCCCTCTCTTTCTCTCAGCCCAGCAGAGCAGAGCTGCGTCATGTCTTTTCTAGGCCAGCTTTGATCGCTAAAACAGAACCAAAAAAAATTACATAACCGCTGTTAAAAACCCCCCAAAAAAGGCCTAAATTATTGAGATCCGTGGAAAAAGTGTTTAATTGAAACAAATCTGGAAAGATTAATGCAGGTACTTCATAAACAGTTCATATATTTCACTGAAATCTGTTTATTTATGATTTACTGCTGTATTTAATTTGCACAGATTGTGCCACAGAAGGTCCGTGATGCGGCCGATACAGAAACGCTCTCCCTCTCTCTCTGGTCGAGACCGACACATTTTTCTCCCTAAAATAAAAGCCCCTCTAGTTTGCAAGCGAGGGCGGCTGGAAGAGACGAGCAGAATACCCCCCCCCCCCCCCCCCGGAGACCACCACACGCAGCGTGACAAAACCCCACCAACCTCCACCCAACCACTCCACCCAACCACTCCACCCAACCACTCCACCCAACCACTCCACCCAACCACTCTACCCAACCACTCTACCCAACCACTCTACCCAACCACTCTACCCAACCACTCTACCCAACCACTCTACCCAACCACTCTACCCAACCACTCCACCCAACCACTCCACCCAACCACTCCACCCAACCACTCCACCCAATCACTCCACCGGGCCCTGTGCAATCACACAATTACTATAATCATAATAATAATAATAATAATAATAATAATAACATGTTATTCAGCTGAGGCTTTTATCCAAAGTGAGTCATAGTTGATAACACTAAGCAGGGAGATAAACCCAAATGTGAGATTAAGGGCCTTGCTCAAGGGCCCAACAGCTGAGCAGATCTTTCTGTGGCTACACCGACCAGCAAGGTGCAGGTCCTGGGTTTGGGTGGCACGGTGGCGCAGTGGGCAGCACTGTTGCCTCACAAGAAGGTTGTGGGTTCGAGCCCCACCCGGCCTTTCTGTGTGGAGTTTGCATGTTCTCCCTGTGTCTGTGTGGAGTGTGCATGTTCTCCCCGTGTCTGTGAGGAGTTTACATGTTCTCCCTGTGTCTGTGTGGAGTTTCTGCATGTTCTCCCCATGTCTGTGAGGAGTTTGCATGTTCTCCCCGTGTCTGTGAGGAGTTTGCATGTTCTCCCCGTGTCTGTATGGAGTTTCTGCATGTTCTCCCCGTGTCTGTGTGGAGTCTGCATGTTCTCCCAGTGTCTGTGTGGAGTCTGCATGTTCTCCCCGTGTCTGTGTGGAGTTTGCATGTTCTCCCCGTGTCTGTGTGGAGTTTGCATGTTTTCCCCGTGTCTGTGTGACCTGTGCATGTTCTCCCCGTGTCTGTGTGGAGTTTTTGCATGTTCTCCCCGTGTCTGTGTGGAGTTTGCATGTTCTCCCCATGTCTGTGTGGAGTTTTTGCATGTTCTCCCCGTGTCCCACAGTGAAACACACACACACGGGGAAGACATGGTGTCCCCACAGTGAACACTGTCCCCTTTTGAGGAGTCAGCTCGTGCGATGTCTTGGCCCCCTGCCCACGGGGACACAAAGCCACTAATGTGGCCCCACAAACACACTGGGGCCCGTCTCATGGCTGCTTATACAACAGACCAGGGCGTGGGAGGAGAGAGAGAGAGGGAGAGAGAGGGAGAGAGAGAGGGGCAGGGGCAGCCTGGAGCCTCATGATTAAGGTACATCACTGGGATCCAGAAGGTTGGTGGTTCAAGCCCCGGTGCAGCCACAATAAGGTCAGTGCAGCTGTTGGGCCCTTGAGCAAGGCCCTTCACCCCACATTGCTGGGGATTGTCCCTTGCTTAGTCAAATCAACTGCAAGTCATTTTGGATAAAAGCATCAGCGAAAGCGGTCGGAATACAGGAGGATGCAGGAGTGAGCCCCATTGGTCCATTCAAATGGAACATCTCTAAACGCAACACTGAGCCCACGAGCACGGCCGAGCGGGCAGCAGTGACAGTACGAATGCTGGGAGGGCTGATCTCACTGCGGCTGTTAGCCCGTTAGCCCGTTAGCCCGTTAGCGCTAACAAGCCGGCGCGGCGCTTCAGTGCACCGCTGTCCCTGAGCGAATGAGCCGGTCCCCGCTCACTCCCACCCAGAGCTGGAGCCGTTATAATGCAGTCATACTACAGAGCACTGAACAAAACAAGTTAAATGGGAAGTTTCGCACGAGACCGCGTTACAAAACACACTGTGGCGTTTAAACGATTTCTGCGGAATTAGAAACCACACCCTTTACCCTTTAGGTAATAACCAAGCTTTATTTCTGCAAAATAGGCGACTAAAAATAACAACCTCAGGCGGTCAGTTCTTCTTTTTTTTTTCTTTTTTTAAATAGACGAAGAGTTTCCTTCCACAAAGAAACGGCTCCAGACCAGCGCCCTTGGAGAAGGATTCATCTAGACTCCGGTGTGCAAGGGATCATGGGATTCCTCACTCACAGTGACCACACTGCCGAAGCCGACTGACTAACACAAACAACAGCAAAAATAACACATTTCCCTCCATTTTCACACGATAAAAGTCAAGTCCAACTGTCCCCATGAGGAATCCGTTTGATTTCTACAGGAAGGAGAGGACGGAGAAAGGAAACCGCCGTATGAAATCAGGATTACAGACGTTCTAATAGCAGCAGAAAAGGTGCAGTAAACCGGCACATTGCTCTCAGAGCAGGGCAGTGTGTGCCGGCCGGCAGGCCTCCCGTGTGGGGGTGGGGTTCAGCCCCCAGAGCCCTGCTGTCACCACACCACTGCTGAGACACCACAATGATCCCGTCAATTACTCCCTCGTTAGCAAAAACCCATGAGAACGCTGCTTTAGGGCAAGTGAATGGATTTTACCACCTCTCGCATTACACAGGCACACACACACACACACACACACACACACACATACCACACACAGACAGATACACACACACACACATACCACACACAGACAGATACATACACACACACACACACACACATACCACACAGACAGATACACACACATACAAACACACACACACACACACACACACATACCACACACAGACAGATACACACACATACAAACACACACACACACATACCACACACATACCACACACATACCACACACAGAAATACCACCCACACAGACCAATACACACACATACCACACACACACACACACACACACACACACACACACACACACACACATATACCACACACAGAGACACACAAAGACACACCACTGCAGAGCTGCTTCTACCATTGACCCTCAGCAGTAAAACAAGATCAGGAGTTGAATTAAGGGAAGTGAGCTCAGAAAGTGAGTTCCTGGCAATGCCACGAGTGTTTTATCACTCAGATTTAGGTGGACAACATAAATGGGGTTTTGGAAAAATGATTGGCTGGGATATCGCTCTTCCAACCGTGCCAACTAGCTCGTCAACACCCGGAAAAGAGCCAAAGTCGGGAAGCACGCTGGAATACTGACGTTCCGACATTCCTAAGGCCATGTTCACACTGCAGCCAAATTTCCAAATCTTCACGACCTGACTGTCCACACGGTGATCTGTGAGTGATCAGGTCTGAAGTGTGTGTTTAGGCACTGTGTTTATTTGTTGGCGTATTCACGCTGGTCGTTGGGGTACTGACGCATGCGTGCGTATGGTAACTGGTAGAACGTGAGGTTGAGCACGGAACAGCTCTCCATGGTAACTGGTAGAACGTGAGGTTGAGTACAGAACAGCTCTCCATGGTAACTGGTAGAACGTGAGGTCGAGTACGGAACAGCTCTCCATGGTAACTGGTAGAACGTGAGGTTGAGTACAGAACAGCTCTCCATGGTAACTGGTAGAACGTGAGGTCGAGTACAGAACAGCTCTCCATGGTAACTGGTAGAACGTGAGGTTGAGTACAGAACAGCTCTCCATGGTAACTGGTAGAACGTGAGGTTGAGTACGGAACAGCTCTCCATGGTAACTGGTAGAACGTGAGGTTGAGTACGGAACAGCTCTCCATGGTAACTGGTAGAACGTGAGCTTGAGTACGGAACAGCTCTCCATGCAGCGAATTGCATTCTTTCAGTTTTTTCATTTTTCTGGGAAGCACCTAAAATACTGGAGAAACATGCTGCTTGTTTCTTTTTTAGCATCTGGGCAGTCAGACTGAGACTTGAATCGCATTTGAACCCAGAAATATGTGTCTTAAATCTGATCGGGGGAAAAAAAATATTTCATGTTTTTTTTTTTGCTGTTCATACTTCAGACATGGATAAAATTCAAGACCTGATCTGCAGGCCTGAGAGTTTGACCATTTTCATTCCTGCTTTTACAAACGGTCAAGTCTGTAGGTCAGGTCCTGGCCTGGCAGGGCTGATTCTGGGTTCTGCTCCATCTGAGCTCGATCACCAGACTGAGGCTGAATGTTCTGAATGGAGGAACACGGAGTGCCTCCAGCACACGGTCTCCTGCGTTCATTAATCCTGACTAATTAAGATGAGTCCAGTTCTGTAGCTACAGGTTTGGGTGGAGCAGAAACTATCTGAAGCACAGGAGGACCAGGGATCCGGCTCTCGGGCGAGAAGCAGTCCAAACCCAGGACCTCCGGACCATCTCATGGGATTCACAGACCTACAGACGTCTTCAAGACGACCGCCGAATAGTGGAAAACAAAGTTACATGACACGCGGCAAAAATGCGAAGGTGGAAACCGGGAACTATGACAACGATGCGGGCCTCGTCACCCGTGACGACAGGCTAGGTACAGCCCAGGCATGACAACAACGCTTCTTCCCCGAGGTACGCAAAACAGGATCTTCAAAAACAACAAGTCGGGACAGAGGAGCGTGACTGTGTCAGACCTCTCTCTCTCTCTCTCCCTCCCTCTCCCTCTCTTTCTCTCCCGCTTTGCCCAGGTTTACAGTGATTCATTGCAGTCTTGAAATGCCATCGGACCACTTCCCGACAGGCAGGAGAGCCAGGTACAACCAGCTCGTCAGGAGCATTTGGGGATTAGGTGTCTTGCTCAGGGACACTTCGACACAGCCCGGGCGGGGGATCGAACCTGCAACCCTCCGACTGCCAGACGACTGCTCTTACTGCCTGAGCCATGTCGCCCCCATAAAACATTCATGGTATCAAAACAAACGTGCTAGCATAAGGTTGGAATAATTTCGCAGGAACGTTGAGAGGAGGGAGGGGCACAGAGGATCACAGACAGGGGACTAGTTATGTCATCAGCTCAGTAAGAGTTCTCACATCCTGGCAGCCAATAGCAGAAGAGAAAGCTCGGCAGTAAAGCAAACACCACTAATAATGTGTCATTTCGCTGACGGGGTGACGTGGCAGAACCTGACCCCCCCCCCCCCATCTCAAACATGCAGGAAGGAAGCGTCTGTAGGGGGGGGGGGGGGTCTTACTCTTACGTAAGGGGGGGAGAGGTCACCTCCGTCGGCCAGATAGAGACTGGGCTCGTGGCTGAAGCTCACCGTCTTTGTCCTTCATATTTCCACCAACCAGCCACCCAGCCAACCAGCCAACCAGTCAACCAGTCAACCAGTCAACCAGTCAACCAGCCAAACCATCAACCAGCCAACCAGTCAACCAGTCAACCAGTCAACCAGTCAACCAGCCAAACCATCAACCAGCCAACCAGCCAACCAGTCAACCAGCCAAACCATCAACCATCAACCAGCCAAACCATCAACCATCAACCAGCCAAACCATCAACCAGCCAACCAGCCAACCAGTCAACCAGCCAAACCATCAACCATCAACCAGCCAAACCATCAACCAGCCAACACACCAACTCCGCAGGGCAAGAGGGGCTCAGCCTGACCTGTGTCAAATACTTTTCTGTGCTCGATTGATCTTGCCTGGTGCAACTGAGCCAACCGAGAGGACCAGAAGGCAGGCTTCGCACTTTTAGGTTCCAGTGCACCAGACAAGCTCAGTAAAGTGTAGAAAAGTATTTGAATCCAAAACAAATATGTATTTGTCCCAGGTCTGCTTCTGGTCCAAGCGCTGTACCTGACCTGACTTCAGAAAGGCACTACCCCCCCCCTTTCCCCACCTAATTACAGCCAAATCTCTTCATAGTGGCGCTGAACAAGTTGCTCGATAGATGAACGATGCTCTCGCTTCGTCAATAACAACGCGCGCGGTCCTCGGGGTTTTTAAATAGGTCAGTTTACCCGAATGTGCAAAATCACGGATATGTACGAGGGGCGGAGATGATGTAATGGTTTGGAACGCGCTCCAGTCGCAGCTTGAAGAGCGGATTAGTCAGGAGGCCGCCGGAGCGGAAACCTGCGTTACCTGACGCCGGAGATCACATTCAGGTACCGCGGACGATCGATCGACCCACTTCAGCTTCCCAAACGTAAACAGACGCTTGTCAAATATTTATATGCGTGCACAGGGGGGATTCAGCCTACCCCAGCATGCAATGGAGGGGGGGGGGGGGGGGGGGGGGAATCCAGCCAATCGCATTGAGTGCTGCGGTCGACATCCATTCCTGGCAGCCGCTTGGAGATCGGCCTCAGCCATGACTGCAGCGTTCAGCGGAGGGGCACGCATCCAGAGGGACGGGATCCCGGGAGTCTAGATCAGCCTGCTGGCGGCCCGCCAGGTCGCCGGGCTGGAGTTAAGGCCTCTCGCCAGAGAGTGAACTTGTCTGGAAGATTCTCGTCAGCCCGGCTCAGTCGAGACCCTTTATGCCCAAGCAGTCTCCCCTGCATCTACTGCGGGGAAAACTCACGGACGTCACGGAGTCCACCTGTCTAAGCCATCTGGACTACAACTCCCATGACCCTCTACGTCAACCCATCATGTGCTCCTCTGGAAAACTGGGACATTGCTGCTCCTGATATTCACATACAGCTGAGCAGGAATAACCCCCCCCCCCCCCCCCCCCCTCCTCCTCCTCCTCCTCCTCCTCCTGACTGTCTGCCTGGTCTTTGCTTGGGTATCGATTGCAGCCCACATCCGTTTCCAGTCTCTGGTGGTGCTGGCAGGCCACACTGTAAACCCTGTCAATCTGATCCATCATCTGAGCTAGCATAAAACTCAAACAGCTGGACCCGGCCTTTGAAGCTGTCAGCACCTTTTCTGTACCGGTCATTTCAGTTCATCGTGTTTCATAACGTGCCCTTTACCCGATCTGTCCTAGCCCCCGCTAATGCTCCACGGTGGCTCTGTAGCGTTCGCGGGTTGCAACGTGATTGTTGGGACACTTATCTTCAGAAGGACGTCTTCGCAAGACCGTATTTTGTAGACAGCGCACTGCAGCCTGCGTTTGAATCTAATAAGCAACTGCAGGCATCCTTGAATAAGCATCTGCCATACGCAAAAACAGTGATTATAATGTGCCGGTAAATTAAAGACGGGGGAATGGTGATCATTTAGGGATTTAAACACCTGGACAGACACGGAAGCTAGTATTTTCAGTGCTTAAGATTTAAGAACAAGAAAAGGCACTGGGGGGCATTCATTTTCAAATGAACTGACGCCCCACAGATATCGGGGAAGGTGGGGGTGGAGGAGACCAGACCGGTGACAGCAATACACGACCAGGGAGGGGGGTAGGTTTCGGCTACTTCACTGGTGCCGTTTTAACACGTTCACGGTCAAAAGGAACCCAGCGTTGCGGCGTAATAAACACGAAATAGGCGTGATACAATTATCGGCATTAAGAGGGCAGATGCAGGAATGTCCGTGTAGCCCGGCGTAAACGGTCGAATTCAGCTGACCGTTCCGGTTTTTCCTCACGGTCGTTAACGGTCATTTGTTGATTTGTGGAGCAGCAATACGGGGGGGGGGGGAAGGCGCGCGAGCGGTCGAAAGACTTGCTTGTCTATTGGCAATGAAACCATGTTGCATCAACAACACAGTCGCCCCTCGTATTGGGGCTGCTTTCCTTTCCTTCCCCTCCCTCTGTGCGTCGCAATTAGATTATTTTCGAGCAGATGTGATTTTAACGAACGAGGTGAGTCCTCACTACCGATTTCCCAACTGTTATCGAGTGAGGATGCATTGAAGGCATGTTCAAAACATCCCCCATTAACCTGTGCCGATTCCCGAATCCAAGCCTATTGGATGAACAGTCAACACATGTGCAAACACAATGTCGTGCTAATATAGCCGGCTAACGTAAGCCAGAAGCCAACTTTAGGCTATATACTGAAACATCTGGGAAAGCGCAAAGGATCAAACACCACTGCAACAATGTGGAAACCCCCGTTGCCCAGAAATCTCTGGGGGAAATAATTACATTGGCTACAGAAATATCCTCTGAAAGATCGCATGCCGAGCTAAAGGTGTCTTCACACGTAGTATCCTGCAACATATGCGAACCTCTCACAATTTGACCGCATAGCGAGCCAGCAGGCTTGTGTGGACTGACAACAAATCACTTTTGGTTAGCCAGCCAGCTAAATGAGCCAGACTGAATGGTTTCTGGCACTGACTTTGCGAAACCAATGTCCATTTCGTTTAACCGGCAGTGATTCGTTCTCATAATTTCACACGCGCCCACCGAGCTAGCAAGCTGAATCGTGTCACAACAGGACAAATTAATGGAATGAAATTAACAGTAGCCTATGATCAGAAAAAACCAAACAGTGAGCATTTGTATCGATCTAGTTTAAAATGAATACACAAAAACGAAAATATCAGGCTTGCTAACAAAGGTAGCTATCAATAGCTAAAGCAGACAGTCCAAATTAAACCTGTTACCTCGCCAAAGCAAATGGCAATGCGCAATGTGATTTCATACAGCCATTACTTGGCATGGCTTGTCTGCCTATTTAAGCAGAAGCTCCCTTGGCCGCCAAAGCGTTTAGTCGATCGTTTCAACAACGAACGCAACTACACCAAGGACACGACACGGACTAGTTATTTCGGAAATCACAATTGACTTGTTACTTACATTTCTCAACTGGCAGTGGCGTTTCCTCCAAACCGGTGTCAATATTTTGGCATTCCATTTTTATTTAGAATTCAATCATGCGCTTCTCGGCTCTCCCTCTCCGATCGTAGCTAGCATTCCTCCGGCAGCGGCGGTGAAAAAAAAACTTGGGTTTTTTAGTCACTCGCTAGTCAGTCGCCAGCACGCCCAGAGCTATCCCGCTTTCCCAACGGAAAACGCTGGAAGTGAAAACGGGAGGCGGGTGGGATGAACGGGTGTCTTGGGAAAAAAAGGGGGCAAAAATCCCTCAAAAATTAAGTTAAATGAATCGAAAATGTTACAACTGTAAAAACGCAGCGTAAAATAAAGTAATGAGTAAAGTAAAATAAAAGAGCCAGGGGAAAAAAATCACCCTTTCTTCTTCTTTCCCCCAATGATGCGGCGACAAGAAAAGAAAAGTTCGTAAAAACCAAAAAAAGAAGAGAGAAGAGGAACGGTTCACGCCACACCAGCACGACAGCTGATGGGATAGCTATTGTGCCTCTGCTCGTTTGCGTGGCCTCCAAACTGGACCGTACCAAGCGCGACGGGTAAACACAGTCTAACCCACACTTCTCAGGCACATTTGCCCACCATTGAAAACGGCTCTAAATGGCATAAGCGTTCTATAAAATATATTAGGTTACACGTTTCCGCCTTTAATCGGCGTTCTTAATTTAAAACGCTGAGCCTATGTCGTAGCACCGCGACGACACGCCCCTCCCCTTCTTTTCCGAATGATTGGCTCCGCCGAGGATCCCAACATGTCGAGACTATCCGGGGAAAGTTTTTGGCTGTGATTGAGAAATGAGTCACGGAATCATGATCCGATCGGACCTCAATCCTTTTAAAGTCACAGTCAAGGAGATTATTGATTTTCATAACAGGTCGCATTTTGCATTTGATAATGTGGTGAAAGTTGTCGTCGATAGCGCTGATTTGATTTAGTATTTATTTTAATTTTATTATGAACTTAGTTGAACGTTTGATTCCCTGCTGTTGATACCAACATATGTATAATACTCCTTCAACCTTTTAAGTATATGTAACTAACTGTAAGATGGTGAAGCAAATTATAGTGTGTGTGTGTGTGTGTGTGTGTGTGTGTGTGTTGGAGCCTAGGGCTATAAATTAAGTCCTGCGCCACGTGCTGGCAGTACCGCGTAATTACGAACTGCTCTGCAAAAACTAAAATCAGGACTTATTGTTGCTCATGTTGCGCGAGTCAACAAATTGTTTATCTGCGCGAAAGAATGCGTTTTCCTTTACGCATGTTCGGCTCGTGGCTCGTGCAAACAGGTGTTTCAGTGGTAAACCACTCGGTTGTTTTTCGTCCCAGAATCTTCAATTTAACAATTTAAGCCACGGTAAAGATGTTTTTATTTTATTTTATAAAAATCTATTTTTGTCTCTCCCAATCTGTTTTTATTTTTGTTTCATGTCTTTTGCATTGCTCTGGCAGAGGTAGCGGAGGCTGTCGGCGTCTAAAATAAGCCTCTGAGCTCATTCTGGTCTGGCTTCTGACCCGGGCCCAGACCGTTATTATTTCTGCGGGTTCTTGGTGAATTCAAAGCCGTCCGATCTTGGCAGGTCTCTCGGACGCGATCGCTATTTTGTGAGAGGTGGAGGGAGGAGCGTCCCGGTCTTCGGAAGACGTTCTGTTTGGGACAGTCGCCGGAGAGCGTGGAATTTGGCACCTTGGGAAGATTCCAGTGTTTGTGTGCAGGACGGAAAAATGGATGCCTAAAATATCAGCCAGCACTGTGTGTGTAGTCTCTCTGTCAGGCTGATTTCTTCCTAATGTAACATAATGGTGAGAACAGGCCATTCAGCCCAGCAATGCTCACCTTTTCCTACCATTAAAGTGGTCTACTGCTTAGTTTTCCTAAAAGCTAAATAGTATCTAGCACCACATCAAGTGTTTCAAGCCTGGTCTTAAAAACCCCCCCAGAGTTTCTGCCTCCACTGCATGTCCTGGCAAGCTATTCCACACAGTGACCACTCTCTGTGTGAGAAACTACTGCCTCCATTTCATACACACTGCATCCATTTCATACACACTGCATCCACTTCATACACACTGTGTCCATTTCATACACACTGCATCCATTTCATACACACTGCATCCACTTCATACACACTGTGTCCATTTCATACACACTGCATCCACTTCATACACACTGCATCCACTTCATACTTCATACAGGTGGCCTAGCCCAATAAATAACACAGAATGGCCAACCAAACACCCTCCCTGGGTTTGGTTATTTATTCAGCAGCCGTGCAGGAGAGGCCCAGGGAGGGGGTGGGTGGGGGGGGTCAGGGGTTAAGATTTTAAAAAAGAGGCTCCAGAGTTTTTGTCTCCCCCCCCCCCCCCCCCCCGTCCCAACTGAAACTTGTACCCCCAGTAGCCCCCCCCCCTCCCGCCACCTGTGTGCTGCACCCCTCCCCGGCTTGGAGCATCTGCCAGAGAGGGGCCGGAGAGAGGAACAATCGGGGGGTCCGAGGGGGGTCCGTGTCCCCTCTCTCAGCCCCTCCGCGGGGGGCCTCTGTGCAGCTGTTCGGCAGCGTGAGCACAAAACCCCCAAAAGCCACCTGTCACCCCACAACTGGAGCGGGGCGACCAGGGACGGGTGGGGGGGAGGGGGGGGGGGGGGTGTGCCGTAGCCCAGCTGACACTCAACATTCCGCCACGAGGAACTCAGGAACCCAGCCCCACGGCCCAGCCACACGCTGAATTAGTTGAGCCAAGATGGCGCCTGAGATTGCTCGAACTAAAGAAAGGCGTGTGTCCTGCCCCCCGGCCCCCCCCCCCCCCCCCCCCATATTCAAGTCGGCGATGAATGGACAAATCTCTTACCCCGCGCTTTCAGCGTTAAGGTTTCAGGGCGCCAACGCGTAGAACCCAGACGCAGACGATTAAACGCGCTCCTAACGAGACGGAGGGGCGGCGTGACAGCTCATTTTCAGCTGATGAAAAGGCAATTAGGGACTAATGTGGCCTTCCTTTCACCGTAGGGAACCGATCTATCCCGGAGAGCAGGGAGGGAGAGTATTCCGGATTATTCCGCTGTTTCGATTCCAGCGGGGAGATCGCCGGGAATCTCGGTGCGACGTTTTTCCGATCTCCGTGATTTGAGTTTTTCTCCATTCCACATGACTTCCGTGAACACGCTTAAAGCCCACTGGCACACAAGGTCACACGAGAATAGATTTTTAAAATGCACAGCTTCAGTGAAGAGGAAAAATTGACAATGATTTTTTTTTTTTTCCCTTCCCTGTTGGACGTTAGAAGTGACTGCAGCCATACGCAGAATAATTACAGGCATTGTGCTGGAAATGTGCAGTGCCAACTCTACAGAGAGAGAAATATCCTCTACAGGTATGAGAAGTGCCTAAAAAGGTACAAATGCTTGTCACTGGCCCTAGTCAGCAGTATATCTTTAATTTGCATCTTTTTTACTTGGAAAATGTACTTATTTTTGCCCAAAGAGAATGTTACTCTACCTTCATTTGTGTTATTTGTGTTATTGTTGTGTTCTGATCCCTGAGGAAGGCCCCATGCAGAGCCTTCATTAGGGCTGAATCTTAATGAGTCATTTCAGCGACTGCGACTCCCGACAACAGGTAATGGATTATCCGTTTAATTTTTAAATTTAAAAATGATTAAATGTTCGCTGCTCTTGTCAGATACCTTTAAAATATGCACACTCCACGCTGGAGGAATTTGCATTAATGTTTTAAAGAGTGGGTTTAAAAATAACCCACCTCCCCCATCACAGGCATTGAGTCTGGGTTTCTAAAAATCAGCTGAATTATATATGACACGTCAAGACAATCTACTCACAGTACGGTTCTAACCCTGACGCTACAGACACACAGTGCGGCTCTAACACCATCATACCGGACGCTACAGACCTACAGACCTACAGTACGGCTCTAACACCGTCATACCTGATGCTACAGACCTACAGACTCACAGTACGGATCTAACAGTGATGCTACAGACCTACAGTATGGCTCTAACACCGTCATACCTGAAACAGTGCTGTCTTTATGATTCTCCCATCTTCAGCGTGGCTTTGACCCCGTAGTGACAGGTTGTCACCATAAGCAAATGATTTCAGCTGTTTACACCCATTTCAAGTAGGATGCGTCTCATAACCCACACTTTGGCAGGAAGGATTTAATATAGTTCTCCTGCCAACTGAGCACTTTTATAATTACCAGTCAAATGAGCACACAGGGGAAGCACTTGTCATGAGTATTAAACAAATAACTTCCTCTGAAAGTCACCAAGCTCGCATTCAAATTGGTCTGCTAATACATTTCAGGCATATAACTGTAACAAATGTGAGAAATGTAATTAAGAAACTCCACAAACAAAGATCCACAATTACTGTCCCCCAATGCGCTGTAAAAGTCTGTGCGTCCGCCATTTACAGACACCGGAAAATTCACATTGTGAACAAAACCATAAAACAGTGGTCTCAAAACTTGTTTCCACAGAGGTGGAAGGTGGTGTGTATCAGGTTTTCATTACAACCAATTAACTTAATTGATCAAATTACTCATTCAGCCGGATGCCTTTAATGCATTAAAGCACAGAATACAGGCAACAGTTATTTACACAAAATAAACAACACATTTCACTTTTATGTCTGCACATTATGTACAAACCTACAGCCCTAATTCAGTAAATAAGTTAACTAATTATACAATAAAGATCTGGAATAAAAACCAGCACACACATGGCCTCCATGGCACTGAGAGACCAGCACACACACAGCCCTCCATGGCACTGAGAGACCAGCACACACACTCACAGCCCTCCATGGCACTGAGAGACCAGCACACACACACACACACACACAGCCCTCCATGGCACTGAGAGACCAGCACACACACACACACACACACACACACACAGCCCTCCATGGCACTGAGAAACCAGCACACACACACAGCCCTCCATGGCACTGAGAGACCAGCACACACACACACACACACAGCCCTCCATGGCACTGAGAGACCAGCACACACACAGCCCTCCATGGCACTGAGAAACCAGCACACACATACAGCCCTCCATGGCACTGAGAGACCAACACACACACACACACAGCCCTCCATGGCACTGAGAGACCAGCACACACACACACACACACACACACACAGCCCTCCATGGCACTGAGAAACCAGCACACACACACACACACACACAGCCCTCCCCTCCATGGCACTGAGAGACCAGCACACACACACACACACACACACAGCCCTCCATGGCACTGAGAGACCAGCACACACACACACACACACACACACACAGCCCTCCATGGCACTGAGAGACCAGCACACACACACACACACACACACACACACACACTAAAAGATGTGACACTGCCGCAGACACACAGAGAGCATTCATGTAGCGGGATGGCACCTCGCACGGAATGCTAAAAAGCCCCCCGTTCCTGGGGTGATTTACACAGGCCGAATATGCGTGACCCACTTAGTGCAGGGCAGACCTGTGCCGAGGTCTCTGCCCGTCCTGTGCGTAGATTTACAAGCGCAGGAGAGTTATGGACCAAGCGCTGTTTAAAAAACAGTAACCATCCTTCCACTGCCTTTTGAAAATCCTAATCTCCCTCCCACCCCCCAAAAAATGTCTGCCTCCCCCTCGTACCTTTGTGTAAGAGCACGCTTCTTACCCCAGATCCCTTTTAAAGCTCTTAATACTTTCACCCTCTCTTTTGTCTCTCCTTTTCTGTTGTATTCCTTCTTAACACCCCCCTCTTCCATCCTTTCATCTGCCCCCCCCCTCCCATTTTTCCAGCTAACCCTCTTTCTGCTCATGGGAGCTCCCCCTCCCCCCTCCTCTCTCTACACACACATGCCGTAACCCTCTGAAGAGCAGGCTTGTTCTGGAATGTTTTCCCCAAAAGAATTCCAAGTCAGCGTTCTAGAACTCCACGGCCTTCAGTCACCGGTAGCGATTGTGACATCAGCAGTAGAATGTTCAGTTAAAGAACATTCTAATCGCATGTTAGCGACCTCACACCATAAAAAGATTACAAGGCCTCACTTGTGAGAACCGCTGCGGAAAGCCAATCTGCGACCGGTGGCAAAATGAAGACACACAAGCACCTGAAGTTTGAGACTGAAATTGTACACAGCAGGCACACAACTCCACAGGGAGTGTGGTTTTCTAAGCGATATGTGTGTGAAAGTCCTCGCCATGCAGTTTTCTCAGACACGGCTGCATACAGAAGGCAGCACAGAGGAAGTCTTTTGTGCATAATAACTTGTCAAGGGACATAAATTGTAGCAAGTGAAATATTACATTCCTTATGCAAGTTAACAGTGGAGCTCTGTGGCTTGGGATATGGACCCACAGACAGACACACGCATACACATTCACATACATACATGCACACACACACACACACATTCAGGCAGTCATATGAATACACATCCACGCATATGCACACACACATATGCAGGCACTCATATGAACACACACACACACATACACATACACACACACACACACGCACTCACACACGCACACTCACATGCACACACACGCACACACACACACATACATACACCGTGCCCTCCGCGCTGGCCTGCAGCCCTCCAATGAGTGAAGAGTACAGCAGAGAAAGGCACCGGCACAAAAGACGCGATGACTGCAGCAGAATGTAAACGCGCGGAGAGGGGAGAGGAGGCACGGGGGAGGGGCCAGACGGACAGATGTGCTATTTGTATGCAAAGAGGGGAAGACACAGGTGTCTTATCTAATAGCTACGCAGCAGTAGCGGCGCACAGAAGACTTTGAACAGAAGGCAGGACGCATCGAGAATATTAAGTGCGCGCAGTCCATTCTTATTGTAGCCTAAATTCTAGAACCTTCTCGTCGCAGTTCTGTCGCAAGGAACAAGACGATCTGTCGCGACAAACCGAGCGCTGCCCCGACTGACACTGAAAGCTTCTTCTCGTGAAACAAACCAGATTTTCTTCCGACAATGCCGATTCTTTGCAACGCGCAAGATTGCATTCGTAAGATTCACACACAAAACCACTCATTTACGTTTCACGACAAATATTCGGCTATTCATATAAAACTGGCCTAAATTAAACGCAAACTTTTAGATATCCTAGAAACAGTGGACAGATCGAACGCATTCCTCATTCCATCCCTCGCTAATACTATTTGTCTGGTTATATTTACAGAAATGCGTGCGAAATATTGAAATAATACAATGAATCAGTAGAAGACGTGAGCCAAGTATGAGGGTTGATTTTTCTTCTCCTTTTTTTTTTAAATGATATAGGGTATTATCGTGGCCTGGCCACTGTGACAAAGACTGCAGAGGTCATGTCCTGTGAATGGCTGTGGTCACCCACGGGCCGCGACACAATGAGAGACGCATTCCTCAGTAACAGGCGCTGCCGCCGCCACTTCCCCCACCGCTTCAGCCCAAATCCTTCAGCGCCGCTCGGCTCGAGACTCCGTCGCCCGCATCGGGGAATGCGCTTCAGCGCGCGCACAATGACATAAATTATACAAAGGCGGCGGCGTAAGTACTTTCACGAATCACGCCCCATTCCTTAAAACCCGCGCATGCATAATGCATGGGCTTATCATAAATGCATATGCACACGCGGTAGGCCTACACTTAAAGCTTAAAAGGATCGATTCAAATGTTATTGTTATTGGTCATTTAATATGTTCATGGTTAGGGATGGGTACAGCAATCAGATTATTGATAAGAATCTAATGATTTCTGAGCACTTTGCAGTGAAAGGGAAGTCACTTTACCCTCTCTCAGTGGGGTATGCACAGCAGCCATTTTGATCCAGAAGGCCTCCCACACAAGCCTACACACATACACAACACACACACACACACACACACACACACAGACACACACACACACACACACACACACACACATACACAACACACATACACACACACACACACACACACACACATACACAACACACATACACACACACACACACACACACACACACACACATACACACACACACACACACACAGACACACACACACACACACACACACACACACATACACAACACACACACACACACACACACACACATACACAACACACATACACACACACATACACACACACACACACACAAACACATACAAACACACACACACACACATACACGTAGCCTTTCTGAGCTAACTGCTCATCAGTGCACTATGCACAGTGCAGTAGTGGCCCGATTTAGTATCACCCAAAAGGAGTAATTAATAATTAAGCTTCAAATGAGCAACATCTCCAGGCTTCTATAGAGAAGAACAATCAAACCCAGTCCTCTGACGTCAAAGACCGTCTCCATCCAATCACACGGAGAGGCGCTGAGCTGGGCTACAGGGACTCCCAGCTGCTGAGGACCCAGCCATGATCTCTCATGATACAGCAAGCAGCGGCTCCCCTTGTTCTGTTCATCAGACACTTGCTCACCCCTCCGTTACAGACATACTGTCCTTTCATTCTCCTCCACACACCTGCATGGGCTGGGTCCCTCTGAGTGAACGTGTGCCAAACACTGAGTCACCGTCTCTCAACAGATAACCCGGCAATGCGGGAGGCTTACTTTATTATTATTATGATACAATACTACTCTTTATATCGCACTGAACCATTCTGCAGTGTTGTCACAGGTATGCACAGAAAACACATATGGTAATGGGGTGCTTTTTTTCCAGCAACTAGGACAGCACAAAGCTCTGTACAGTTGATGCTTCTCACTCACCCATACACACACTCACACACCAACGGCGATTGGCTGCCATGCAAGGCACCAACCAGCTCGTCAGGAGCGTTTGGGGGTTAGGTGTCTTGCTCAGGGACACTTCGACACACCCAGGGCGGGGGATCGAACAGACAACTCTTACTCCACTCTTACCTCCTGTCACCTTGACTCACCCGTACCTGTGTGTGTGGAACATTACCTGCACACCTGCGCTGTCACTCAGAGTACCTGAGAGAGAGAGAGAGAGAGTGAGAGAGGGAGGGAGGGAGGGAGAGAGAGAGAGAGAGAGAGAGAGGGAGAGAGAGAGGGAGAGGGAGGGAGGGAGAGAGAGGGAGAGCGAGAGAGAGAGAGAGAGAGAGAGGGGAGAGAGAGAGATAATCACACGCACTGCCCCCCATAAAAAAGACAATTAACCTGTGCCTCCCTCAGGGGCTTGCTGTTAAAAGAGTAAATATGTGTGTTATAATAAACATGCTACATTATTAAAAGGCAGCATAATGTCATTTTCATTAAATGTATTTTCATCATTTTGTTGTTACTCAGTACTGAACTGATTAATGAAAGCAGTCGATTACACAATTAACTCACCTGACCTGGTTTCTTGGGTTTGAATTGGGAGCTGATATTAAGGGGAAAACAAGCACCAACACACCCTGCGGCTCTCCAGGACCAGGAGTGAGGACCCCAGCACACCCTGTGGCTCTCCAGGACCAGGAGTGAGGACCCCAGCACACCCGGTGGCTCTCCAGGACCAGGAGTGAGGACCCCAGCACACCCTGCGGCTCTCCAGGACCAGGAGTGAGGACCCCAGCACACCCTGCGGCTCTCCAGGACCAGGGCTGGGGACCCCAGCACACCCTGCGGCTCTCCAGGACCACGAGTGAGGACCCCAGCACACCCTGCGGCTCTCCAGGACCAGGGCTGGGGACCCCAGCACACCCTGCGGCTCTCCAGGACCAGGAGTGAGGACCCCAGCACACCCTGCGGCTCTCCAGGACCAGGAGTGAGGACCCCAGCACACCCTGCGGCTCTCCAGGACCAGGAGTGAGGACCCCAGCACACCCTGCGGCTCTCCAGGACCAGGAGTGAGGACCCCAGCACACCCTGCGGCTCTCCAGGACCAGGAGTGAGGACCCCAGCACACCCTGCGGCTCTCCAGGACCAGGAGTGAGGACCCCAGCACACCCTGCGGCTCTCCAGGACCAGGAGTGAGGACCCCAGCACACCCTGCGGCTCTCCAGGACCAGGAGTGAGGACCCCAGCACACCCTGCGGCTCTCCAGGACCAGGAGTGAGGATCCCAGCCCTACAGGGTACCACCCCACCAACACGCTTTCTTTGGAGGGTGTTGTTGTACTTCCTTTGTGACGGTGATTTACCGGCGGTGTTGTGTCTCAGGTCTCCACATCGCGGTAATGTGGGGGGGGGGGGGGGGGGCAGTCAGAGCCGGGTCAGGCCATCCCACAGGGCAGGGGGACCCCAGATTTACCGCCGTGGAGCCGGGGGACCCCAGGAGTCTCATTGTATGATTTTAGCGGCGTTAGTGAGAGAGTGTGGGAGAGTCCCCTCTCTTTCATCCCTCTCTTTATGGGCCTGGCGGTCAGGAGGGCAGAGACTCTGGAACACGCCGCCCTGGTGAAGGCCCTGCAGCCTGATAAAAAATATCTACGCTGCCCCTCAAAAGTCAGGGACACAATCTTTGCTGCTTTGGGTCTGTACTCTAGCACACTGGATCTGAGGTGGAATTATGAATTATGAATATGATGTTAACTCTCTGAGGTGTGATACTGTACATGATTGGAATGTTCTTAAGTGAACACTCCAATGCTGATGTCACAATCACTGCCCGTCGCTGATGCAATGGAGTTCCAGAACACCGACCTCTGGGGGAATTCTGGGGGGAAAAGAGAAAACATTCCAAAAACAACCCGCTCTTCAAAGGGTTAATGTACGTTCGCGGGAGAATCATCCCACTGGAATGTTCTGCCGCCGCTGGAAGATGAGGCCTGGAATCTGGTGAGTGTTAAAACAATCTGCATCTGCACAAAGGGGGGGGGGGGGGGCTTTCTCCTGCAGTCAATTACACAGATGCTGCAAATTGCACCCCACTGCTAACGTACACAGCGTACGCTAACAAACGGGATGTAAACATGCCACGTGATCTTCTTTCACGGTTTTATTGCCTGTGTGTTTTTCACAGCCCATTGCAGGCAGCAGGTGAGGTCAAGGGTCAGGCTGTGTGCTAGGGGTTCTGCAGGGTTTCTGCAGCGTTTCTGCAGTGGCATCTCTAGCAGTGGCGTGTGTGTGCGTGCGTGTGTGTGTATATATGCTCCTGCGTGTGTGTGCGTGTGTGTGCGTGTGTGTGTGTATGTGTACGGATATGCTCCTGCGTGTGTGTGTGCGTGTGTGTGTGTGTATGTGTATGTGTATGGATATGCTCCTGTGTGTGTGTGTGTGTGTGTGTGTGTACACGTGTGTGTGTGTGTGTTTCTCTTTTGCATTGCTCAAGGGCCTTCTGCCCCAAAGTACCCCCCCCCCCCCATGGCACAAAGACACACCCAACCAAAACACCCTCTTTCATCACCATAACAACCCAGAGAGAGCAAAAAGAGGGAGTGTCTGAAAGAGAGAGAGAGAGAGAGGGATAAAGAGAGAAAGAGAGAGAACAAGAGAGAGAGGGATAAAGATGGAGAGAGAACAAGAGAGAGAGTGGGATAAAGAAAGAAAGAGAGAACAAGAGAGAGGGATAAAGAGAGAGAGAGAACAAGAAGGAGAGAGAGAGAGAGAGAGAGAGAGAGAGAGAGAGAGAGAGAGACTGCTGCCTGTCATTATCATTTGATTTTTATATTTTATTATTGTTTTATAATTGTATTTAATATAAAAATAAATTGCAGGTAGGCCTATATCCTGTGTTTTTATTTTAATTTAAAAAATGTTTTATACCTGTATTAATTACTGCTTTGTTCACAGGGTGAACATGTAAAAGATAACTTGGCTCTCGTTGTCCTACCCTGTTTAAATAAAGGTTTGATTTGATTGATATAGGGTCCTGGAGAAAGGGTCTGTTAAATGGAGGTCCTTCTCACTGCCTGACGCACAGCGCTGTGGCCTTAACGTGGACTAAATTATTTAGCCGTTGGCCGCTTCCTGTCAGTAGCATTTTCAGCTGCCCTTTGACAGCGGTGACAACAAGCTTACCGCTTTTGGCTGACTTCATTTCCGCGCGGAAATGAAATTACACGTTTCGGAGCATTCGCGTGTAGCGTACCAACAACCAGCGCCGTTGAAAGGTAACTGAATCAGCGCGTTCATGGGAACCGGAGGGGGCTGACATACGTTAATTAGCTGCATCGGTGGCCTACTTTAACAGCGTTTCCGTGTGCGTTAGCTTTAAGGCACGATAATGCACACGGAATGTTCACGTTATTCAAACGCACCTGGATAACGGCTCAGCGCCACCTCGTCAGGATCGCGGTCAGTTGTTGAAACGGACACGTCGTCTCGATATTCACGGAGACACATGGCCTACTCGTTCGCACACTGTTTGAAAACAACATTAATGAGCACAAAGAGAAAACCACGGCATAGCAAATTAGGCTATTTATTTATAGAAAGTTCAATACCATCCCCCAGTTTTGTACTGTTAAACAGAGTAATGCTGCAAATCAAGAAGCAACAACCTTTTCCTGGCAGTGCTGAGTCCTCTCTCCATGCCAGGCTAGTGGCCATGTGTGCTAATGAAATTGCCTGATAAACCACTCCAGAAATTGCCTGATAGACCACTCTTGAAGTAGCCTGATAAATCACCTCGCAATTGTAGGCCTTCAATAAAACTTCTACTCCCAATCTTCCTGTTTTTGGACGTAGGCTATCTGATAGCATCACAGAGTCTACTGAGTCCCTAAGTCGGGAAAAACCAGGGGCAAGTCTTAAAATCACCCTGGCAAAGTAGAGACACAGGGATTTTAATATGCAATAAAAACTGAAAATGTACACTGATCTTAATTTGTCGTTGAGAGGTGACAGTTACTGTGACAGTCTCCCGTTTCTTGTAAAATCGTGATCAACACAGTTCCTAAAATCCAAGAGAAAACATGGATATTATTGGATGGCTGTTAGATAATGAGTCATTGCTGTTATCCTACATGACTTTGACAGCGCTGAAAAAAACGTTTCATTGGATAAACTTAAAATGTTACTTCAATTTGCTGCTCCAATATTTTGAGATGCTATGAATGTCACACAAAACCGTTTTTTACAGTCTTGGATTCCTGTCAGAACGGCCAGATAGAGTCCCTGACTCCCCGGATAAAACGGCCCAGTTCCCGTTCCTCTCTTCCAAGGAATACCCACGTCGTTCTGCAGGGTCAAACGCACATCTGATTAATGGACAGAACAACCGACCCGTGATGGCACCGTCAGCTGGGTCTGTCTGCCCCGCGACGCGGCCCCGATACGCATCGCACGGTTCCCGTCACGCCGGATTTCTCCGCGGCGGTATTCGGCATGCGCCCGCGGCTAGGATCACAGAATAAGTCGGATAGCCCCGGTGACATTTCGCGCATTAATCACGGAAGCAGGACGGCCTGATAAGCGAAGCGGTTTAATGCAAATTCCTTTCATTCTCCGGGCTGTGCGTGGAAGGAGTGATTCACCCCCCCGGTTCTGCCTGCCTGCCTGCCGTTGGAACGTGAGGCGATCTGCCCGCGCGCCTGTCACATTCCCGCGCTCGTTCGGCTCGCGCGGTAATCTGCAGCTTCCAGCGATTCCGGCGAGAGGTAATTACACAGGCGCTGCCCTCTTTCAAGTAAAAAAAAAAAAGAAGGAATAAAATAGTGAGATCACAACCTTCCTTTAAGTAGATCTGCAAACCAAACACACGATAATTAAAAGCGTGAGCGTGCTCACAATTCATCATGATAATGATTTATGATGAAGGACAAAACAGGACACAATGCGTAAATAAAACGAAGTCAGTTAAGAAAGTATTTCACGAATCTCGGCGTCAATGAAGTCTCCGTAGAATTGTGTGCTAACGGCTTTGCTGTGACTTCGGCTGCATCGCACACTTAGCACACTACTCATACTAAGTTTAAATGAAAAAGAGCCTGAGATTTAGTATGAGTAGTATGCTAGTAGGAGTAGTATGCTAGTATGCGGGTTCGAACGCAGCCTTCCTCTCTGAGGTGGCACAGCTGCTGTTGTGGCAGCGGTTTAGCGGCGCACGCACAAACACCACGCAAACACAAACCTGTGTGTTACATCTGGCCCCTCCGCCACGTCCTCTCAGGGGGGGGGTTGGACTGGACGCAGGCGTGCATGGCCTGTCTGGGATTGTGGGGTTTGGTGGTAGGGGGGCGGGGGGTGGCGGTAGAGGCAGAGGGGGGTGCTGTCAAGGCTCCCTAATCCTGGAAGGGTTCAGGCCTCCCAGGGAGAAGCCCCGGAACAATCCGGACTCATTATCCGCTCTCTCCGTGGATTATCCACACCTCCCGCCTCGGAGAGGGATGGGGGGATTGGAACCCTGAGCCTTGAAGGCGGAGGAGGGACAGGTTGTCTTCAGCGTACCTTTCAACTGTCATGTTGACCCAATCTCTCTTTGACCTTCGACCTGCCGTAACTGTCACAGCGCCCAGCCAGGACAACAGGGACCCGTGCAAATCCCGTCAGGGGAGACGCTGAATCCCAGACACTCAAGACACGGCCTGTTTGATGTGCTAAGTGTGCATTTAAAGGCTAAAACAGCCCCCCCCCCCCCCCCCCCCCCCGTTCCCTCCCCAGTGCCGGTCCTGACTGAGGACAGGACCTGGAGCAGCTCTGAATACTATCCCTCTGATTCATCATCAGCAGATGAAGAGAACCGCTCGGATAAGATCATAAAAAAGAGCTGGAGGCAAAATTATGAATTCATAAAGAATTACAGTCGCACACGACTGACTCATCAGGGGAACTTATTCACCTCGTCAGGCCTGGGGCCAGCGCTTTCTGGCAGTGCTGTTCTGAGTCCTGTGATTGAAATGATGGGAATGTGTAACACCATCACGGCAGGAGGTAATGAGGCGTGGCTCAAACTCAGGTCTCCCCGTACCTTAGGCAGCCGTGCTGACCGTGGAGCTAAAGATCCCGGCTGAGGAAAACAGCTCAAGCTAGGTTCTGAAACAGCTGGTAGCTGGTTGACCAGTTCAGGCCAGCTCCCAGCTTTACATGGTTTAGCTGGTTGACCAGTTCAGGCCAGCTCCTAGCTTTACATGGTTTAGCTGGTTGACCAGTTCAGGCAAGCTCCCAGCTTGACATGGTTTAGCTGGTTGACCAGTTCAGGCCAGCTCCCAGCTTTACATGGTTTAGCTGGATGACCAGTTCAGGCAAGCTCCCAGCTTTACATGGTTTAGCTGGATGACCAGTTCAGGCAAGCTCCCAGCTTTACATGGTTTAGCTGGTTGACCAGTTCAGGCCAGCTCCCAGCTTTACAAGGTTTAACTGGTTGACCAGTTCAGGCCAGCTCCCAGCTTTACATGGTTTAGCTGGTTGACCAGTTCAGGCCAGCTCCCAGCTTTACACATGGTTTAGCTGGTCGACCAGTTCAGGCCAGCTCCCAGCTTTACATGGTTTAGCTGGATGACCAGTTCAGGCAAGCTCCCAGCTTTACATGGTTTAGCTGGATGACCAGTTCAGGCAAGCTCCCAGCTTTACATGGTTTAGCTGGTTGACCAGTTCAGGCCAGCTCCCAGCTTTACAAGGTTTAACTGGTTGACCAGTTCAGGCCAGCTCCCAGCTTTACATGGTTTAGCTGGTCGACCAGTTCAGGCCAGCTCCCAGCTTTACACATGGTTTAGCTGGATGACCAGTTCAGGGAAGCTCCCAGCTTGACATGGTTTAGCTGGTTGACCAGTTCAGGCAAGCTCTCAGCCTAACATTGTTTGACCAGCTCAAGCTATGTTTTGAAACATGGTTGACCAGCAACCACCTCAGACCAGCTACCAGCACTAGCAGGTTCCTTGACCAGCTCATATCCAGCTAGCAGCCTGACCGGCTCAATGTTCAAGCTGCTGAAGCTGGCATCACTGGATTTAACATCAGGGATGACTTCAGCCATCCGAGTGCAGCGAGGCAGCCCCACTCCTGGATCGCTACAGGACGAATGACAATGAAATGATCAAATATGTACCTCCAGCAACCCCTCAAAAATCAATTATGTGATTACAGAGAATCCAGTCCCCTGTGACTGTATTGTATCGGGAATGAAAGAATCGGAGCAGTCTAACCCCCACACAGAATAATTAGCGGCCTGGGCGCGCAGGCCTCCCGGGGTAATGGGATAAGAGTGCGAGACACTCTGATCCCACGGAGAGGCCGGGTCTCATTACAGCCAGGCTGATTTCTCTTGCGTTCGATTCTCAGCTCCTGGGGATATCTCAGAAAAGGAAAAAAAGTTTTTGGAACAAACCTTCGGGACAGTCTGTAGCCTAGTGGCTAAGGTACATGACTGGGGCAGCCTGTAGCCTAGTGGCTAAGGTACATGACTGGGGCAGCCTGTAGCCTAGTGGCTAAGGTACATGACTGGGGCAGCCTGTAGCCTAGTGGCTAAGGTACATGACTGGGGCAGCCTGTAGCCTAGTGGCTAAGGTACATGACTGGGATTTGGAAGGTTGGTGGTTCAAGCCCGGGTGTAGCCACAATAAGATCCACACAGCCGTTGGGCCCTTGAGCAAGGCCCTTAACCCTGCATTGCTCCAGGGGCGATTGGCCCCTGCTTAGTCCAATCAGCTGTAAGTTGGTTTGGATAAAAGCACCAGCTAAATAAGATATTATTATTAGAACACCTAGGCTTCCAACGCTGTTTAAAAAAACATTTTTACTTTGGTACTAAAAAATGATCTGGAGGATCTGTTTAAAAGGCCCGATTTTAGGCATTTAGCAGACAACCTTATGGAGGAGCTGAACTCGGAGATGAACTCTTGGAGTTATCACTCCAGTTCCCCATCCAGTCGGCTGCCCAAAAGGATATCAACATAATTCTATCAAAATCGAGTATCAAGTCGTTCACAGATAGATAGATGTATATATGTTGCATTTACATAGCGCCTTTCTGGACACTCAAAGCGCTTTACAGTGATGAAGGGGAAACTCGTCTCAACATGCAGCCATTTTGTGCCAGAACGCTCACCACCCACCAGCTGTGGTGGAGTGGGAGAGAAGAGTTATTCAGCCAATTAAATGGGGATGGTGAGGTGGAGGGATGAAAGAGCCAGGTCGGGAATTTAGCCAGGACACAGGGGAACGCCCTACTCTTTGTGAAGAGTCCAAAGTGAACTTTTTTCATCCAAAGTTAGTGCTCCTTTTGTTGTTGTTTTGGCGGATTTCAGTGGACAGTGAACTCACGCCATCCCATGGGAGGGGAAGGGTAACAGCTGCTCGTAGCCGATTCATTAACCGTTAACGATAAACGATGATGTCGCACCGCATCTAGACCCCAAAGTCATTAAAAGCAGACATCTTCTAACACCTAAAAGGTGTGAGGTCACACACGTGATTAGAATTCGCTTGACTGCACATTCTAATGCTGATGTCACAATCAGTGCTGGTGACTGAAAGCAGTGGCGTTCTAGAACACTGACTGAAAGCATTCCAGAACCCTCCCCTTATACCCGTACTCTGACCCAATATGTGTTCTGCATGCGGAGAGGAGTTCTTTAAAAAAAAAATTAAAAAAAAATCTTTTCGCATTCCGGGGGAAACAAATGTTACCCAGAAGCGCAAAGACAAGACAAATTGTCCCAGTGAGGCTCTGTGGCTCCAGGGCTGTGAACACCGCTGAAGTCTGTCCCCCCTGTAACAGCACATGCAAGATGACCCAGGGGCTGGGCTGGGATCCAGCGGCTTCACGCAGGCCGTGTACAGACCCCTCCGACGGCACGGGGCATGAGCCTGCGCCCCAGACTGAAGCAGCGTCGGGTGAAGTGGAGTTCAGCCAGACAGACCCGTTTACCGCGCTGCGTCTCAACTTCATCACTGACAGCAAAATGGAGGAGTCGGGGGGGGGAGGGGGAAAGACAAAAGATGAAGGCGTGTAATTAGCATGTGAATGGCTCTCACAGTGGCGTATCGGGTCCTGTGTACCTGTCTGGGCCTGTTTGGAGGACTGTCCCACCACAGAAGAAGACAGGAGCTTTCTGAGAGGGGAGAGGGCATGTTGAAGCTAACATGGGCGGCGCGAACACAGGCTACCAATGACTCACTGATATCAACCAATCATTGTGGCTTGCGTTGGAGACCAAAATCTGTTGCTTGGCTCAGAACACATCCGTTGTTGTATAATAGCTTGATGGATTGAGGTGTGTGAAAATGCAGGTTACATAAATGGTCAGCTTGTGTGACGTCCATCTTCTGGGTGGGTTTTTCTGCTTGGTAACAGCAGTCTCTGGTACTGTATTATGGTCAGGAACAGCCACTGCCAGAGCATTGTTCATGCTGATAATCCCTTAATGAATCTTCAGACGACGCATTGTTATGGTCAAACCTCTCACCCACATACCACGGGGGGCACAGGGGAACACGCTGTACTGTGACTTTTATGCCACCAAAATATAAAAACATTACAAAAGAATTAAAATAAAAAGGGAAAACTAAAGTTACCATGGCAGTCTGGTCCAAGCACAACACACAGGACAGCTAAACTGCTCCAAACCTAACACACAGAAAAATAATCTATCCACAAGTAAGCTTCCCAGCTCTGATCCAAACTCTCTAAAAGGTGCTCAAACAAAAAGAGACCATGTCTGGTGAAATACAACACTCTAAAAAGTAAACAGTGACTTCCAACAAGTGACTTCCCCGAAAGTGCCAGGGCGTCCGGACTTATTCCGATTGGCCAGGTGAAAACTGCTGAACATAATCACCAATTTGTCAGTTTGATGCAGGACCCAGCTAGGGCACACAAGGGAATATAACATAATTACAGTTTAATGTGTAATCTTCCCTCTCAGAAGGTACAGAAAAGCTGGAGGAGTATTCTATAGGTGCAGAAAAATGGACATACAATTGTACCTCCAGCCATGGGTTTAATAACTCCTTTGTACCTTGCATGCTGATAAGTAAATAAAATTTTTTACCTTTTTTGGATAACACATTTGGGAAATGTGTTCCTTAAAGAACAAGGAAGAGAGTGTGGAAAAGACTTTTGGATAAAATGGATTGGCTGTTGCTGTGTACGCAGACGGAGTGGATATGTTTGTACTTAAATAGCCTAATTTTGCCTGGGAGTCGCAGTAAAAAATGTGAGGACTTGTGGTGGCGGGAAGGAAATGTAGGGTGTTGTCCACCAGGGGGCAGCACCTGCCCTTCATACAGTATGGCCACAGCTGTGAGTCATTGTAATCACTGTAGCTGTGAACCATTAGCTGTTTAAGGGGTTATAAAAGGCTTTTCCAGTTGAGAGAACTGGGTTTAGATGCTAGGAGGTTGGGGAAGACTGCTGGTTTTTGGTTTTGGCTAGTTTTGTGGAAAACTATTTGGTTTCTCCAAATGTATTTTCATTTATTTGGTGCGAAGTACTTTGTTTAGTGATGAAGGTTTTTGTTACTTTTTCTCTAATAAATGACAACAGCCGAACAGTGTCTTTAATTTTCATGTCTGTTCACCACGTAGTGCCAAGGCTCTCCCCAGCCCTACAGACTACACACACACACGCTCACACACACACACACACACACACACACACACTCACACACCCACGCACAGGCACACACACACACACACACACACACACCCACGCACAGGCACACACACACACACACTCACTCACACACACACACACACTCACGCACAGGCACATGCACACACACTGAGAGAGGCCGTATACACACACACACACACACACACACCATGTCGTACAGTAAAGTAAACCTCTCCTGGCGTACAGTACCAGCAGCAGGGCAGGGATGAATCTGAGACCCAGCGAGACGCTGAGCTCCAGGGCCCCAGATATGATCTCTGCGTCTCTCAAGGACATTACTGCAGAGCGGCCAATCAATTTACAGCACCGGCCGGGCCCGCTCTGCATCCTGGGTAATTACACACATAAATCACACAGCTCCCCACAAACAGCACTTTCTGATTTACTCAGTGTGGCGTGGAGCTGAAGGATTTATTGACTTATTTACTTACTTGCATTAGCAAAGACCGAGGTATCGAGAAAAAGAGATAGTTTTGGGAAGAATCAGAGCTGGGGATTGGGCACGGTTGGTGTGGAATTAAGATGCGGGTGCAGCTACAGGGTTCAGCATAGAGGGAACTGAGCAAAAGATAAATGAGAGCGAGAGGGAGAGAGAGGGAGGGAGAGAGAGTGGGGAGAGAGAGGGGGGAAGAGAAGGAGAGAGAAGGAGAGGGAGAGAGCAATATACACTGATGAAATTCTCTGAATCCCTTGTCTGATTGTATGTACAAAAGACTACACTCTTGGCTTGTGTATCTGTGTGCTGTCCATGTGTATGTGTATGTGTCCTTACCTCAATTACAGAGTGAAGTTACACCTTCATAATAATCTTTTATCTTCCCACCTGAAATAAAAACTATAAGGTGAAGGGCCAGAAAGTTTTAAGTGTTGAATCCCTGAGGATATTAAAACCCCTCCCCACGAAAACCTAGCCCTACAGTGCAGTTCTGTGTTCAAAACACACACACACACACACACACACACACTCTCTCTCACACACACACTCACACTTACAGACACACACACACACTCACACTTGCAGACACACACACTCACACTTACAGACACACACACACTCACACTTACAGACGCACACACTCACACACACTCACACTTACAGACACACACACACACTCACACTTACAGAGACATACACACATAAACACACTCACACTTACAGACACACACTCACACACTGGAGCGTGGGGCACACTCAGCATGGAGAAGCGGAATTCCAATCTGAGGTTGGATTCCGGAATGCAGGACAATGCACTGACATTCCGGGGAGCGCTTAGCAGACGGAGGGGGGGTGTTGTGGGTCATGGCTCATTTTTCAACAGGCTTAGGGGAACGCCCCCCCCCCCCCCCCCCACCCTCCATTACCCACTCAAACCTCACTTTAGTGTCCCAGTGGATTATGTATGGTGCCCCCCCAAACCCTACTGACCCACTGAGGTTCTGACAAGTTGTGTTCGCTCTTACACACACGGACATGTACATATATGCACATACACACACTTGCACACAGACACACACACACGCATGCACCTGTACATACGCCTGCACACATGTACACACACACACACACACAAACCCGCGCACACACATGGACATATACATAAATGCATGTACACACATGCACTCATGCTGACAAGCCTTCTTCACACACACACACGTTCCATAGATCTACACATATTTGTCTCTGCATCGCGCCTGATCCAGTGACCTTAATGTCCAGGGGTCTCACACAATAACAGGGCTTTTCTTCCTCACGCAGGGTTATATTCAGCTGGCAGTGGGGGAGGTGTAGGATTACTGCATAAGGTGATGTAACACATACTGGATAATATCATTTTGGTTTTATTTTCACCACTGACCTCAACTCAACCTCTCAGTGAAAAAGCTGTGGATACATTCAGAAATGCACACACTCCCGCGCACGTCTGGAGATGAACTCTCTAATTAGCTCTTCGTTTGAGCTTCGTCCTGTAATTATCGTGGTGGTGAATATTCTTCCGCCATATACGTACTACAGTTATGCAGGTGCGAGGTGCATGTGTAAAAAAGGTTTTTATACATGCTGGGCAAATGTTATTTCTTTACAAAAATTGCGAATTATGGCGTCTTACACAGAATGATACTGTATAGAGGCGACCTCTGCTGGCCAGTCTGAGGAACTGCACGTTGAGGGCCTGCATGTGGAACGTGCAGCAGAATGAACAGCAGTTATAATATGCTATCGTTCAGGAGTGAGTCAGGCCGATGTTTCTGCGTGGCCATTTCCAGCCTGGCCGCAGTCACATGGCTACTCTTCTGGCCTGCGATTGGACGCCGGCATTTTTCTCCACACGTTTCGGTGATGTGGCTGCATCACTGGCCCTTCAACGTGGATTGTACGAATAATAAGGGCTATGATGCAATGTTGAGAAACACACACACACACACACTCACACAAACGTATACAAACAGACAGGTACACACACGGACACACTCACACACGTATACAAACAGACAGGTACACACACGGACACACTCACACAAACGTATACAAACAGACAGGTACACACACGGACACACACACACACGTATACAAACAGACATGTACACACACGGATACACACACACGTATACAAACAGACATGTACACACACGGACACATACACACACACACAGCAGCCCCTCTCACTGCACAGGACTATGTAAATAGCAGACAGGGAAAACACCGGTTTCCACGGCGATGTCAACAGAATGAAAACAGCAGAGGAAGAATGTCTGGAAGCTTCCGTCTCAACAACCTGCTCATCACTTCTTCCATAAGGCACTGTGGTGCAAGTGCACAGACACACACACACACACACGTAGATGCACACACACCGTACACACACACACATGTACAGTACACACACACACACACACACACACGTACAGTACATACACACGTACACACACACGCATGCAAGCACACATGCATGCACACACACAGACACACACAAACGTACAGTACACATATACATGCATGCAAGCACACACACACACACACACACACACACACAAATGCATGGACACACGGTCGCATGCACACACACACACACACACACACACACACACATACACACACACAAATGCATGGACACACGGTCGCATGCACACACACACACACACACACACACATACACAAACACACACACACACCTGTAAAGTTTCTATATGATCGTCACAATTATTCTTGAACGTGTATTTTTACTACAGCTGTTCTTCCTCCAAACTGTATTCTTTGTCTGACCCCTAACTCCTCATTCAGGTGGTAAAATAATACAACAAATGTATTATTAATATCCAGACAAATAAAAGGGGAATAATCTGACAGGACAGTGTCATTATATATAAAAACATTTTATTAAAAATATTCACACACGTAATTTTGTTTTAACAGGCTGCAGCATTTTTGTTTCTCTTTACAGAGTACAGAAGGTCCTTTGTCACTGATCCAGTTTGAGGATGTTTTTAGCAGTCTGAGATTCCACATCCGCAGAACTGAGCGAAAACACAACGCAACTGAACCAGCTATTTCAAACATTATACGAGTCTACCACCCGCAGCACTGAACTAACACACAATGCAACTAAACCAGCTATGTCAAACATTATGGGACTGGCTAGCTGCGGATGAATTCAACGCTGTTGTTTCAGCGAGTGCCCCTGGACCCACCGTGCAAATAAAACACAAAATAAACCCTAATCGCAGGGAACACGTATAAAAGCACACGAATAAAAGCACGTGGCATTACGCTCAAATTCGTTAATATCTCCACGCCCGCGCTGTAGCTTCACGCGCTACAGCGCTAATTAATCCTCGTGTCAGTAGCTCACCCCCTGCCAAGAACAGAATAAATTACACAGCCCAGATAACTGCGCAAAGAAAGGGAGAAAATGTTCCTTTAGCAACCGAACGCACTGCAATATACTGTAAATATGTGCACCTTTCAAAAAATATATAATGAAAAATATAGTTCAATATGGTTTTTAAAAATATCCTTCCATAATCTGAATCTGAAAAACATACTGCAACATTTGAAAACATTTTGGCAAATATACAAATGATGTCATACATTTAATTACACTACTGGAGATTCTGTTTTTATAAGGCAAAGCCTATTACGTCTCCAGACTCAAAGTGAAATGACACGGGTATGCATTCTTGCTGCGAAACTGAATTTAATTGAGAACACGAAAATGACACAAAACCTCCTGAAAAGCCCTTTAGTCATGGAACGAGATTTCCCTTTTTCTCTAAGGCAGAAAATACTAGCTTGTTTTAAGTCACTTTCTTTCCCCACTGGAACAAATCTTGAAACTGTCTCACCTTATTGGCAATCCTATTGGCTTATTTAACAACACAATTATACACAAATGTATTCTAAACATAAGACGAAAATACTTTTTCTGCACTACATTGACCATGATCCTCTTCTCCAGGTCCCCCAGCTTTATAAAACCCTGCTGTAGAAGAAGAGTGAAATGTATAAAATATTGCACTATACAGACACATCTGCCTCAATACTCAACAGTCCCTGTCTTCACCCCATGTGTGTGGCCTGCTCTCCTCCAGTCCTCTCACTCTGTCTGTAGTGTGAGGAGAACTCCTGACGCCGGAACATATAAATATAATTTAAGAGAGAACAGAGTCTGTGAAGAAGAATGAGCTGCAGCCTTATCACAGTCACCTAATGAGAGAGAAACCCAGCACCGGCAATCTCGGGAAAAACAGCCCACAATGAGCTTATTTGCATTAGAAATATTTGTTCTTTTGTACAATTCTTTACGATTTTGCACACACACTCGCATGCGCGCGCACATACACATACATACACACACACACACACACACACACACACAGTGCAATTAGTGCAGGTCACTGTGGCGTAACACTGTCAGCAGGGAGCTGGTAACACCCAGAGCCTGGCCTCCCTCCTGTCCTGAGCAGTGATTGGATAAGGACTCTCCTGTCCTGAGCAGTGATTGGATCAGGACCCTCCTGTCCTGAGCAGTGATTGGATCAGGACCCTCCTGTCCTGAGCAGTGATTGGATCAGGACCCTCCTGTCCTGAGCAGTGATTGGATCAGGACACCAGAACTGCTTCACCCTCATGGTGCAGGTGTGGTGACCTGGTCAGAGGTCAGAGGTCAGAGGTCAGGGTTTTTGACGGCCTCCCGCGCAGCTGCGATGGCCGCCCAGATCCGGCACAGCATCCCGCCTCTGAGGAGAGAACAGCCAATCAGCACAGGCATCGCTGCTCTCTCAGGACAGAGAACAGCCAATCAGCACAAGTGTGGCTGCTGTCTGAGGAAAAGGAAAAGCCAATCAATGTGCCTGTGTGTGAGAGAGAGTGTGTGTGTATGTGTGTGTGTGTGTGTGTGTGTGTGTGTCTGTGTGTGTGTGTGTGTGTGTGTGTGTGTGTGTCTGTGTGTGTGTGTGTGTGTGTGTGTGTGTGTCTGTGTGTGTCTGTGTGTCTGTGTATGTGTGTAAGAGTGTGTGTATGTGTGTAAGAGTGTGTGTATGTGTATGTGTGTAAGAGTGTGTGTGTGTGTGTGTGTGAGTGCGCGTGTGTGTGTGTGTGTGAGAGAGTGTGTTGCTAGCTTACCTGACACCGCAGTACTTGAGGTCGTCTCTACAGGCCAGGTAGAGCAGATTAGGGAGGGTGAACCTGTGTGAGACCAGCTGAACGAGAGAACGAAAGGAGAGAGAGAGAGAGAGAGCGAGAGAGAGAGAGAGAGAGAGAGATTCAGGTCCACAGTCAAACGGACATCTTACAGACGGATAGGGACCCTCTCACTGTTTCATAGCTCTGTAACTGACGGGAGTCAACTAATGTGATAATGAAACAATTTACTCATTTCCTTTAAAGGTTCCTTAAAAAGGTTCAGTTTAGTTTAGCAGCATGTTTTTCCAAGACATCACTGACAAACAGCAGGGCTCTCCTTACTCTGTCTACAGTGTCCTCATCCACCGGAATGTTCTCTAACCAGCGCACCAGCGCCAAGCTTTCCGGATCCTTCTTCTCCCTGTGAGAGGCAGCTCCCGGAATGTCTACGGAGCAGGAGGAATATGGTGAGATGCATTCATCAAAATGGCCGCCTGTTTCTCCTGACCACTACCCATTATCTGACAGGTACTGCCACTCTGCTTGCACACCATTAATTCCCCCATCCACAGCGATTACAACTGATGTTTGGTTTTCATTATTGATTTAATTTACACTGGAGGAACTAGAAGGTGCTATTAGGCAAAAAAACACCCTGAATGACTGACATCACAAGAGCCTGGGCATGAGAAAGAGAGAGAGGGAATGAGAGGGAGAGATCGAGATTGCAGAGAGAGTGATAGTGCTTTTGTTCTCTTCTCTCTGACACATTCACATACATATTCGTTTTCTTGTAAAATCTCCCTCCCTCCCTTCCTCTCTCTCTCTCTCCCTCTCTCTCCCAGCTGTGCCGCAGATCCAGTGTGTGGTGAAAATCCAAAAATGTCAGGAACAGAATTTCCACAAGAGAAAACAAAATGGCTACTTAAATACGTGGAGATTTAAACTGACCTGTCATTATATGCATTTGTGGGATGTGTGCAGGCATTTACACATGGATATGTGTATTGGATACTTGGATATTTATACACAAAATAACACATTCTTATAATAATTTCTCTGGTGTTTGTAAATGCTTCATTGTGCCGTAAGGACCTTGAAAATAAACCAAAAAGATTAAAGTTCACAAAAAAGGTTTCGCACAGAGCGCGGTCACTGTGTGGAACAGCTTTCCAGGACATGTAGTGGAGGCAGAAACTCTGGGGGTTTTCAAGACCAGACTTGATACGGTGTTAGAATCTAGCTTTTAGGCAAACTAGGCAGTAGGTACACTTAGGAAAAAGTGAGCATTGCTGGGCTGAATGACATGTTATGATATGTTATGCTGTGCTATGTTATGTAATACTATGCTATGACACGATCTGCTATGTTATGTTATGTTATGCTATGCTATGCTATGCTATGCTATGTTATGTTATGTTATGTTATGTTATGTTATGTCGTTATGTTATGTCGTTTTGTTAACAGACTCTCGGTCTTACCGATGGGTTCTGAAGCTTTGGTGACCCTGAGAGTGGAGATCTCCTCCTGTCTCTTAGACACTGACTCCCTCAGCAGCTTCTGATACTCCACCTCCTTCTCACTCAGCTGGGCCAGCAGTCTGGAGCGTGCACACACACACACACACACACACACACACACACACACACACACACACACACACACACACACACATACACACACATACACACACACACACATACACACACAAACACACACATAGAGAACACACTCAAGAGCTCAATTCTGTCAAGATGGGGCAGCATGTCGCCTAGTGGTTCAAGCCCCAGTGTAGACAATGCAAAAATCCACACAGCTAGATCAAGGCCCTTAACCCCCACGCTGCTCCAGGGGGAATGTCCCCTGCTTAGTCTAATCAACTGTAAGTTGCTTTGGATTGGTCCAAAGTCAGTGTTCTAGAACCCTGTTGCATTCAGCCACCACTTGTGATTGTGACATCAGCATTAGAATGTTCCGTAAAGAACCCTCTAATCACATAAGCATGCAAGGGAATTCTTCATATCTGTTGCTGCAGCCCCCTCTGTTGGCCAACTGCAGGCATCACACTCATGTCTGCCTACCTTGGCAGCAGTACACTGTACACTGACCTAAAATAGTCAGTTTATAAAATAAACAAATCAAACTGTGTGTGAGAAAGAGGGGGAGGGAGAGAGAGAGAGAAAGAGGCAGAGAGAGAGAGTTAGAGAAGCAGAGGGGGAGAGGGAGAGAGTGAGAGCAGAGAGAGAGAGAGAGGGGGAGAGAGAGAGAGAGAGAGAAAGGGAGGGAGGGAGTACCTCCTGGTCTCCAGGCGCATGGTGAGCAGTTGCTCGGCAGCGAGGCAGTCGCTGGGGTGGAAGTCGCTCATGATGCCGGAGCTGACCGTGCTCACGACGGGGGTCAGCACTTCCTCCTCCACTTCCTGTGGCCCCCCGACGGGCGAGGCCACGCTCCCAGAATCCTCTGCTCCCGACGGCGGCTCCGGAATGGTCTCCAGGTCGTCGGTCTCGAAGGAGGACTGCAGCTGGAGCTGGAGATCTGCAAGGCATGCTGGGAGTCAGAGCCGGCCCAGGGCGCCATTTCACTCACTCGTCATATTTATGGTAAATGGTAAATGGTTGGCATTTATATAGCGCCTTTATCCAAAGTGCTGTACAATTAATGCCTCTCATTCACCCATTCATACACACATATATACACATACACACATAGACACACACACACACATAGGTGACATGGCTCAGGCAGTAAGAGCAGTCGTCTGGCAGTCGGAGGGTTGCCGGTTCGATCCCCCGCCCGGGCTGTGTTGAAATGTCCCTGAGCAAGACACCTAACCCCCAAATGCTCCTGACGAGCTGGTCAGCGCCTTGCATGGCAGTCAATCGCCGTCGGTGTGTGAGTGTGTGTATGAATGGGTGAATGAGAAGCATCAATTGTACAGCGCTTTGGATAAAGGCGCTATATAAATTCCAACCATTTACCATTTACATATATACATACACCAACAGTGATACGCTGCCATGCAAGCAACTGATACCAACCTGCGCATCAGGAGCATTGGGGGGTTAGGTGTCTTGCTCAGGGACACTTTGACACACCCAGGGCAGGGGCTCAAACCAGCAAACTTCCCGACTTACTGTCACCCCCATTTTTTACTTTTAAACAATTTGTGGATGTTTGAGAGCAGTGATGTGGTCGGGGGTGTAGAGGAGAGGTGGAGGGGCGGGGCAGATGGGGTGGGCGGGGCCTAGCAGGGCGTGGCAGAGGGGGTGGGCGGGGCATAGCAGGGCGTGGCAGCTCACAGACGCACCAGGAAGCAGGACAGTGATGGCGTCCTGAACGGCCTGCCTCAGGAGATTATCCAGCGCAAACATCCAGTGTGGCTTCACCTGCTGCTGCCGCAAAACCTTCTTCACCTGAGAGAGAGAAACGTTAAAAACGTCAATAACACACACTCCACGCTCATCACAACCTTCTACAACTGAGAGAGAGAGAAACTTTAATAACACACACTCCATGCTCATCACAACCTTCTACAACTGAGAGAGAAACTTTAATAACACACACTCCATGCTCATCACAACCTTCTACAACTGAGAGAGAGAGAAACTTTAATTACACACACTCCATACTCATAACAACCTTCTCCTGAGAGAGAGAGAAACTTTAATTACACACACTCCATACTCATAACAACCTTCTCCTGAGAGAGAGAGAAACTTTAATAACACACACTCCACGCTCATCACAACCTTCTACAACTGAGGGAGAGAGAGAAACTTTAATAACACACACTCCACGCTCATCACAACCTTCTACAACTGAGAGAGAGAGAGAAACTTTAATAACACACACTCCACGCTCATAACAACCTTCTACAACTGAGAGAGAAACTTTAATAATACACACTCCATACTCATAACAACCTTCTCCTGAGAGAGAGAGAGAAACTTTAATTACACACACTCCATGCTCATAACAACCTTCACCTGAGAGAGAGAGAGAAACTTTAATTACACACACAAACAAAATATTTTTCACCTGAGAGAGATGAGACCCGCAGCTTTAAGAACAAACTGTAATAACACTTCAATCTTAGGGAACAAAACCAGAACATTTTTAACCTGAGAGAGCAACCTTTAATAACAAACACTCAGCAGAACCCGAGACTCAGGGAACAAGGCCAGGGCCCTGTACTACAGTAATCCTGCTCTGTGGAACAGGGCCCAGAAAAGACCAGGTTCCCAAAACCAGGCAACTTCAGAAGCAGAACCGTGTGTCATTATTACTCAGCTTGTGTTCGCTGGGATGGTTTCATTGCTTTTGCTATTTTTTTCTTCGGCTATGTAAGGTGCTTATTGTTGTTCCTACGTAAGCGTATATCACTCTTTCACGTTGTGTTGCATAAAAACGGTTGTTTAGATATAATCCATTGTCAGATGAATCTACAAGGCCCAAGTCCTTATCTTTGTATACGCAGCGCTTGAAGCCGTACTTCCCTCTAGGGCAGGGGTCGGCAACCCTGGTCCTGGAGAGCCGCAGGGTGTGCTGGCTTTCGTTGTTACTTGGCATTAATTGATCAATGAAAGCCGTTGATTGCACAGTTAACTCACCTCACCTGGTTTCTTGGGTCTGAATCGGTTGCTTATTTTAAGGTGGAGACGAAAGTCAGCACACCCTGCGGCTCTCCAGGACCAGGGTTGCCGACCCCTGCTCTAGGGTCTTTCAGTGCACTTGTCCCTGATTATGGGCGTGCACTTTGTTGTACGTCGCTCTGGATAAGAGTGCCGGTAATGTAATGTCATATAATGTATAATGTAATGTACTGTAGTGTACTGTAATGTATAATATAATGTACTGTAGTGTACTGTAATAAGATGTATAATATAATGTACGGTACTGCACTGTAATAAGATGTACTGTAATGTATAATATAATGTACGGTACTATACTGTAATAAGATGTATAATATAATGTACGGTACTGTACTGTAATAAGATGTATAATATAATGTATGGTACTGTACTGTAATAAGATGTATAATATAATGTACGGTACTGTACTGTAATAAGATGTACTGTAATGTATAATATAATGTACGGTACTGTACTGTAATAAGATGTATAATATAATGTACAGTACTATACTGTAATATGATGTATAATATAATGTACGGTAATGTACTGTAATAAGATGTATAATATAATGTACGGTACTGTAATATGATGTACTGTAATGTATAATATAATGTACGGTACTGTACTGTACTGTAATAAGATGTATAATATAATGTACAGTACTGTACTGTAATAAGATGTATAATATAATGTACGGTACTGTAATATGATGTACTGTAATGTATAATATAATGTACGGTACTGTACTGTACTGTAATAAGATGTATAATATAATGTACGGTACTGTACTGTAATAAGATGTACTGTAATGTATAATATAATGTACGGTACTGTACTGTAATAAGATGTATAATATAATGTACAGTACTGTACTGTAATAAGATGTATAATATAATGTACGGTACTTTACTGTAATATGATGTATAATATAATGTACTGTACTGTAATAAGATGTATAATATAATGTACGGTACTGTAATATGATGTACTGTAATGTATAATATAATGTACGGTACTGTACTGTACTGTAATAAGATGTATAATATGATGTACGGTACTGTACTGTAATAAGATGTATAATATAATGTACGGTACTGTAATATGATGTACTGTAATGTATAATATAATGTACGGTACTGTACTGTAATAAGATGTATAATGTAATGTACGGTACTGTACTGTAATAAGATGTATAATATAATGTACGGTACTGTAATATGATGTACTGTAATGTATAATATAATGTACGGTACTGTACTGTACTGTAATAAGATGTATAATATAATGTACGGTACTGTACTGTAATAAGATGTATAATATAATGTACGGTACTATAATGTAATATGATGTATAATATAATGTACGGTACTGTACTGTAATAAGATGTATAATATAATGTACGGTACTATAATGTAATATGATGTATAATATAATGTACAGTACTGTACTGTAATAAGATGTATAATATAATGTACGGTACTGTAATAAGATGTATAATATAATGTACAGTACTGTACTGTAATAAGATGTATAATATAATGTACGGCACTGTACTGTAATAAGATGTATAATATAATGTACGGTACTGTACTGTAATAAGATGTATAATATAATGTACGGTACTATAATGTAATAAGATGTATAATATAATGTACGGTACTGTACTGTAATAAGATGTATAATATAATGTACGGTACTGTACTGTAATAAGATGTATAATATAATGTACGGTACTGTACTGTAATAAGATTTACTGTAATGTATAAACCCGCCAGGCGCGCCTCCTCACCGCATCCTGGAAGCTGAACAGCACCGTCTGCAGGTTGTTGAGGGGAACTGCAGCCGTCTGCAGGGCGGACCTCAGCTTCAGGAGGCAGTTGGTCAGGTGCTTCCTGTCCGGGGACCGGATGTTCTCGCCCAGGCAGCCAATCAGCTCCACGATGTGCTCGGTGGTGAGGCGGGGACCGTCCGGCTGCTGCTGACACAGAGGAACGCTGGCGTTGGAGCCGCGCTGGCAGAGGGGGAGTAAAGGGTGGTGGCCACCAGGGGGCAGCACCGGCCCTTCATACGGTATGGCCACAGCTGTCAGTCATGGCCAGGAGGGGAATATAGGGCACGGCGATTGGCTTCCATGCACCAACCAGCTCATCAGGAGCATTTGGGGGTTAGGTGTCTGAAATACTCACACACACACACACACACACACACACACACACACACACACTCTCTCACTGTCTCACACACACACACACGCACTTTCTGTCTCTCACACATGCACATGCTCGGTCTCACACATGCGCTGTCTCACACAGTGACACACACACAGACAGACAGACACAATCACACACACATGCACACACATATACACACAGACTCACTCTCTCACACTCTCACATACACAGTCACACACATAGACACACAGTGAGACACACACACACATGCAGTCAAACACACATGCACACATGGTACTGTACTGTAATAAGATGTATAATATAATGTACGGTACTGTACTGTAATGTATAATATAATGTACTGTAGTGTACTGTATAATATAATGTACTGTAGTGTACTGTAATATGATGTATAATATAATGTACACCCACATACATATGCACACACAGTGACACACACAGACACAGTCACACACACACACACACACCACACACACACACACACACACACACACAGAGACAGACACAGACACAGACACAGTCAGTCACACCCACAGACCTGTGGTGTCAGCAGCAGAAGGAACATCCTCTTATTTTGACGTGCTCGTGCGGTGGAGTTACCACCATAAACACTTTGTTATGGAAACAGCACGCAGCCTGAACGGCCACATCCTCAGACTGCAGCCGTGGTCTGTGAACCCAAAGCCAGGGCACCTCAGGGCACCTCAGGGCACCTCAGGGCACCTCAGGGCACCATCAGCGGATTATTTACACTTAAAACATACGGGCATCCACACATTCTATGGCTGGAAAACTACTGTCAGTCCTGACCCAACCATGGCGTCATATGAAGCAACGTAATGAGTTACCTGTACAGGGGGTGTGGCTCAGGACAGGTGTGTTACCTGGGGCAGTGTGTTGGTTTGTGGGGTTCAGGTGTGTTACCTGGGGCAGTGTGTTGGTTTGTGGGGCTCAGGTGTGTTACCTGGGACAGTGTGTTGGTTTGTGGGGTTCAGGTGTGTGTTACCTGGGGCAGTGAGGTGGTTTGGGGGCTCAGGTGCGGTACCTGGGGCAGTGAGGTGGTGTTCGGGGCTCAGGTGCGGTACCTGGGGCAGTGAGGTGGTTTGGGGGGCTCAGGTGCGGTACCTGGGGCAGTGAGGTGGTGTGTGGGGCTCAGGTGCGGTACCTGGGGCAGCGTGTTGGTTTCTGGGGTTCAGGTGTGTTACCTGGGACAGCGTGTTGGTGTTCAGGGCTCAGGTGTGTTACCTGGGGCAGCGTGTTGGTGTGTGGGGCTCAGGTGCGTTACCTGGGGCAGTGAGGTGGTGTGTGGGGCTCAGGTGTGGTACCTGGGGCAGCGTGTTGGTGTGTGGGGCTCAGGTGCGGTACCTGGGGCAGCGTGTTGGTTTCTGGGGTTCAGGTGTGTTACCTGGGACAGCGTGTTGGTGTTCAGGGCTCAGGTGTGTTACCTGGGGCAGCGTGTTGGTGTGTGGGGCTCAGGTGCGGTACCTGGGGCAGTGTGGCGGTGTGTGGGGCTCAGGTGCGGTACCTGGGGCAGCGTGTAGGTGTGCGGGGCTCAGGTGCGGTACCTGGGGCAGCGTGTTGGTGTGCAGGGCTCAGGTGCGTTACCTGGGGCAGCGTGTTGGTGTGTGGGGCTCAGGTGCGGTACCTGGGGCAGCGTGTTGGTGTGTGGGGCTCAGGTGTGGTACCTGGGGCAGCGTGTAGGTGTGCGGGGCTCAGGTGCGGTACCTGGGGCAGCGTGTTGGTGTGCAGGGCTCAGGTGCGTTACCTGGGGCAGCGTGTTGGTGTGTGGGGCTCAGGTGCGGTACCTGGGGCAGCGTGTAGGTGTGTGGGGCTCAGGTGCGGTACCTGGGGCAGTGTGTGGGGCTCAGGTGCGGTACCTGGGGCAGCGTCTCTCGCACGTTGGACACCACGATGTTGATGTACTCGGTGAGCACCCTGTGCAGGGTGGCCCGCCTCTCGCTGTCCTTCCTCAGGAGGAAGAGGCCCATGTTCTCCCCCGTGGAGGCGGGGCTGCCCATCTCCGTCATGGAGTCGTCAGGGACCCTGTGGGGGGGGGGGGACAGGGAGGGGGGTCAGGAGAGCTGCAGGGTCCGCTGTATTTCGGGGTTTTCTTCTTAAAATCAACAAAAAAAAAAGGGAAAAACCTTGAGTGCTGAAGAATTATTTTTACTCAACGAGGCAAATAATAAAAGCCTGCTTGATAAAAGGTCTCGAAATGCGTTGTGGGATCTGCTTATTTACAGCAGTGTAGCTGAGCCTTTTTTTGCTCCAACAGCTATTTGTTCGTCTTGTGCGGTTTGAGCCAATAAATGTGTTTCTTTTGCACTCAAGGTTCTTTCCTGTTTCTGTTCATCAGAAGTTACAGCCTCTAAGCTTTACTCCACTTTCTTGGGCCTTAAAATCAGCAAGATCTACATTACAGCAGTTATCCAGCTAACTCAGTAATCCTGCTTTGTGGGTTTTACTCAGTGCAGTTATCCAGCTAACTCAGTAATCCTGCTCTGTGGGTTTTACTCAGTGCAGTTATCCAGCTAACTCAGTAATCCTGCTTTGTGGGTTTTACTCAGTGCAGTTATCCAGCTAACTCAGTAATCCTGCTTTGTGGGTTTTACTCAGTGCAGTTATCCAGCTAACTCAGTAATCCTGCTTTGTGATACACAGGACTGAGTAACAGGGACCAGCATGCATTGCAGTGCTCCAGGAGCAGGGCGGGGTGTGTTTTTGGTACACAGGATATGCAGGTGGGGCACGGGGCAGGTCCGGACACATAACGGGCGGGGGAAGGAGTTTGGGGAAAAACCCACGCCATCCTGCACCGGAATTTCCTCCAGAAACATTCCAGCTGTACCTGAGTACCCGGCCGGGCAGTGAGTCACCGTGTGTAGGGAGGGAAATGCAGGCAGGCAAGTATACCTCTCTCACACACACACTCGCACACTCGCACACTCTCACACTCTCACACGCTCACACGCTCACACTCTCACACTCTCACACTCTCACACTCTCACACTCTCACACTCTCACACTCTCACACTCTCACACTCTCACACACTCAGGCACACTCAGGCACACTCAGGCACACTCAGGCACACTCAGGCACACTCAGGCACACTCACACACTCACACACTCACGCTCACACGCTCACACACACACACGCTCACACGCACACACACTCACACACTCACACACTCACACACTCACACACTCACACACACTCACACTCACACTCACACGCTCACACGCACACACACTCACACGCACTCACACGCACACACACGCTCACGCACACACACTCACACACACTCACACACACTCACACACACTCACACGCTCACACGCTCACACGCTCACACGCTCACACGCTCACACACTCACACACTCACACACTCACACACTCACACTCTCACACTCTCACACTCTCACACTCTCACACTCTCACACTCTCACGCTCACACACACTCTCACACACTCACACTCACACTCACACTCACACTCACTCTCACTCTCACTCTCACTCTCACTCTCACTCTCACTCTCACACTCACACTCACACTCACACGCTCACGCTCACACGCTCACACGCTCACACGCTCACACACTCTCACACTCTCACACTCTCACACTCTCACACTCTCACACTCTCACACTCTCACACTCTCACACTCTCACACTCTCACACTCACACACTCACACACTCACACACTCACACACTCACACACTCACACACTCACACACTCACACACTCAGGCACACATACACACACACGCTCACACTCACACACTCTCACACGCTCACACGCTCACACACTCACACGCTCACACGCTCACACACACGCTCACACACACGCTCACACACACGCTCACACACACGCTCACACACACGCTCACACGCTCACACGCTCACACACTCACACACTCACACACTCACACACTCACACACTCACACACTCACACACTCACACACTCACACACTCACACACTCAGGCACACTCCCATCCCGCGAGCATTCCGGTTGCAGGTAACTAACTCCAGGGATCTCGTCTGGGCCGAGGCCAAGGCAGGAAGATTGGCACACCCACCCACTATTAGACGCCCTTATTTCGCTCACTTACACCAAGTGTGTGGGCGTCTTGCAAAATCCTGGAACGTCCATAGTTTTGTGCGTTTCTACACAAATAAGATACTGAAAGTAAAGCAGGATGTTTTACAACAAATAAAACATCCGGATTCATGTGTGTCTCCTAACACAACGAGCCAATAAGGTTGATTCAAAACACCATGTGACCAAACCATAATGCTCTGCTGGTGAACTGGAAATGTTCTAAGGTGTTTGTCTGTGTGTGTGTGTGTGTGTGTGTGTGTGTGTGTGTGTGTGTGTGTGTGCGTTTGGGGGGGGGCTGATCACTGACGTACACACCAATCACTGACGGACTTCACCCTCTGGAACAATCTGATTTGATGATTTCAAATTTCAAATGATTGAAATCAGCGAATCAGGGCAGCACCTCGGCCTACTGACCGGAGCAGCGAGCCGCTGACGCGAGGCGCAGCGAGACAGCCCCGTCACTCACGACAGGAAGCTGTTGGTGGGCGGGCTCTCTGCGATGTCACACAGCCGCACGCCGGGGTTGCTCCTCCGCAGGTCCAGGGAGCAGAAGAGGTCGATTCCGGAGCCTTCTTCCTCGCTGGTGTCCTCCACCGTGATGGCGACGGGTACGGACAGACTCCTCTGGTAGTCCCCTGTGCAGGAGACAACAAACCTCAGACACACGCCGACAGGGACCTCCTCAATCCCATCCCTCCATCGCATCGCTGTTATTCAGCGGACGCTTTTATCCAAAGCGACTTACGGTCGATTAGCCTAAGCAGGGGCTAATCCCCCCTGGAGCAATGCAGGGTTAAGGGCCTTGCTCAAGGGCCCAACGGCGCTATATCTTATTGTGCCTACACCGAAAAAGAAGAGAATCCAAAACAATCCAAAAATTTGACCCAGATCTAGCACAGATTAGGAAACAGTGTGCTAAACGCAACTCCGAGCAGGCAATTCAGTGCGTGCTCCTGCTTGGCGTTGGTATGGATGACGAGAGTTTGTATCTCAGGTCCAGACACGTCAATGACACCGATCTCCTAAGAAAATCAGCTTTGACTCAAAACATCGGCTAAAAATGAACAAACTGTCAAATGCAGGAAAACCATTCATCATGAAAGAGACACCATGACCGCGTGTGTGGATCTGATAAAGGAAGCTAGAGAACTGAAGTATGTCGTCACAGAGAAAAGGTGGAGGGTGACTCAGACTGACCCTTGGGGAACTCCGGAAGAGCAATTTCACCATAAATAGAACCTGTCCTGTGGAGTTGACAAGTGTGACCGGCAAATTCGGGAAAACCAAGCACGACTTATGAGCTGTGTCGAAATCTTTTCAAGCAGTGTGAGCGCAGAGGATGTTCCTGTTATTGGAATCAGCAGGAATTAAATCAGGGCGAAGATGATGACGTCACACTGCAGAGCGTATTCCTGTAAATGTGCCTCATTATTCTATAATAAGGAACTCTGTCCTGTCGTCTGTGAACATGACGCTACAAGCTCTCGATCCCACACCCTGGTTACGAATAAACCTAAATTGGGTTTTCTGTTATGAACATTGGGCCTCAGCCCTCCAGGACTGACATAGAGGCCTTCCGTCTTACCCAAAGATAAATCATTCTGCACCTCGGTGGCCACCTTGGTCTTCCTGCGACTGCTGGCCTTGAGGAAGGGGTCTTTCAGGAGTTCGGAGGCGGTGGCTCGGTTGTCAGGGTTGGGCTCGAAGCTGCCCATGATGAAGACCTTGGCCCCCTCCGACATGCACTCGGGCACTTTGGGGTGGATCTTAAACATGCCCACCTGGGAAGAGCAGGGTTTGAGTCAAGCTGTGTTATGATCATTCTTAAAACACCGGGATTATTGTTTCTTATACAACAGTTAGTTCTGATCTGGTAATGTGATTGTGATTGTGATTCCAAGGAGTGCCATTATCGCATGATAAGTCACTCCTGACCTAGCAAAAACCAAACCGCCATGTTTCCATCCGGTTGAGTCGTTATATCACCTTAAACATGGCTGCCTGTGGGCTGCCCAGCTCGTGGAAGGGAGTCTTCCCCGTGGCCATCTCCACGATGGTGCATCCCAGCGACCAGATGTCTGCAGGTTTCCCATACCCCCGCGGGCCCTGGTCGATGATCTCGGGGGCCATGTACTGCAGGGTTCCTGGAAGGGGACAGGTGAGCCCGTCAGGTAAACCCCTCACGCTCCTCGCTGTATGATGTCATCATCCCGGCAGGTACACTCACCTGTGAAGGTCTCGGTGCAGGGGTTGATGCCGGCCAGTCTCTTGGACGTTCCGAAGTCTGAGATTTTCAGGACTCCGCTGTACGTGTTAATCAGCACGTTGTCGCCCTGAGAAAGTGAAAACAGTCAAACACATTATTCGCCAGGTCCTAGCTGCTGAGCATTAGGGACACTTCAGTGGTCGATAAGATGAGCAATGCCGGGCGGAATGGCCCGTTCTCATCTTTAAGTTAGGTTCTGTCACGGACTCACACCCTGAAACCGTTTGGTCATCTTCCTCCCTTTCCCGTGTGAGGTCAGAAATGTGCAAATGAAATGTCCTCAAGTGAGCATTCCAATGCTGATGTCATAATCACTGCCGGCCAATTAAATCACTGGAGTTCTGGAGTTCTAGAACACTCAAAAACCACTCAAAAACCCCAACGATTCAAAGGGTTTAAACATTAACTGATTAATCTGTAAGACTGACAATAAAATAAAATAAAAAGATCAGCACCAACAAAAACAAAAGCAACACAGTAAACAGCTTCCTCTTTGAGGCCGTGTCCATCTCTGTCTCACGCACAAATCTGTGCACATGTCTGTCCAAAGGAATAATACTACACTCAAACACCTTCGCTCTTTTGAGACTGTTTAGCCACTGCAACGCAATACACATTTCAAACAGCAGGTGGCTCCACACATGGTATCGGTAGCCCAATGATATTTCACCGTCAAACAGGCATTGCCTCAAATCCAGTTACGAGTGTTATTATTCATTCCCAGGTAGAACACTGATATTGTACCCTTGAGAAAGGTGCTTAACCGGCATTGCGTTTTGGATTCAAATATTTGTCTGTGCTCCATTGATCTGGCCTGGTGCAACTGAGCAAACCAAGAGGACCAGAAGGTGGGGTTTTTCCACTTTTTGAGATCATTTCGTAGGATCCAACATACCAGACAAGCTCAGTAAAGGGTGGACAAGTATTTAAATACAAAACAATTACGAACAGTATTTGACTCAGGCCTGTTCAGCCAGATATTGTGTGAGAGAAGAAATGCAAAACCACTGACAGTTGCTGTGGGTAAAACCCGGATGCAAAGTGTGAAACTGCAGAATGTGACTGGTGTTCACCTGCACCGGCCACATCACAACACGGCTCAATACCATACCACCAGTTTCCTCCCACAGTCCAAAGACATGCAGGTTAGGCTGATTGGAGAGTCTAATTGCCTGTGGGTATGAGTGTGTGAGTGAATGGTGTGTGTGCCCTGCGATGGACTGGCGACCTGTCCAGGGTGCATTCCTGCCTTTCGCCCAATGTATGCTGGGATAGGCTCCAGCCCCCCTGCAACCCTGCTCAGGATAAGTGGGTTCAGATAATGGATGGATGGATGGATGGATGGATGGTTATGCACATAACAGTGTCACAGTGGCAGTTCAGCCATACTGAAGTGAACAACCCTGACCTTAGTAATGCAAACGCATTATGAACCAGGATATTTACTAATGACCTAAAAAAAAAAACAGGTCTCAGGACTTGGGAGAGGACACAGGACAGCGTGATTGACAGGTGGGATTGTGAATACCCCAACGACATCAATTATCTGATGCTTTACCAAAGCCACTTACAGTTGATTAGACTAAGCAGTGGACTATTGCCCCTGGAGCAATGTGGGGTTAAGGGCCTTGCTCAAGGGCCCAACGGCTGCACTGATCTTATCGTGGCCACACTGGGGTTTGAACCACCAACCTTCCGGGTCCCAGGCATGCACCTTAATCACAAGGCTAAACACTCTAAAAATGTTTTAATTTCAAAGATCTTCAGTAAATGCGCGTCCTGGGAAACTGCTCATGCCACGCGGTCTCTGACATGTTCCGGCACAAAGCAGCAACACCTCAGAACATTCTCCTAAAAGACCTGCAAACTCATTTAGTCTCTGGCCTCAAGAACCAAGAACCGCAGTGTGCTGAAACCTGCACTACGTTATCATTGTTGTTATTGTTGTGGTTGCTGTTAGTTGTTGTTGTTGTTAGTTGCTGTTATTGTTGCGGTTGTTAGTTGTTGTTGTTAGCTGTTGTTGTTCTTGTTGTTGTTACTTGCGCTCTGTAGCAGCAGGACTCTTTGAATCACTCTACCTTGATGTCTCTGTGAACAATCTGGTTGTCGTGGAGATACCTCAGGCCCTCCAGGATCTGCTTGGTGTAGAAGATGATGGTGGCCTCGTTGTCCTTCAGGGGACCCCATTTAGACCTCAGGAGAGACGACAGGCTACCTGTACAGGTAAGAGCAGGGTTACTATGTTTACTACCTGTACAGGTGAGAGCAGGGTTACTATGTTTACTACCTGTACAGGTAAGAGCAGAGTTACTATGTTTACTACCTGTACAGGTGAGAGCAGGGTTACTATGTTTACTACCTGTACAGGTGAGAGCAGGGTTACTATGTTTACTACCTGTACAGGTAAGAGCAGGGTTACTATGGCTACTACCTGCACAGGTAAGAGAGGAGAGTTACTATGGTTACCGCCTGCCGATAGGAGCAGGGTTACTATGGTTACTACCTGCACACATTCTGACATGTATCAGAAATGCATATTAAAATGTATTTTAAACGTATTAGTTTTCAGTGCGGGATATGGCAGAGAGAGTAACTGCGGTTTTAACAGACAGGGGCGTGTCCTGCCCTCAACCCGTCACAGTACTAAGCTGATCACATGACACAGGAGCTGGAACCCTTTTATCACAGCTGTGATCTGTGTTTATTCAAGTGAACTGTGAAACATTGCTTAATTATTTCCTCTGATTGCATCACACACACACATACACACACACGTGCACATGCACAGACGCACACATGCACACACACCCATCCACACACACACACACACTCACACCCCTGAGTCAAGAGGAAATGAGACAGAACTTACAGGAAGCCGAGTGCGTGGCACACGCACAGACAGCGTAAAGACATGAAATCATGAAATGTGCCTCATGGTCAAAAATAAAATTTTGCTGCCGTAGCGTTTCTGAATCCATCGCAGGCTCACGGGATCGCTGGCTGGGTTAATCTCTCTGGGTTAATCTCTCTGGGTTAATCTCGCAAGGTTAATCTTGTGGGATCTCAGGCTCAGGGGTTAATCTCTTGGGGTTAATCTTGTGGGATCACTGGCTCAGGGGTTAATCTCTCAGGGTTAATCTTGCGGGGTTTATCTCGTGGGGTTAATCTCTCAGGGTTAATCTTGCGGGGTTTATCTCGTGGGGTTGATCTCTCGGGGTTAATCTCGCGGGAGTGCTCCTCACCTCCAGGCACCTCCTCCATGAAGATCTTGATGAAGCCGTCCTGGCTGACGGAGCCCAGGTACTGCACGATGTTCCTGTGCTGGAGCCGCTTATGGAGGGCGATCTCCTCGTGGAGTGGCTGTGAATACCTGAGGAACCGACACGGAGACGCCGTCACCACACCGCAGGAACTGTCATTCAGCTGACGCTCTTAGCCAAAGCCACTTACAGTTGATTTGACTAAGCAGCGGCCAACCCCCCCCCCTTGGAGCAATGTGGGGTTAAGGGCCTCGCTCAAGGGCCCAACAGCCGCACTGAACTTACTGTGGCTACACCGGGACTTTCACCAACTTTCTGGGTCTCAGTCAAGCCACTGAGCCACTATGGGCCCCAGTCATGTCCCCTGTCATATACCTCTCCATATTCTGGTATTTCTGCATATTCCAGAATGTGCAGAAAGGGTTTCACAACAGCACAGCCACACAGTCACACAGTCACACAGTTACAGAGCCCCACACTAGTCTCCCCACACCAGTGCAGTCACACAGCGGGCAGTGAGACAGGGAGCGTACGTGGAGTCCTTCTCTGGGATCTCCTTGATGGCGATGCGCACTTGGTTGCTGAGGTCCCTGCCGGCGTACACCACTCCGTACGTGCCCTTCCCCAGGACCACCTTGTCCCCGCTCTCGTTGGTCTCGTACACGTACTGCGGGGCGTAAGACACACGCGTGTTACTCAGGATTATCACCAGGCCAGTCCACTGTGGTGAGAAGGGGACTCTGAGGAACCCAACGGGGTGATGCAATACTCTGTTCAGGAGGCAAAAGAGCACTTAATAGCGGTTAAGAGTGGTCTACGACCCAGGAGGACTCAACGCTCACCACACACCGGCTGGGGCGGAGATGGAGCTAACCATTTTTTTGCCAACTGAATCAGGGTATGATTAGGTGGCAGGCTGAAAGAGACACCGGGGAACCCCCCAACTCTTTTTGTAGAGTGTCATGGGATCTTTAATAACCACAATGAGTCAGGACCTTAGACATAACATTTAATCGAAAGAGGATAACAGAGGAAGTGGCTGAGGGCGTGGATCTCTTAAGCACTGGTTTCAGGGCATGAAAAGTGTGTGAGCTTTAGGGATCTGCGCTCACCTCCATAACCCCACCACAGAGATGGCTGGGGTCCTCCACAAACTGCTCCTTCTGCTGGACCAGGGAGTTCACCAGCTCACAGAAGCTAAAAAGCAGAGAAGAAGAGACACATAAACACCCACACACACACACACACACACACACACACATTCATTCACACAGACACACACAAACACATTCATTCACACACACACAAACACACAGAGAAACGTTCAGTTTGATCAAACAAAAAAGGTTCTTGAGGCCAGTTAAGACGTGCAGTGGCCGGTTGCCGAGATATCTGGTTTATATTCTGGGTGACTGTGTTTATACTTCTTGCTCAGGACAACGACCGCAGTCTACGTCAGGCGACAACAGAATGCTTGTGAACTTTCAGTGATTTCACCCAAGCGACGCTCTGTCGCTGGACTACTAAACTGATATCCCACACAACTGACTTCCCAGCGCTGTCAGAACACGCTCATCCAATCAGGGAAAAAAAAACCCCCAAAGCGGGCACGAACGAACCGCAGACTGCCGCTAGCTTCCGTGACTTTGCGGTTTCTGTATCTCGATCATCACTCGGTATCTCGTCAACAGATCTTGATCATCGTTGACCTGGGGCCAGCGATCTGTCTGCGGGGCGGACAGACGAGCTTTTCTGGTTCCTGACACGAAAACACAGCTCGACACAGCGAGTGTGACAGGCACGCCCAGGATCAAAGAGACCACAGGCTTCCCTTCAAAACAGAAAACCCGGTTTATGACACGGGGCGACAGAGCGGGAGCACAAACTCACTTCCGTTCCCGCTGCCAGTCTGGTGAAATCTGTAATGTATCACCAGACATTACAGACCGACACACCGGTGGCAAACCTCCCTTTATGAAAAGGCGATATAGTGAAATACAATACTACATATCGTCAATATACGAATTCTAGCACTTCACAATTCCACACGCTGATTTCAAATATGGCTACATACGGTAAAATTATTTTTTTACATATAGAACTATAAAATATATTATCCTAATTACATATGACAATATATTGCACGATAGCCAGTTCGCATGAGGGCTGGCAGACTTCCCACAAGAGACATACTATAATGAGACGTATAAGAGACATACTATAATGAGGAACATTGGCCAACACACTCGAGATGAAGCCACAGACACATATAGGACGTCAGAGGACAATGACCACAAAGAAAGCCTCACAGCGCAAACCCAAACTTGTCATTCCTACAACCCAACTCATGATTCCTAGAACCCAAACTCATGATTCCTAGAACCCAATCTCATGATTCCTAGAACCCAAACTTGTCATTCCTACAACCCAAATTCATGATTCCGCATCACTAGTGATAGAAATGCACTACCCTTACGGTAACCAAATATCCTGAGAAAATATACTGTTGATATATTTTCATATTTGGTTAAATTTGTATAAAATATGTGGGAAAGCATAGTGATGTTGCAGATAACTTGAACCACACTACAGCTATGAAATATACACTCACTGAGCACTTTATTAGGTAGACCTGTCCACCGGCTTATTAAGTCAAAGAAATATGTCTCCTAATACCTAATGAGGTGCTCACATTTCCAAAACATAGCTGACAGCTGCAGCGTATTTATATATATGTGTATTATATATATATGCCGTAAGGGAGCGCAGAGAGACTGCCCAAAAACGCAGCAGAAGGGAGAGAAGGGGGATGAGAGAGCATGAGGAAATGGAAAATGTCATTAAGGCGGGGATGGGAGGCACAGCGCAGCACGGCATGCTGGGAACGGAAGGCTGAGCGTTCCTGGTGGCATTCCCGGGTGGCGTTCCAGACAGTCTCCCGGGAATAACGTACCCAGTGCAGTGCAGCTCGCTGGGAAAGTAGAGCTGGAAGTCGTCGGAGTTGTACAGCACGTACAGGAAGCAGCATCTCCCGTCAAACTTCGACACGCTGGGGGGGAGAGGGGGGCAGGTTAGAGGACAACAACAACAACAACAGCAACAACAACAAGAACACAAGGGGTTTTACTGCTGTTCAGCACCACATGGATAACACACTGGGGGTTTCAGGCTCATATCGGAATTTGGGAGAACGAGGCTTGTGGAAGCAGCTCGGGTGAAAACGCTTCTCACTCTCACTCTCACTCTCACTCTCACACTCACTCTCACACTCACTCTCACACTCACTCTCACACTCACTCTCACACTCACTCTCACACTCACTCTCACACTCACTCTCACTCTCACTCTCACTCTCACACTCACACACACTCACTCACTCTCACACACTCTCACACACTCTCACACTCTCACACTCTCACACTCTCACACTCTCACACTCTCACACCACACTGAACACACTGAACACACTGAACACACACAGGCTCACACACTGAACACACTGAACACACTGAACACACACAGGCTCACACACTGAACACACTGAACACACTGAACACACTGAACACACTGAACACACACACAGGCTCACACACTGAACACACACAGGCTCACACACTCACACACTCACACACTCAGTGAACACACTGAACACACACAGGCTCACAGTGCTGCAGATGCTAACCGGCCTGAACACACTGAACACACTGAACACACACAGGCTCACACACTGAACACACTGAACACACACAGGCTCACACACACTCACACACTCAGTGAACACACTGAACACACTGAACACACACAGGCGCACAGTGCTGCAGATGCTAACCGGCCTGAACACACACAGGCTCACACACTGAACACAGTGAACACACACACACTCAGTGAACACACTGAACACACACAGGCTCACACACTGAACACACTGAACACACTGAACACACTGAACACACACAGGCTCACACACACTCACACACTCACACACTCACACTGAACACACACAGGCTCACACACAGGCTCACACACTGAACACACACAGGCTCACACTGAACACACTGAACACACACAGGCTCACAGTGCTGCAGATGCTAACCGGCCTGAACACACTGAACACACTCACACACTGAACACACTGAACACACACAGGCTCACACACTGAACACACACAGGCTCACACACAGACACACACAGGCTCACACACAGACACACACAGGCTCACAGTGCTGCAGATGCTAACACAGACCTGAACACACTCAGTGTCCACAGCATAGCGTCTGACACCCGCGGTTATTTATTCAGAAATGCGAAAACAGGGCTGTGGCTGTTGAGAAATTTCTGCAGCTACTGTAACAGGATTTGGGCGCTGTATTCTGGGCAAGGAGGGCTTCTGCTGCTGTATGTAAACAAAAAAAAAGAAAAAAAAAGAAAAAAAGAAAACTCAAACGGAACACCCAAAAATAGGGTGGGGGGGGGGGGGGGGGGGGAGATGAAGCCAAAGTCTTTACACTGCAGAGAGAGAGAGAGAGAGAGAGAGAGAGAGAGAGAGAGAGAGAGAGAGAGAGAGAGAGACAGAAAGAAAGACAGACAGTGTTGGTGAGAGAACTTGTGTTAGAAAGAAAGACCGAAAGAAAAGGAGAGAAAAAGAGAGAGAAAAAGAGGGAGGTGTTTGGGAGTTGTGTAATCATCTCAGAGGACAGCTTACCTCACTCCTCGAATTGCTGCGGCCGGGAAGGTCCACTGGTGCAGGCCTTTCTGAGAAAGCAGCACACATAACCGATTAAAAATGACTGCTTACTGAGTGAAAGTTCTATTGTTTCCCAGACTGTGGTCGCTGTCCTTAACAGAAAGTAAAAACACACTGCAGTCGGGTAAACCCCCAGGCTGAGTGAAGGGACCAGTTTACAGTCCAGCAGCAGAGTGACGTTCGACTGAGATCGCAGCACGTTCACGAACGTCCTATTGTCGCCCGACGTAGACTGTGGTCATTGTTCTTAGAAAAAGCAGAAACACAGTCCGGTCGCCCAGAGCATAACCTAAACTTCACTGAGACCAGAGACGTCCAGGGCACATCGCTGGTCACAGTGACCCTCTGTCACGGTCTATGAGCAGGCCTGAGCCCTCAGGGGGCTGGGCGGGTCCCCTGGAGCAGGCCTGAGCCCTCAGGGGGCTGGGCGGGTCCCCTGGAGCAGGCCTGAGCCCTCAGGGGGCTGGACGGGTCCCCTGGAGCAGGCCTGAGCCCTCAGGGGGCTGGGCGGGTCCCCTGGAGCAGGCCTGAGCCCTCAGGGGGCTGGGCGGGTCCCCTGGAGCAGGCCTGAGCCCTCAGGGGGCTGGGCGGGTCCCCTGGAGCAGGCCTGAGCCCTCAGGGGGCTGGACGGGTACCCTGGAGCAGGCCTGAGCCCTCAGGGGGCTGGGCGGGTCCCCTGGAGCAGGCCTGTCTGAGACCCCAACGCGTCTATAGCACAGTAACCCGGATGAAGCCCCAGACTGCTGGGGGGTTATCCGGTTAAGGGACCGCGGAGGAATCCAGGCGGCGGCAGAGCTGAGTGCGGCCTGCAGCTCCACAGGGTGACGTGTGATCAGCGGTGTCCGCACCCTCCAGAATCGCGGGTGCGGTCCGCAGAGTGGGGGCTACAGTCGCGGATAATTAGACCGTACACCATATTCTAAATTAGGGAGGGAATTGGATATGTACAGTTCCACATTGGGCGCCAAATGTACGTTAAAAATAATAATGATAGGGGTGTCTCGGTGGCGCAGCCTGCAGAGCACTGACCGCATGCTCATTGCGAGCCGCGACGTCGGCGGTTCGAATCCGACCGTCTGACGTTTGTCGCATGTCTTTCCCTCTCTCTCGCTCCCATTCTTCCTGTCTCTCTGTACTATACTGTCCAATAAAGCTGAAAAAGGCCGAAAAAATATCTTAAAAAAAAATAATGATAATAACTAAATAAATCGATGTAAACCTCTTCCTGGTTATTACAGTCAGATGCGGTCAGTCTCAGCTGAACCTGCTTCAATAATTCAACAGGAGGGGGGCGTTTATTCATGCATGGAGCTCTGCAGTGTTTTTTTCCTGACTGTGTCAATAAAAGTGAGGAAACAGCTGGGATGTGGATGCCAGAGTCTGTCTGGCTGGTGTTTGACCCGTAAAAAACTTTGTGCTTTTGGATGCTGTTCAAGGCTGGACGACTACACTGTGGCCTTCAGAAACTCCTGTGTTTACAGACCAGCAGGTCAGTGTCTTTAATAAAACATGAATAAACTGGTCAGAGCACTGCAGGAAAACACTCTGAGGGTGATAAACAAGAGAGCCTTCAGGATGCTGCCTTAAACACACCGCCATTCTTCACCTCTCTCCCTCTCTCTCCCTCCTCTTCCCCTTGCTCCTTCCTTCTCTCCCTCCCCTCTCTCTTTCTCTCCACCTTCTCCCTCTCTCTTGAGCTGTATATTTTTTATCAAACTCATCTGCCTCTTCTGGCTGATATTGACGTACTGGTGTGTGGTAAATGTGCAGGTGTGTGTAGTGTACAGGTGTGTGTAGTATACAGGTGTGTGTAGTGTACAGGTGTGTGCAGTGTACAGGTGTGTGTAGCATACAGGTGTGTGTAGTGTACAGGTGTGTGTAGTATACATGTGTGTGTAGTGTACAGGTGTGTGTAGTATACAGGTGTGTGTAGTGTACAGGCGTGCAGGTGTGTGTAGTGTACAGGTGTGCAGGTGTGTGTAGTGTACAGGTGTGCAGGTGTGTGTAGTGTACAGGCGTGTGTAGTGTACAGGCGTGTGTAGTGTACAGGTGTGTGTAGTGTACAGGTGTGTGTAGTGTGCAGGTGTGTGTAGTGTGCAGGTGTGTGTAGTATACAGGTGTACAGGTGTGTGTAGTGTACAGGTGTGCAGGTGTGTGTAGTGTACAGGTGTACAGGTGTGTGTAGTGTACAGGTGTGTGTAGTGTGCAGGTGTGTGTAGTGTGCAGGTGTGTGTAGTGTACAGGTGTACAGGTGTGTGTAGTGTACAGGTGTACAGGTGTGTGTAGTGTACAGGCGTGTGTAGTGTGCAGGTGTGTGTAGTGTACAGGTGTGTGTAGTGTGTAGTGTACAGGTGTGTGTAGTGTACAGGTGTGTGTAGTGTACAGGTGTACAGGTGTGTGTAGTGTGTAGTGTACAGGTGTGTGTAGTGTACAGGTGTGTGTAGTGTACAGGTGTGTGTAGTATACAGGTGTGTGTAGTGTGCAGGTGTGTGTAGTGTGCAGGTGTGTGTAGTGTACAGGTGTGTGTAGTGTACAGGTGTGCAGGTGTGTGTAGTGTACAGGTGTGTGTAGTATACAGGTGTGTGTATTGTGCAGGTGTGTGTAGTGTGCAGGTGTGTGTAGTGTACAGGTGTGTGTAGTGTGCAGGTGTGTGTAGTGTACAGGTGTGTGTAGTGTACAGGTGTGTGTAGTGTGCAGGTGTGTGTAGTGTACAGGTGTGTGTAGTGTGTAGTGTGCAGGTGTGTGTAGTGTACAGGTGTGTGTAGTGTACAGGTGTGTGTAGTGTACAGGTGTGCAGGTGTGTGTAGTGTGCAGGTGTGTGTAGTGTACAGGTGTGTGTAGTGTGCAGGTGTGTGTAGTGTACAGGCGTGTGTAGTGTACAGGTGTGTGTAGTGTACAGGTGTGTGTAGTGTACAGGTGTGCAGGTGTGTGTAGTGTACAGGTGTGTGTAGTGTACAGGTGTGCAGGTGTGTGTAGGGTGCAGGTGTGTGTAGTGTGCAGGTGTGTGTAGTGTACAGGTGTGCAGGTGTGTGTAGGGTGCAGGTGTGTGTAGTATACAGGTGTGCAGGTGTGTGTAGGGTGCAGGTGTGTGTAGTATACAGGTGTGTGTAGTGTACAGGTGTGCAGGTGTGTGTAGGGTGCAGGTGTGTGTAGTGTGTAGTGTGCAGGTGTGTGTAGTGTACAGGTGTGCAGGTGTGTGTAGTGTGCAGGTGTGTGTAGTGTACAGGTGTGTGTAGTGTGCAGGTGTGTGTAGTGTACAGGTGTGTGCAGGTGTGCAGGTGTGTGTAGTGTGCAGCTGTGTGTAGTGTACAGGTGTGTGTAGTGTGCAGGTGTGTGTAGTGTACAGGTGTGTACAGGTGTACAGGTGTGTGTAGTGTACAGGTGTGCAGGTGTGTGTAGTGTGCAGGTGTGTGTAGTGTACAGGTGTGTGTAGTGTACAGGTGTACAGGTGTGTGTAGTGTACAGGTGTGTACCTTGTGCTTGGTGACGTGGCTCAGCTGCACGGTTCTGCTGTCGTCCTCCTCACTGACGCTGACCAGACTGGGCTGGAACACCTTGGTGGGCTCCAGGATCAGAACCTGAACAGGGTTATGAAAAAACCCCCATCAGCCACCCTGCTCTCTGTGCTCCAAACTGGTCCGGGCCGGTTCTGCAGCCCCCTCCTGCCCCAGGGGCCGCTGGTCTGAGCAGTGCTGTGATGGGAACCAGCCCTGGGTCAAATACGTCATTGTTTCGGATTCAAATACTTTTCAACACTTTACTGAGCTGTCAGGCCAGAAGGCAGAGCTCGAGACACAGGGGGTGAGGCCTGAGATGCAGGGAGCAGGTCTCTCTGACAGGGCAGCAGGAGGGTTTCCCTGACAGGGCACTGCGCAGTGCACACGGTGGGGCTCTTTTACAGGGCAGCGGGCAGGTTTCTCTTACAGGGCAGTGGGCAGGTTTCTGTGACAGGGCAGTGGGCGGTACACACAGTGGGGCTCTCTTACAGGGCAGCGGGCAGTACAGACAGTGGGGCTCTCTTACAGGGCAGCGGGCAGGTTTCTCTTACAGGGCAGCGGGCAGGTTTCTCTTACAGGGCAGCGGGCAGGTTTCTCTAACAGGGCAGCGGGCAGGTTTCTCTAACAGGGCAGCGGGCAGGTTTCTCTTACAGGGCAGCGGGCAGGTTTCTCTAACAGGGCAGCGGGCAGGTTTCTCTTACAGGGCAGCGGGCAGGTTTCTCTAACAGGGCAGCGGGCAGGTTTCTCTAACAGGGCAGCGGGCAGGTTTCTCTGACAGGGCAGCTGGCAGGTTTCTCTGACAGGGCAGCGGGCAGGTTTCTCTGACAGGGCAGCGGGCAGGTTTCTCTAACAGGGCAGCGGGCAGGTTTCTCTAACAGGGCAGCGGGCAGGTTTCTCTTACAGGGCAGCGGGCAGGTTTCTCTTACAGGGCAGCAGGCAGGTTTCTCTTACAGGGCAGCGTGCGGTACAGACAGTGGGGCTCTCTTACAGGGCAGCGTGCGGTACAGACAGTGGGGCTCTCTTACAGGGCAGCGGGCGGGTTTCTCTAACAGGGCAGCGGGCAGGTTTCTCTTACAGGGCAGCGGGCGGTGCACAAGCTGGGCTTGCAGGTCTGCAGCATCAGCTCCATCCAGAAGTCCAGAACCTCCTGCTTGGGCCGCTTCACCTCCGGCAGCCGGGCGAACTGCCGGTAGATCAGATACGTCTCCATGATGGAGCCCACGAACCTGCAGGCCAGGAGCACACACACACACGCTCAGACACGCAGAGAACACACACACACACACACATGCACACACACACACACACACACACACACACACACACACACAGAGAAGACACACACACACACTCACACTCACACTCACACTCACACTCACACTCACACTCACACTCACACTCACACTCACACTCACACTCACACTCACACTCACATTCACATTCACATTCACATTCACGACACGCTCAGACACGCTGGGAGCGCACACACACACACACACACACACACACGCAGAGAAGACACACACACACACACACACACACACAGAACACACACACACACACACGCTCAGACACGCAGAGAACACACGCTCACACACGACACGCTCAAACACGCTGAGAACACACACATGACATGCTCAGGCACAAAGAGAGCACACACACAACACACACACATCTCGGTCTTATACTTAGACTGAAAGTCTTATTTCTTATTTCTATACAAGAACAATGCCAACAACGTGAGAAAGTTTGACTCAATTCAAGATTTGCCAGCTGGGTAAGAAGGTTCAGTGTGCATGTGCGCACCGTTGCACTGTACGTACTGCACCACTGCAGGGCCTGTTTGGAGCCACGCTGCAGAAAACTGGCTGACATCGGCTAAATGACCTGTTCTCTATGATTAACAGGTCTCCTTTTTTCACACAATCATGATATGAAATTAAAACTTTTAAATGTACTCTTTTAATCTCATTCTTTCCATCTTGATCGTTTATACATTGTTACATCACCTGCCTTGTAAGTCCTTAATTTGGAATTCAGATTTTTTAAACGATAAAAACTTCTGACTGTAAATGCCGCCAACACTGAAGGTATATTTAGGTCAAAAACCCCCGAAGTGACATAACCGCAAGTTGGCAGACGAATAAAGGGATGTGGTTTTTGCTGTTCTAGAAAATGAGGGGGTTCAATGTGGAAATGGAAGGTTTTCGGTTTTTGTGACTCTGGTGCAAGTCGGTGCGACGCTCCAGGAGTGACTTTATGAACATTCTGCTCGTGCTTTAATCTAGGACAGTCGCATCTGCATTAATCTGTTCCTGCGTTCGCCTACCGTGTCTACAGACCGTATGACATGCCACAATCACTGATTTACCATGTGTACTAGACTTGCTGTTCAAGGCTGGAGATAACTCATTCTGTAGGAGAATTGTACTCCTCTGCCATCTCTGTCACAGTTCTGATGACCTTCAGTGTGCAGTTACTGTCCATCACTATGGAAAAGAGCGTCTGCTCAATAATTGTACTGTAATGTCATTTGCAGGGCAGAGAGCCGTCGGTGAGCACACTGACTCTAGCGCTGGGTACAGGACACACACACTGACTCTAGCGCTGGGTACAGGACACACACACTGACTCCAGCGCTGCGTACAGGACACACACACTGACTCCAGCGCTGCGTACAGGACACACACACACTGACTCCAGCGCTGCGTACAGGACACACACACACTGACTCCAGCGCCTGCGTACAGGACACACACACACTGACTCCAGCGCTGCGTACAGGACACACACACACTGACTCCAGCGCTGGGTACAGGACACACACACTGACTCCAGCGCTGGGTACAGGACACACACACTGATTCCAGCACTGGGTACAGGACACACACACTGATTCTAGCGCTGGGTACAGGACACACACACTGACTCCAGCGCTGGGTACAGGACACACACACTGACTCCAGCGCTGGGTACAGGACACACACACTGACTCCAGCGCTGCGTACAGGACACACACACTGACTCCAGC
>NC_083760.1:2549868-2572368 GCF_963514075.1 Conger conger | reverse complement strand
AACTGCATCAAAAAATCCCAGGTTTTCAGGCCACTTATATTCAGCTCACAGAGCTGAAAACACATCACTGGGTTGCCAACATTCCCACACCCCAATATGAGAAACCCTGGATCCGTTGTCTGGTACTGTCAGAAGCATTAGCACACAACGCCTGGAGCTCTCAGCTGAACTGCCTAGAGAAGAGATCACCTGGACGTCAGAACTGACCAATGACAGCAGAGAAGAGGGGCTCACCAGGAGTTCTGAACTGACCAATAGGAGCTCAGAGGCTCATCTGGAGTTCTGAATGAACCAATTGGAGCTGACAGAGTGCTCACCAGGAGTTCTGAACTGACCAATAGGAGCTCACAGAGGGCTCACCTGGAGTTCTGAATGAACCAATTGGAGCTGACAGAGTGCTCACCAGGAGTTCTGAACTGACCAATAGGAGCTCACAGAGGGCTCACCTGGAGTGTATCTGAACGCTGTCCAGCAGACGGACCAGCCGGTCCACCAGGGGCGTGAGCAGGGGCTCCAGCTTGAAGTTGGGCCTCATCAGCTCCTTAATGCTGGTGATCATCCCCGCGTCGCACGCAAACACCTTCCCCTGAGGAGACACCACGTAGGGCAGGAAACTGTAGCTCCCGCACTGCTCCTGCAGGGAGAGAGGGGACACACACACATTACACACACACACACACACACACACACACACACACACACACACACACTGCTCCTGCAGGAAGAGAGGGGACACACACACATTACACACACACACACACACACACTGCTCCTGCAGGAAGAGAGGACACACACACACACACACACACACACACACACACTGCTCCTGCAAGGAGAGAGGGGACCCCCACACACACACACACACACACACACACACACACACACACACACACTGCTCCTGCAAGGAGAGAGGGGACACACACACATTACACACACACAGCTCCTGCAAGGAGAGAGGGGACACACACACACACACACACAGCTCCTGCAAGGAGAGAGGGACACACACACAAACACACAGAGCTTCTTTATTATATTTTAAATGTAGCACAATTCATCCGGCAAACGAGACAGCAGCGTGAAAGTTATAGTATTTGCCTCACTGAGCGAATTTAACGGTCCAACTTCTCATCTGTTTATTACGCAACGTTCCAGCACACTCCACGGAGACCACACGCTCGCATGCTGCGCACGGGAGGCAGAGGTTCGCTGAGAAAAACAGGATGGAGCCTGAAAACTCTGCCAGTCCTGCTATTTCGAGAGAAGATCCGTGCCCTCGGGGGAACTCGGCATTCTAGCCTGACAAGCCCGTATAACACTTATAGGTCACGCAAAAACAAAAGCTTTCACTGGGAATCTTGGGCGTGTTAAAAGTGGGTGTATGCACCGTTGAATAACATTATAACAGTAATGAAATCAATAAGAGAAGATAAAATAACAACATTTGACGACAGGATATTTGCGTTGAGGTTTGGCTGTTGGTCTTAAAGAAACTGCCTTCAAACGGATGAACGTTAATTACACTTGCAGTTTGGCTATTAGTGCGTTTTTATGTCACTCATTTAAGCGCTGATTGCCCTGTAATGTCGCTCTAATGTGGTCCCTAACGATATGCGGAGAAGACAAACACCATTCAAAACGAGGGCAAACAGAGAAAGGGAAAACCTGCGAGGCCAGAAATAACCTACGCCGAAGTGTTTGGTCCAGTGAGCTAGAAATGCTCAAATATATATATATATATATATATATATATATATATATATATATATATGCAAACGATATATTATAAAACATTTATGTCAAATGCAAACGGACATATTACGAATTGCCACTTGTAATGTATGTCAAATATAAGAAACATATGAGGAAGGATCAACATACATTTGCCATATTTTTAAAGTATATGACAACATATTTTTCCCGTGTTTGGGGTGGACACACTATAGCCTACCATCTACATAGTGAGCAAAACATCTGTACAACATCTGCATCTGCGTGGTTTTACCTTCAGCGCTTGCAGGTCGTTGTCCTGTTTGTTGCAATACAAAATGATGTTGTTGGTCATACTGAAACTCTCTCTGACGCCGAGGTGGTAGAACAACGAGGGCTGGCAAAAGGAGTCACTCATCTCCACGACGGCGACATCTGGAAAACACACGATCGTACAATTAACTCTGGGCCTGTCGTCACTCTCGCCGCACTCTGGCACCTGGGGCATGATCGGTTAGTAATCACAAAGGGAGTTCGTCGACTTGCGATTGCTTGCAAACTGAAAGCTGCTATTCGGATCCCATCCATGTTTTACATTGATTTGGTAAAACAATAACCACGGGTAAATGGATATGCAAGCGATAACCAAACCAGTAGCCTACTTTTTGCACCACACAAAAAAAAACTGGCGTGTGACCCAAATCGACCTGTGGCTCATTCCGATAACCAGTCAGATACAGACAACCTACTTATCAGCATGTCCGCACTTGCCTGCGTTATAAAAGCTGTCCAGAATATCCGTCGTCCCGAGAGCAATCCTTTCGAAGGGGATAGTTTTGAAGACGGCTCGTACGTCGGCGCACGCTTCTTTCAGGCACTTTAGTGACAGATTCTCCTCCGTCTGCGGCAGCGACGCGTCTTCGACAACAACGAACACCACCGACAGAGCCCTGGTCCGCGTTCGCGGCGAGACGATTCCCTTACTCGCGCTGCTCAGCTCGATAGCCAAGGGGTCCTGCCACATACTTCCAGCCGGTATTCGCAGCGAGTCTCTCCTTCTGAAGTCCTGCAGGCTCCTTCGCCTGCGATCGTTTCTCTCCATGGCCAGTTTGTTGTGTTTGACTGCAAAATCAGCAGCGAATGTTTATATGTCCGCCTCACGTCCACGCTTATTCTATTCCACAGGTAAGTTGCGTAAAACATTCCCACCCCCCCGTGGACACGCCTCTATCCTCTATCGGAAGGAGAGAGAGAGAGAGAGAGAGAGAGAGAGAGAGAGAGAGAGAGAGAGAGAGAGAGAGAGAGAGAGAGAGAGAGAGACTGCATTTTTTCGCAGTCCCCGTCCCTTCATTTCCAGTTTTCCTCCCCTTTCGGTTTGGTTTTCATATCCCGGAATTGAAGTCATTGAATGAGCTTTACTTAAATACAACTGGCGTCGCTATGCGTAGACATGCATAGGCTACGCGTAAAGCAACCACTCGTTCGACGTATCGTGTCGACAAATATTTAGTCAACAAACAATAAAACTTTATGGCACCCTACAGTTGGTACAGTCAGTTAAGTTATTTCCGCTAGCTCATTATGAATTCATACCGTGGTCTTATTTCAAAACAGGACGCCCTGTTACTAGATCATGTTTGCACTCCACCCGCGCGCTGGAGTATTCTCTCTAATTCAGGAAAAGAACACGACAAAGATTTGCAATGCAAACTACGACCTGGCACTAGAGCTTTAACAAGAAATTATCGAAGGTTGACAGAAAAATCATGCAATCATTTTTTTTTTGCAACAACTCTGGGAAAGCAATTAAATTGACACTCGACCAATTTGAGTTTAACAACGTTTGTAGTTATGGATTGACAGTCTCTAAAATGTATTTGAAATGGGCCCGCACTGTTCAGTGACGACACCTGGACGCTGTTCCACTGTCCGGGCAGACTTGTGTGCCGCTGGTTGGGAAATACTGCCCCCTAGTGGTTTAACACATTTTGGTCATGACACAATTCTGCGCGATGGGTTTTACGTTTTGGTTCGGTTTGTGCGCGACCTCTGGAGGCCTGATAGTCGCTGGTATTCCACCCTCCCTCCTTTACCTGGTGTGAAGACCGTCTGGCCAAAACCACGGATGGATTAGAGTTTGAGGGCCGGAGTTGATGAATCCTCCGATAGGGCGTCACAGCCCCACGTTGGGCATCAAATAATATATATGTGTAAAAAAAACATTCTGAGCATTCTGGCTGATAATGGGTAAAGTTGGGATTCTGGTTTTATCCGAAGCAATTTACAGTTGATTAGACTATGCAGGGGAAAATCCCCCCTGGAGTAATGTGGGATTAAGGGCCTTGCTCAAGGACAGCAACATGGATCTTAACTCTTAAGGGCGACATGGCTCAGGCAGTAAGAGCAGTCGTCTCATTGGCTCAGGCAGTAAGAGCAGTCGTCTCATTGGCTCAGGCAGTAAGAGCAGTCGTCTCATTGGCTCAGGCAGTAAGAGCAGTCGTCTCATTGGCTCAGGCAGTAAGAGCAGTCGTCTCATTGGCTCAGGTGGTAAGAGCAGTCGTCTCATTGGCTCAGGCGGTAAGAGCAGTCGTCTCATTGGCTCAGGCGGTAAGAGCAGTCGTCTCATTGGCTCAGGCAGTAAGAGCAGTCATTACATTACATTACATTATTGGCATTTGGCAGACGCTCTTATCCAGAGCGACGTACAACAAAGTGCATACCCATAACCAGGGATAAGTTCGCTGAAAGACCCTAGAGGTAAGTACAATTTCAACTGCTACCTGTACAACAAAGATAAGGACAAGGGCCATTTTTTTTTTTTTTTTTTTTTTTTTGAACAAACAAACAAACAGAGCAAAAGTCACCAAAGTTAACTATCCAAACACTGCTTACCTAGCCAACTAAAATACTGATACACAAGTCACAGAGACAACAATTAAGGTTCACAGGGAGGTAGGGAGGGATGGGGAGAGGTGCTGTTTGAAGAGGTGTGTCTTCAGCTTGCGCTTGAAGGTGGGGAGGGATTCTATAGTTCTGACCTCAACGGGGAGTTCGTTCCACCACCGTGGAGCCAGAACAGACAGTAGTCGTGAGCGTCTTAAGGGCGACATGGCTCAGGCAGTAAGAGCAGTCGTCTCATTGGCTCAGGCAGTAAGAGCAGTCGTCTCATTTGCTCAGGCAGTAAGAGCAGTCGTCTGGCAGTCGGAGGGTTGCTGGCTCGATCCCCCGCCCGGGCTGTGTCGAAGTGTCCCTGAGCAAGACACCCAACCCCCAAATGCTCCTGACAAGCTGGTCGGTGCCTTGCATGGCAGCCAATCGCCGTTGGTGTGTGAATGTGTGTATGAATGGGTGAATGAGAAGCATCAATTGTACAGCGGTTTAGATAAAGGCGCTATATAAATGCCAACCATTTACCATTCGACCTTCTGGGTCCCGGCGACCTACCTTGCCACAAGGCTACAGATGTTTAATGAATACCGCTCTTCAGTGCGTTTGCGATCTTGGAGGAGTTTAAGAGCAGAAGTAGGTGGATCCCTTGTGCAAATGGAAAATGTAAATGAACTGTAATAAAAATATCATAAGGACATGTTTATATTATTAGGCTTTAAGGCTTCATGGTGTGGTTTTCGTTGTTGGCATAAGGCAACCCATTACGGACAGTAGTAAATGGTGATCTTTGTATCATAGCACGGCATGAAGTTGGACTTTCATGTAACTTAGCCACGAGGCTACAGGCTGCCCCATGTAGCTTAATTCATAACAAGGTGGGCTGCATCCGCTTCTGGATTTCAGACCCAATTTCTGTTCTTAATGATTTAATTAGCCCAGTCATTTACATGATCTGTCATTTTTAGCCACACTCCCTGATGTGAACAGCAGCTGTGTTCTGATTGAGCCAGGGTAACTGGTGGCTGAAAAAACCTGCATCCACACCGGCCCTACAGGACTGGAGTTAATCCTGCATACACACCGGCCCTACAGGACTGGAGTTAATCCTGCATACACACCGGCACTCCAGGACTGGAGTTAATCCTGCATACACACCAACCTCCAGGCCTGGAGTTAATCCTGCATACACACCGGTCCTCCAGGACTGGAGTTAATCCTGCATACACACCGGCACTCCAGAACTGGAGTTGTCCGTTCTTGATTTATAATGATACAGCCAATTACTTACAGCAAGCCTTAGATCAGTGCTCCTGGAGAGCCGCAGGGAAAACAAAAGCCAGCACACCCTGTGGCTCTCCAGGACCAGGAGTGAGGACCCCAGCACACCCTGCGGCTCTCCAGGACCAGGAGTGAGGACCCCAGCACACCCTACGGCTCTCCAGGACCAGGAGTGAGGACCCCAGCACCCCCTGCGGCTCTCCAGGACCAGGAGTGAGGACCCCAGCACACCCTGCGGCTCTCCAGGACCAGGAGTGAGGACCCCAGCACACCCTGCGGCTCTCCAGGACAAGGAGTGAGGACCCCAGCACACCCTGCGGCTCTCCAGGACCAGGAGTGAGGACCCCAGCACACCCTGCGGCTCTCCAGGACCAGGAGTGAGGACCACTGCCTTAGACAGATGGTCTTATAATTTAAAAACTTCACTGCAAATGTTGACACTCGTCCCAAATGTGTCTAAAGTTCCGTTTCACTTAGTCCACGTGCTGCAATATGACACAATAACTCACTGGAAGCACTAATAATTTTATATGATCTTTATGTACAATAAAAAACATCTAAAAAGAAACTGAGATATATACGTAGGCTGCAGTATAAAGGAATAAAGCACAGTCTGTTGCAGGGCAGAATCTGAATTATTCACAACTGTCTGAGAAAAGCAGATGTCTGTAGAACTACAGCAACATGTAGAGCACTATGGCAACACTCTGTCCCACAAAAGCTGTACAGAGCAGGTCCTGGTCTAAGCCAAAGAAAAACTGTACACAAAGTGAGAAAACCATTCTCTTCTTCTGGTCTTTAGTCCTTTTAACCTGAAACGAGTGAACCGTGTTCACGTGGTGTGTGTGTGTAAAAAAAAAAAAACATCCAGGGTGCACATTCAACACATCAGCCTGTCTGGACACGAGCGTTATTTTCACTGTAAAAGAAATAATGTACAAACGGCAGCTGGGGGGGGCATTACTGGCTCTGAGTGTACACTGCAGAAGCACGGCAGGCTACAGGACGGGGGACGAAGCCAACAGACTGCACAAAAGCACTAATACAAATGACCTGAGAATAGATAAATCAGACATCCTCGCTTTGAACCGCCTCAAAGAAGCGGCCGTTTGTGGCCACGTGCGTGCGTGCGTGTGTGTGTGTGTGTGTGTGTGTGTGTGTGTGTGTCGCATGTTCCTTGAACCCTGGATGCTGCCCAACACATTTCAGCACAAGGCTGTGTCATTTCTGAGAGAGAGAGAGAGAGAGAGAGAGAGAAAGAGAGAGAGAGAGAGAGAGAGAGAGAGAGAGAGAGAGAACGAGAGGTTGTTTGAAAGTCAGTGACTACACTGTCTGCAGTCGTGGACTCCATTTCCCACGATCCCGCGGGGCTTCACTCGTCCAGGCCCTCGTCCTCCTCCTCTTCCTCCTGCGGCTTGGCGTCCACCTCGCTGGTGTCGGAGAACTCGTGCAGGAGCACGTACTCCCGCGAGCTGAAGCCGAACTTCAGCACGTCCTTCTCCTTCAGCTCATAGTAGCGCTGCGGGTCGATGCGGCCGTTGTTCAGGTAGGTGCCGTTTCCCGAGCACAGGTCGATGATGTAGGGCCTGACCCTCCTGCCCGTGGTGCCGTCCGCGCGCGTGAACGGCACCAGCCTGGGGTAGAGACACAGAGAATGCACCGATAAAACACATAAGCGCACCTATATAACACATAAGCACACCTATAACACATAAGCACACCTATATAACACATAAGCACACCTATATAACACATAAGCACACCTATATAACACATTAACGCAGCAATATAACACATTATCACACCGATATAACACATAAGCACACCTATATAATACATTAGTGCACCGATATAACACATTAAGAGAAAAAAGTAAGATGGATTTACTACATACTAAGTTGTCATAAAAGGGCACCACTTTAAACACAGTGCGCATGACAGCGGCTAGTTAGACTTTTGTCTCACGAAAACAGAAAATTATGTAAAACATATAAATTAATTTTAACTACGTTCCCCTAAGCATAGTTAAAGGTAACGGTTGCGTTGAAATTGTTTGACTCTTTTGCCACTGTGGTTTGAACCACACTTGTTTGCTTGGCAAAGCGCAATGCACTGTGGGATACTCGTGCCAGCATAGTGTCCAGTGTTGGCACACTATGATATTTAACTAGCGGATATAAGGAGTCTCTCTTTTGTCCGCTGCTTCAGATAACAGCGTAACGTAATGCTGATTCAAGATTCAAGAGTTGTATTGTCATATGCACAGTAAAACACAACGGCTACACCATACAATGAAATTCTTACTTTGCGTATCCTCCTTCCAAGAACTGAAAACGAAAAAGTAGAACTGACCGGTACTGGAAGACAGCGTGCTGCTTGGAGCAGGAGGGGTGGTCGATGGGGATGTCGGCGATCTTCCTCTGCCGGCCCAGCAGGTAGGCGCTCTGGCGGTGGACGTACATGACCGGCAGCGGCTCGTCGTTCTTGAAGGGGTACAGGCGCCAGCGCCTCTTGGGGATGCGCGCCTCGGGGGGCTCGTTGTACTTGATGACCACCCCCCGGAACGTGTTGGTATCTTCCACCAGGGCGCCCGACAGCCCGAAGTTGGGCTTCTCCTTCTCGGCGGGAGGGGAGCCCCCGTCCTCGGCGGTCTCGCTGGGGCCGAAGGCGGGGGGGTCCTCCGCGCCGTCGCCCTCGGCGACCAGGCGCCGCCGGTGTTCCCGCCGCCGGTCGTCATGGCGATCGCGCTCGGCCTGCTGCTGCTGGAAGGCCTGCCCGTCTCGGTCCCGCGGCCGCCCCCCGCCCCGCCGCTGACGCGACCGCGACCCCCAGCGCTCCTCCTCCTCCTCCGGGCCCCCGCCCCGCCTCTCGTCCCCCGAGTCCCAGCGACCCCCCCGCCGCCGCTCCTCGTCGCCGCGGTGATCGTCCCGCTCCTGGGGGCAGATAGGGGAGGGGTCACCACGAATCACGGTATGACTGATATGACATGCCTGTGTCACGAAACTTGCTGGTATTATAATTTGTGTTTGTTTTTTGAACGTCATCATGTTTTATCCGGAAAGCATCTGCATGTGGAGCAGGGTTTCACTGAAGTGTAATATTATTACAGGACCGTTTGGCCCGCAAGAAACCTATCCGTTAAAATGTCTGAGGTAAGTATTCTGGACTATTCAGGCAGCATGCTGGACGCCTCCATAGCCGGGTCCTGGTTCGACCCTGTAAGTCATTAGGACATTGGTAATGTGTACTGTATAGTGTGTACTGTATAGTGTATACTGTATAAATGTCCATATTGATGCCTGGATATACAGCGAAAGCAGAGTAAATTTCTGCCACAACACAAAACAATACGTACTAAATATTTAAACTGTCCCTTTGTCATGAGCTGAAGATAATGGGTTATTTAAATATCTAGCTGCCCAATTTAATCGTGATCGTGGCCCCGTACCCCCGGTTATGTTACCCGCTTTATTTTAACGTCGCTATCCCGGGCAGGGCTTCTGGTCCTCTTTCTCCTGGGTGATCTGCTCTCCCGTCTTGCAGGCGACCGGTCTCTTCTTCTATCAGGCGATCTATTCAAAACATAAACACCGTTTTACTCGTATGATGCGTCCATTTCCATGTAATGCAACTGCCAATTGACGAATGTAGTCAACATGGAAACAAAAGTCACACAGTTAGATGTCACACATCTAACCAAAGTATGTCGCCATGAAACGTATTCATCAATTTTGTCATCATCCAGCACAATAACAGTGAGAGGGGTGAAAGTTGGAACCTCCTGTTGATAGTGACAATTATTGCAATTCCACTCGGCTACCACACATCCCGCTAGATAACATGCAGCGACGACAAAGTAGCTAAATAAGGCTAACTACTGCGTTTCAATTTAACTAAAAAATGTTCAAGTTAAATCGAAATCCATCGCACCCACCTGTCTGCTCGTCTCCTCGGCGGCGCAGGGCTAGAGCTACTCCCGTTAGACCCCGAACTCGAGCGCCGGGATCTCTGTGGCCTGGTCGGACTAAGTTTCTCTTGTTTGATTTTCATCTTTTTCTCCCGGGCTGGAGGGGGGGAATCATCCCTTCTGTGTCTTCGGTCCTTCTCCATTCTCCTCAAATATCAACTGGTTAATCTTTGTTGTTCCTTTAAATAAAGTAATACAACATTAAAACATGTATATATGTATTGTAATCTCACATTGCTTCCAATTTTACACACCGCCGGCGGTCTACATGTCCTCCTAATACATTCCGTTTCCGGTTAGAACGTTGTACAAACGTCTCGGCTAGACATTTACGCCTAAACATTATAGGTTCCGCTTACAGTAAAATGCCTTTGCGTTATATTTTTTTACCAGTTTAATCGAAATGTTAACACCTAAGTTCTCATTTATTTTAGCGATGCTTAGCTATTATTTCAATGGGTTGCCATATGCCAGATCATTTGGACAGGCTTATTTTAGATTTCACCCCACATGAATTCGCTTAGCTAGATAGGCTAACACTTAAGTTACTCGTTGCTAACAGACTTAGGCTAGCTAGTAGTTATGAACAAGCGAGGGTTGCTAACGTTAGCTGACGGTAGCGTTAGCTTGCTAACTTTGCTAACTAGTCTAGCCATTTTTTTCTAACTAGCTAACGCTAGCCAACTCAGCCTAACTAATTAGCTACTACGTGGTGTGTGATGCACAAAAAAACTTAAGATTCATTCATTCGTGTAATTCACATAGCATAAACTTAGTTTATTGGCGAGCGTTTAAAACGAAACAATGATTAAAAGTTTCCATTTATATTGCTGTCTTGTTTTTAACGCGCTCCTCCCTGCACGGCTGCCGTACCGCTGTGGGGTACCGTTGTCTTGGAAACAGTATACAATAGCCTACTCTTGGAGGAGTTGTTTGCTACCGCAGTGAAACTTTGGCTCCTGCTAATCGGCAACTAAGTTGAAAAAGACAGTTAAAATAATATACTGTGCATTAGACTGAATTTGCCATTATGATTCCATCAGTCGATTCACTACTGAAATTCGACACTCCAGTTCTGATAACCAGAAACACCGAGAAGAAGTCTCCCAAGGTAAGAAAAAAGTTAAAGCGACTGTGTTGGCAGGTATTACTGAAAGTTGTACAGCCAGTGAAGGTATCTAGCGTCTATCTTTACCTGTCTTTTCAGACTGGAACTACACAAATACATTTAACTGTTTTATAAACAGTTTTCTAGATTTATTTTTCTTTTTAGGGTTTATTTATTCAAACAAACGTTCAACTTGTAAATCAATTAACGTGGCCAATATCTTTGATGTTCTTATTACTAAATATACAGTGGTAACGGTTGAGAGAAATTGGTCGTTTTTGCTATACTTGAATTTTGTTCACACGTAAAGGAGCAGTGTATAGTCTTAGTTTTAGCCTCCACCAGCAGTCTCTAGAGAACAGGGGTGGAAATATCAGAAGCCACAGTAAACAGCAGACTTCAAGAGCAGAATTATAGTCTACAAGCCTCTCATCAGCAGCAAGAATCAAAAGGGCAAATTAGAATTTGACAAAAAGTACAGATACAAGCCCAGAAATTTTTTGGAAATAAGTTTTATGGACAGATGAGACCAACGCAACAAAGTTGAAAATGGAGGAACAGCTTACCACCTTATCATCTATGAAATAGGCTATGGAGGAGATGATGTCATGGCATAGGCATGTACGGCTGCTTCTGGGACAAGCTCACTCATCGTTGTTGATGATGTAATGGAGAATGCAGCAGTAGGATCCGTATAGCAGACAGGTTTCGTCTGGGTACGTACAAAGAAATCCCTCTGATTATTTGGCCTGGTGCTTCATCCTGGAGCAAGACAATGACCCCAAACACATGGCCTACGCAACCATCGATGTGGAGAAAGTGGAGTTTCACCTGATATAAATCCAATCGAGTATTTTGCTTACTGAAGAGGATGGTAAATGGTTAATGGTCTGCATTTATATAGAGATTTTATCCAAATGAATGCCTCTTATTCACCCATTCACATACACTCACACACCAATGGTGATTGACTGCCATGCGAGGTGCCAATCAGCTCGTCTGGACCAATTGGGGGTGAGGTGTCTAGCTCAGGGACACATTGACACGCTTCGATGCCAGACGACGGCTCTTACCTCTTTTGGGGGAACTCAAAACGCTAAAACTTAACACATGTAACATGTAAATACCATGAAATAAAAACTAATTATCTGTACTTCATCTTTTGATTTCAAATTCAAATGCTTTAAGTACATAGAAAAAATAACACATTTCAGTCTACCGTTACCGTACTTTTGGAGGGAAACGTTTGACTTTTCAACGAGCAAACTGACGGCTGGCAGGAGTTTGTGGCGACGGATCGTGTTGCAACATTCTCAAATCTGATCAGCCAAACCTCTCCTTTCACGAATGCTCGTGTGCGATGTGGACTGGCATCCTAAAACGAACTGTCTGAGCACCCTTTTATCCGGAGCCATCCGCCACAGACAGCGTAGCGTGTTCAGTGGAGAAGCAGGTAATTCAGTTTGGCAGTTATCGGATAAATATAGCCTGTGTGCAGTTAGTGATTGGACAGGACATCTAGAGAGTCCAGGCCGTTTCACTACTTTGGTTGTGTTGGCAGTGGAATAAAAAGTGACATGTGTGTGAATCTCCGCTCTGCTGAGGCTTCGGTAACGCTGCCGTGCCTAATGGCCGTGCTGCTGTTCCCCCTGCGCTGCAGTCTCGTTCTCTGAGAGTGAGCCCCCTGCAGCCAGCCTCGACCGCCCCCGTCCCCCCGCCCCCCAAATCCAAGAGCCCCACGGGAGATGGCAGCAAGCAGCAAATGGAGGAGATACTCAACGCCATGCTTCCGCCCAGGTAACGCCATGGTAACGCCCAGGTAACACCATGCTTCCGCCCAGGTAACGCCATTGTAACACCCAGGTAACACCATGGTAACACCCTGGTAACACCCTGGTAACGCCATGGTAACACCCAGGTAACACCATGCTTCCGTCAGGGTAAGACCACGGTAACGCCATGCTTCCGCCATGGTAACGCCATGGTAACACCCAGGTAACACCATGGTAACACCCTGGTAACGCCATGGTAACACCCAGGTAACACCATGCTTCCGTCAGGGTAACACCATGGTAACACAATGGCATTGTCCTAGCTGGGACTCAAACCTGCAGCCTTTAGGTTACAAGATTACATCACACCACCCTGCTGACATCGTGACGTTGCTCGTCAGCATCGATCATGCTGCAGTACTGTGCAGCTGTGCAGTTGTTACGGTCATAACATTTACTGATAAATGTTTTATGTCATTTGACATAACCTGACATCATCTTGTGACAGCTGTTATGTCATGTGTATGACAGTGTTATGTCATGTGTATGACAGTGTTATGTCATGTGTATGGCAGTGTTATGTCAGCCTTATGGCGAGGGGTTCAGGTAAAGTGTTTCATATGACAGAAATGTTGGGTGCCTCACCCTGTCCTTGCAGGAAGTGGGTGGATAACGGCCAGCTGTGGGTGTGTCAGACTCAGAGTGGTGTCCTTGCAGGGAGTGGGTATCAGACTCAGTGTGGTGTCCTTGCAGGGAGTGGGTATCAGACTCAGTGTGGTGTCCTTGCAGGGAGTGGGTATCAGACTCAGTGTGGTGTCCTTGCAGGGAGTGGGTATCAGACTCAGTGTGGTGTCCTTGCAGGGAGTGGGTATCAGACTCAGAGTGGTGTCCTTGCAGGGAGTGGGTATCAGACTCAGTGTGGTGTCCTTGCAGGGAGTGGGTATCAGACTCAGTGTGGTGTCCTTGCAGGGAGTGGGTATCAGACTCAGTGTGGTGTCCTTGCAGGGAGTGGGCATCAGACTCAGTGTGGTGTCCTTGCAGGGAGTGGGTATCAGACTCAGTGTGGTGTCCTTGCAGGGAGTGGGTATCAGACTCAGTGTGGTGTCCTTGCAGGGAGTGGGTGTCAGACTCAGTGTGGTGTCCTTGCAGGGAGTGGGTATCAGACTCAGTGTGGTGTCCTTGCAGGGAGTGGGTATCAGACTCAGTGTGGTGTCCTTGCAGGGAGTGGGTGTCAGACTCAGTGTGGTGTCCTTGCAGGGAGTGGGTATCAGACTCAGTGTGGTGTCCTTGCAGGGAGTGGGTATCAGACTCAGTGTGGTGTCCTTGCAGGGAGTGGGTATCAGACTCAGTGTGGTGTCCTTGCAGGGAGTGGGTATCAGACTCAGTGTGGTGTCCTTGCAGGGAGTGGGTGTCAGACTCAGTGTGGTGTCCTTGCAGGGAGTGGGTATCAGACTCAGTGTGGTGTCCTTGCAGGGAGTGGGTATCAGACTCAGTGTGGTGTCCTTGCAGGGAGTGGGTATCAGACTCAGTGTGGTGTCCTTGCAGGGAGTGGGTGTCAGACTCAGTGTGGTGTCCTTGCAGGGAGTGGGTATCAGACTCAGTGTGGTGTCCTTGCAGGGAGTGGGTGTCAGACTCAGTGTGGTGTCGTTGCAGGGAGTGGGTATCAGACTCAGTGTGGTGTCCTTGCAGGGAGTGGGTATCAGACTGAGTGTGGTGTGGTTGCAGGGAGTGGGTGGACAGCGGCCAGCTGTGGGTGCAGCAGGTGTCGTGCACGCCCTGCACGCGCATGGACGTGGTGAAGCTCCAGGAGCTGCTGGACCTGAAGCTGCAGCAGAGACAGGCGCGCGAGACGGGCATCTGCCCCGTACGCAGGGAGCTCTACACGCAGTGCTTCGGTACGACCCGACCTCCAGAGACACGTCCCGCAGGCTCACCTCTCAGTGTGATCAGAGCTTAACCTAGCGTAACATAGCACAGCATACCATCCTGCAACATAACATAGCATAGCATAACCTAGCATAACATAGCACAGCATACCATCCTGCAACATAACATAGCATAGCATAACCTAGCGTAACATAGCACAGCATACCATCCTGCAACATAACATAGCATAGCATAACCTAGCGTAATATAGCAGAGCATACCATACTGCAACATAACATAGCATAGCATAACATACAGTAACATTGCACAGCATACCATACTGCAACACAACATAGCATAGCATAACATACAGTGGCAGGGACAATGATGGAAATTGTTTAGTTTTATCCCTGCTTTTATATTGGTTTTATACAAGTGTATTGCTCTTAATGTCAAATAAATGAAATACAGTAACATAAGACAGCATAGCATAGCAAAACATAGCTTAACATACCATAGCATAGCATAAAATAGCATAACATAACATACAGTGGCAAGGACAACGATGGCAATAAGTCCTTGACTTTGACCGGGCAGGTGCTCGTCTGGAGCACAGCGCTCAGGCACCGTGTCCCTCCGGGAGCAGGGCTACGGCTTCCTGACCTCTCACCCCCTCCCCCCCCCCTCTCACCCCCTCTCCTCTCCTCTGTCCCCCAGACGAGCTGATCAGACAGATCACCATCAGCTGCTCGGAGCGCGGCCTGCTGCTGCTGCGGGTTCGAGACGAGATCCGCATGACCATCGAGGCGTACCAGACGCTGTACGAGAGCAGCGTGGCGTTCGGCATGAGGAAGGCCCTGCAGGCCGAGCAGGGCAAGGCCGACATGGAGAAGAAGGTACAGTCTGCGTTTCCCATCACGCCCAGCCGCAGTGGACCGCGTTTCCCATCGTGCCCAGCCGCAGGGGACCGCGTTTCCCATCATGCCCAGCCGCAGTGGACCGCGTTTCCCATCATGCCCAGCCGCAGTGGACCGCGTTTCCCATCGTGCCCAGCCACAGTGGACCGCGTTTCCCATCATGCCCAGTCACAGTGGACCGCGTTTCCCATCATGCTCTAGGGGTCACTGTCCATCTTCTGATTTGGTTCCCCTCCTAGTCCCAGCCCTACCCTTTGTCCCAGTTCAGGCGATTTTCTTTACGGTTTTAGGTTTTTCTTCTTAGGGATTGTCATGTATTCAGGATCTCTGTTTTGCTAACCAAGCAAGTTCTGTATAGTCAGTCTGGATCAGATGAATGAATGTAATACAATCTAAAAATGTACAACAACGTCAAAAGTGTTTTTTGACCCGGAGTAGGCTGAGGGTACGTGTACAATCAATGTCTGTAATAACAGGAAGGATACCCAGAATGTCTGAACTTCTCTTTTTGGCACTTTTCTCAGCCCTATCTCATAATAAAAATCATGATGAGTTTCAGTTCAGTATCCATTTTTGTTTTAAGATAAGGCTCTTCATTATGGGACAGTTTGCCAGTCCATGTTTGCTCAGACTTGGTCACAATCTTAATATCCAGCCACAAATTTGACCTGTGCTGAATGTGGCTACAATATTACTCCTCCACCTGTAGGGGGCAGTCACAGATTTCCGTTCTCACTCTCCCCTGTGCAGATCCTTGCGCTGGAGGGTGAGAAGAAGGACCTGGAGCGCCAGGTGAACGATCAGAAGGCGAAGTGCGAGGCCATCGAGAAACGCGAGACGGAGAGACGGCAGGTGGACGAGAAGAAGCACACCGAGGAGATCCAGTTCCTCAAACGCACCAATCAGCAGCTAAAGGTGAGGCCAGAGACACTAACGCACCAATCAGCAGCTAAAGGTGAGGCCAGAGACACTAATGCACCAATCAGCAGCTAAAGGTGAGGCCAGAGACACTAATGCACCAATCAGCAGCTAAAGGTGAGGCCAGAGACACTAATGCACCAATCAGCAGCTAAAGGTGAGGCCAGACACTAACGCACCAATCAGCAGCTAAAGGTGAGCAACTGAGACACTAACACACCAATCGCCAGGTAAAGGTGCAGCAACCGAGACACTAACGCACCAATCAGCAGCTAAAGGTGAGCAACTGAGACACTAACGCACCAATTAGCAGCTAAAGGTGAGCACTGAGCTACTAATTGAGTTGAAGAGTACTTCCTGTGCCAGCTGCTCTCTGACTGTGTGCTCTTGTGATCATTAGGCCCAGCTGGAGGGCCTCGTCGCCCCGAAGAAGTGACCCCTGGACCCCAAAACACCGCGTTTCTGTCACTGTGTACGCTTTTTTCACAAAATGGAAGCCCGATTTATAACACCATTTCAAGCTCTCTGCAAAATGTCGATTCCTGTTCTGCTAAACGTCAATGTTCATCATTTGGCCCACCAGGATTAAATTGCTTGACAGGTAGTTTTTTTTTTCCATGCCGTTTCCAGCATATATTCTATGTTCATCACTGTCGTTTTTTTCAAATGAACTCTTGGACCAATGATGTTCTTCTGTTAAAACTCCAAGGGAAAAGATAACCTTGTGTTAACTGACAACTTTAACCAAAAAAAAAGAGTGTTTGCAGAAATAATTTTGCCTGTTTAAATATGCAAATCACATTGTTACTCTCGCTGTAGTTGTTACACAAGCCTAGTTAACTGGCATTAACAAGGAATTTACCAAGTAAGTTTGCTATGCAACTTCTCTCATATGTATGGTTTTTATCTACAATTTATTTAGGATTCATGAATAAAGAAATGTTTACAATATCTGTAAATTATATACCGCCATAACTTGTTCCCTATGCGGTAGCATAACCAAAAGTAATACTTTCTCTTCTGACTGGTGGTGCACCACACATGCTACTGAACGAGAAACAACAGGTTGAGAATGGGGCTGCTCACTAAGATCTCAACTCTGACCTTTGACCTTTGACCTGTAAATGAAAGTTCTGCTGCAGTCGAGTTGAGAGCATTAGATCACAGCAGGTTTTACCCCACGTTCAAAAGTTCACAATGGTCTCTTTGCCATTATTCTTGATTTCGTTAAAACAGAAAAATTATAAGAGTTTTATATTATAGAATTGGGGGTTTTGTACCGTTGTTGTTTGTGAATAAAAGTGCAAACCTGGCTCACACATTGTTGATGTTTTTATTGCATTTGAGACTGTACATGCGTATCCACTCAATGGGATTATAAACGGTGTGTACAATAAACGCTCCTCACGCAGAAACACTGTCCGAGTCTCATCACTCCTTCCCGGGATCAGCGGAGGGTTAAGGCAGGCGTCGTGAAACGCGCGGGCTAAAAGCCAGGAGAGACAGACGCCAGGAGAGACGGACACAAACGGGAGGCACAGGGTCCATTTGACGGGAGCACTGGCTGGGGTCGTAGGCCGGGGAAGCTGGGCTAGTGTTTGGCCTTCTTGTTGCCCTTGCCCTGGGCCTCTCTGGGCATCTTCCTGTCCTTGTTCTTGTTCTTGACGTTGTGCGTGTCGTAGTACCGCACACCCACCTTCCTGGCCTTCTGAGCGCGCTCCTGCCTTCTCCTCTGGAAGAGACGCAAGAAGAGAGGAGACGTGTGAGGAACACGGGCTCCTCTCTCTCCCCCTCAGGGAACAACATCATTTTATTTTAAGAGGTACTTAAGCTGACGCTTTTATCCAAACAGCTTTAATCCATTTACAGTTCATTAGACTGAGCTGGGGACATTCCTCCCCTGGAGCAGTGTGAGGTTAAGGGCCTTGCTCAAGGGCCCAGCAGCTGTGCGGATGGTATCTTTGTAACCCCTTTAAACCACCAACCGTCCACGTCCCAGTCATGCACCTCAGCCACTAGGCTACAGGCTGCCCCAATATAACCACATCACAGTAACCACACAAAGTACAAACGGGCCTTTCTCAACGGATAAATGGCGGTTTTGAGTGTTGGAGGAACGGCGTGTACCTCTTTGGACGTCTGTTTGGACACGGGCCCCGGCTCGCCGTCTTCCTTCAACTTCCTCTTCCTGCCCACTGCTGTGCTCACTGGGGGGGTGGAGGGGGGGGCAATTTTACATTTAAATATTCAGGTTCAGCTTCAGCCCACTGTACTAAACTAACCCTGATTAAAACAGTCAGATACAGCCCACTGTACTAAACTAACCCTGATTAAAACAGTCAGCCATAGCCCACTGTACTAAACTAACCCTGATTAAAACAGTCAGCTTCAGCCCACTGTACTAAACTAACCCTGATTAAAACAGTCAGCCATAGCCCACTGTACTAAACTAACCCTGATTAAAACAGTCAGCTTCAGCCCACTGTACTAAACTAACCCTGATTAAAACAGTCAGCCATAGCCCACTGTACTAAACTAACCCTGATTAAAACAGTCAGATACAGCCCACTGTACTAAACTAACCCTGATTAAAACAGTCAGCTATAGCCCACTGTACTAAACTAACCCTGATTAAAACAGTCAGATACAGCCCACTGTACTAAACTAACCCTGATTAAAACAGTCAGATACTGCCCACTGTACTAAACTAACCCTGATTAAAACAGTCAGCTACAGCCCACTGTACTAAACTAACCCTGATTAAAACGGTCAGCCATAGCCCACTGTACTAAACTAGCCCTGATTAAAACAGTCAGCTATAGCCCACTGTACTAAACCCTGATTAAAACAGTCAGATACAGCCCACTGTACTAAACTAACACTGATTAAAACAGTCAGCTTCAGCCCACTGTACTAAACTAACCCTGATTAAAACAGTCAGCCATAGCCCACTGTACTAAACTAACCCTGATTAAAACAGTCAGCCATAGCCCACTGTACTAAACTAACCCTGATTAAAACAGTCAGCTACAGCCCACTGTACTAAACTAACCCTGATTAAAACAGTCAGATACAGCCCACTGTACTAAACTAACCCTGATTAAAACAGTCAGATACAGCCCACTGTACTAAACTAACCCTGATTAAAACAGTCAGATACAGCCCACTGTACTAAACTAACCCTGATTAAAACAGTCAGCCATAGCCCACTGTACTAAACTAACCCTGATTAAAACAGTCAGCCATAGCCCACTGTACTAAACTAACCCTGATTAAAACAGTCAGCTTCAGCCCACTGTACTAAACTAACCCTGATTAAAACAGTCAGCTATAGCCCACTGTACTAATCTAACCCGGATTAAAACAGTCAGATACAGCCCACTGTACTAAACTAACCCTGATTAAAACAGTCAGATACAGCCCACTGTACTAAACTAACCCTGATTAAAACAGTCAGCCATAGCCCACTGTACTAAACTAACCCTGATTAAAACAGTCAGCCATAGCCCACTGTACTAAACTAACCCTGATTAAAACAGTCAGCTTCAGCCCACTGTACTAAACTAACCCTGATTAAAACAGTCAGCTACAGCCCACTGTACTAAACTAACCCTGATTAAAACAGTCAGCTACAGCCCACTGTACTAAACTAACCCTGATTAAAACAGTCAGATACAGCCCACTGTACTAAACTAACCCTGATTAAAACAGTCAGCTACAGCCCACTGTACTAAACTAACCCTGATTAAAACAGTCAGATACAGCCCACTGTACTAAACTAACCCTGATTAAAACAGTCAGCCATAGCCCACTGTACTAAACTAACCCTGATTAAAACAGTCAGCTATAGCCCACTGTACTAATCTAACCCGGATTAAAACAGTCAGATACAGCCCACTGTACTAAACTAACCCTGATTAAAACAGTCAGCTACAGCCCACTGTACTAAACTAACCCTGATTAAAACAGTCAGATACAGCGCACTGTACTAAACTAACCCTGATTAAAACAGTCAGATACAGCCCACTGTACTAAACTAACCCTGATTAAAACAGTCAGCCATAGCCCACTGTACTAAACTAACCCTGATTAAAACAGTCAGCTATAGCACCCCCACCAGACCTCACTGCTCCACATTACTGCTGCGAATAGCACCCATAATGCACCGGGGTGGGAGACAGGAATCCCGTGTTCCCTCAACCAATTAAAATAATATAATTTTCTGAGCAGATTGCCTTATACAGAGAGATGCACACGCACACAGTACACAATGAAAGGGACAAAACATCTGTTTAAGGAGTTTTCTAAATGACCTGGTCAAGAATTCCTCCCTGTATATTAAGTTATCTTGTTAATATAAAAAGCCGAACGAGGTTTTCTGCCGCAGTGCTGTGGATGAGACTCTGGGTCTCTGGGTGAGGAATGCTAAAGCGGACTCTGGGCTGTCACCTTGTGGGCGTGGCTCTGCGGGCGCCGGTCTCTGCCGCTCCACTGGCGGGCGCATGGTCGCGGAGAGCTCCTTGGGGATTCTGCGGAGAGGAAACGACACGGGAACACTTAACCAAAAGAACAGAGAACGTCCTGCCCCGTGCCACCCTGTCTCCCACCTCGCGTCTCTGCTCCACTACATGACTGGGCAAACTGTCTCCTGTCTCCTGTCTCCTGCCCTGTCTCCTGCCTCCTGCCCTGTCTCCTGCCTCCTGCCCTGTCTCCTGTCTCCTGCCCTGTCTCTTGTCTCCTGCCCCGTCTCCTGCCTCCTGCCCTGTCTCCTGTCTCCTGCCCTGTCTCTTGTCTCCTGCCCCGTCTCCTGCCTCCTGCCCTGTCTCTTGTCTCCTGCCCCGTCTCCTGCCTCCTGCCCTGTCTCTTGTCTCCTGCCCTGTCTCCTGCCTCCTGCCCTGTCTCCTGTCTCCAGCCCTGTCTCTTGTCTCCTGTCTCCTATTATTAATAGAGATATTCTATGCTGTCCCAGAGCACTAATGGGACAATTTGAAGGACAATTAGAAATCAGATTTCTACCTCAAAAAGTGTGTATGGTTGGCCGGCCTCACTGCAGCTAAAAGATGTTCGCACAAACATCTGTACTGGTCTCACTGGGTGAAGAGCTTTCCCCTCACTGAGACATCGATCGCTCGCATTCACTGAGCTAATTACAGAGATGTGGACCCCGGCATTCGGCAGCTGGTATAAGGGGAAAGAAACTGAAATATTCTGTTTCAAAAAGAACAATTCTGACATCAGAACAAAGTTAATCCTTAAATGGTTTCCACATGAATCTTCAAGGGTTCCTACTGTATCTGTATGTTTACACTAGGACTCGGAACTGTACTGTCCACTCAGATCCTCTTCGCATTTGTACTGGTGTTTGATCTGCACTTCATTGTACGTCGCTCTGGATAAGAGCGTCTGCTAAATGCCGTGTAATGCAATCCTAAAGCTATAGTTCACTGGTAATCCCTTTCATAATGTTAAAAACGAATCAATAAATTGACCATTTTAGTCTGCTGTTGCTAGGCCTGATTCACATTTCGTGTACGAAGTCTCTCTGGCTCTCTGCCCTGGGGAGCGAATCGGAGACAGAGCGTCCATCAGCTCCCAGAATGCCGAGCGGAGAGCGGGCGCGGCGGGAGCGTACCGGATGGCGGAGAACCTCTTGGACTGGGCGCGCGACAGGAACTGCTTGTACTTGGCGATCTTCTCGTCCAGAGCTCGGACCACCTCCCGGGAGCTCCTGCTGTCTGCAGGGGCGGGGGCGGAGTCCCCGGCCTGCTCAACTTTCTGCTCTTCCTCCTCCTTCTCCCCACCCTCCTCCTCCTCCTCCTCTTCCTCCTCCTCATCTGACAGGTCGGAGATGTCCGACACCTCCACGGGCACCAGGTCCTCGTCAGTGAACTCGGGCACCACGTTGATGCGGCCGAAGTTCTGGTGGAAGGAGACCTGGATCTTCTGCACAGGCTCCGCCCCCTGCTGCGATGTCTGGGCATCTGGCTCCGCCCCCTCGGGCACAGGCTCCACCCCCTCTTCCTGGGCGGGGCTCACTTCCTGTTCCTGTGTGGCCCCTGGCAGGGCAGCGAGTCT
>NC_083760.1:2514868-2544868 GCF_963514075.1 Conger conger | reverse complement strand
GAGAGAGAGAGAGATGTTCAAATATTCTTGCAGATCAGTGGTCTCCAACCCTGGTCCTGGAGAGCTGCCTGGGACTCAACAGGGTGCTGATTCTCAGGTGAAAACAAAAGATTGTAGATTTGGTTATTTATTGTTTACGTCTTAATGTGTACATACATTTCATTGCAGGGTGTGAATCTCATGTTTTAGGTGTCGTTGTTAATGGTTTAATTGTGAATCGCTTTGGCAATACTGTCTATGCAGACGTGCCAAGAAAGCATTATGGAATTTAACTGAAAAAAAATAAATGTTACATCCATCTGCCAAAAGGGGGTGCTAGTTGCCTGTGCAATTGTTTTTGTAACAGGTAATCGATCGCACCTGTAGGAAGCCCTTCCAAAAAAATTATCACTCTCACTCTCTCCCCTTCTCTCTCACTCTCTCTCACTCTCAAACAAAAATGTACATATGGCTCACAAGAAGGAACCAAATCCAAAGCTGGAGGTCTACAAATGTAGTGAGCTTGCTAAGGGGGACTATCTCTGTGCGGCAGAGGTCTGAGCATGCATAATTTAAGCGGATTAACAACACTGATATGTTTTGTAGAATATGTTTTGCAGAACACGGTGTGACAAGCAAAAGCAAACCCAAAAAAAACTCGGGAGTAAAACACAATGCGCAGTACCACGGGGAACAGGGGCCTTAACAACAAACAAAAACATCATGCCTAAAACACGCTGTGGAAATACCGGCACATTATCTGATTAACGCCTGGTCTGGCAACGGCCCACCCCGTCAGGCAGCTGCGCTCTGTGTTGCAACATGCCGTAAGACCAAAACTGTTTACAGAGCCTGTCAAGAACAATAACACTTACATTTTCAGGTTACAACACCATCTGCCAACTGCCAAGAGGTTCTGGGAACGGCGCGGTGCGTTAAAGATGGACGCGGCTCTAATTTAAAACCCATGGACACCCCCCCCCCCCCCCTCCCTTTTGTTTTACTGGCAAAACTGCAGCACATTTTCCTTTCATTTAAAAGTGTTGTTTTATCGAAAGCAAAGGCCACACATTCCTCACGAAAACGAGCCCAGAATCTTAAATAACCCAATCCAGTGACCTTGGATAACTGAGCACAAACCGCACGGTTTTTAGTTCCTTTATGAAAACAAACTGTGGCAATTAAACATCAACAACCCGAAACTTCCACCTGAACAGTTGCTCGTTGCTGTAACATAACAAAACTCAAGCACGAACAAGCAAAACTGGTGACCCTGATTCTACCCGGAACACAACACAAGGACCACAGAACCAAAATCAGTACAATCACTAGAACAGAGGAGACTGGGTGGCCATTCCATAACATGAGCCACAGTGTGATGCGATTGTCCCTACCCCCTGTACTCATGTGCGCTTTAGCTCTGTCCAGTCTGCTGTGATTGTCCCTAACTCCTGTAGTCAAGAGCCACAGTGTGGTGTGATTGACTGTACTCACATTAGCCTTAACCCTATCCACAGGATTAACCCTGTGATTGTCCCTACCTGCTGCTTTGACCCGGTCGTGTAGCAGGGACATGAGGACTCACGTGCGCTTTGACCCGGTCGTGTAGCAGGGACACGGGGACTCACGTGCGCTTTGACCCGGTCGAGTAGCAGGGACATGAGGACTCACGTGCGCTTTGACCCGGTCGTGTAGCAGGGACATGGGGACTCACGTGCGCTTTGACCTGGTCGTGTAGCAGGGACAGGGGGACTCACGTGCGCTTTGACCCGGTCGTGTAGCAGGGACACGGGGACTCACGTGCGCTTTGACCCGGTCGTGTAGCAGGGACATGGGGACTCACGTGCCCTTTGACCCGGTCGTGTAGCAGGGACAGGGGGACTCACGTGCCCTTTGACCCGGTCGTGTAGCAGGGACATGGGGACTCACGTGCGCTTTGACCCGGTCGTGTAGCAGGGACACGAGGACTCACGTGCGCTTTGACCCGGTCGTGTAGCAGGGACACGGGGACTCACGTGCGCTTTGACCCGGTCGTGTAGCAGGGACATGGGGACTCACGTGCGCTTTGACACGGTCGTGTAGCAGGGACATGGGGACTCACGTGCGCTTTGACCCGGTCGTGTAGCAGGGACATGGGGACTCACGTGCGCTTTGACCCGGTCTTGTAGCAGGGACACGGGGACTCACGTGCGCTTTGACCCGGTCGTGTAGCAGGGACATGGGGACTCACGTGCGCTTTGACCCGGTCGTGTAGCAGGGACAGGGGGACTCACGTGCGCTTTGACTCGGTCGTGTAGCAGGGACACGAGGACTCACGTGCGCTTTGACCCGGTCGTGTAGCAGGGACATGAGGACTCACATGCGCTTTGACCCGGTCGTGTAGCAGGGACATGGGGACTTTGCTGGGTCTCATCACCACGCGGTACGGGTCCTTCTTCACCGCGCCCATCTCGTCCTGGAACTTCTGCAGGGAGGACTGCTTGATCACGCGCGTGTTCACTGCGGGGAGAGGCTGCAGGTTAGCCCTTTCACAGGTTAGCCCTTTCACAGGTTAGCCCTTTCACAGGTTAGCCCTTTCACAGGTTAGCCCTTTCAGTCTGAAAGCGTAGCGACCACAAAGAGCGCCAAGAGGGCCGACATCAGAGACCTGCATTCAAGACGGACAATGTTCGCTAACGATCCCCAAGTCATACATTTCTGTTTCTGTTCACCGCTAATAGCTAACAGTTAGAAAAGGTAGTGCAAAAATGGCATGTAGTGTTTTTTTGTTGTTTTTTTTTTCATTTTAGAGATGCTTTTCTCCAACTAACAAAGCCATTTAAAAAGGGGGTAATAAGCAGGGAAACTGACACTAACTTTCCCATAGGGACAGATGAGATGCACAAACAGGTTGGCGGCACACAAATTCAGACAGCTGCTCGAGGTATGAGCCTCATACTCACTGAACCACTTAATGTTGGGCTCCACCCGGGCAACCGTTCCCGGGGCAACGGTGGACTGGTACTGTAGCGGTTTGATAACTTTCCCCCGATTGTTACTGTAGAGAGAGGAAGGGACGGCACAGTCGGCCATTTTAACACACCACAGTCACTTCAATACAGCTCAACATTTAAGGGCTCATTCCAATCCCATATTCTTCCCCTCTTTTCCCTTTTCCCTTTTCTTTTCTCCTTTTCTTGTCCCTTAGCTCCACCCATCAGGAGAGGACAGGAAAAGATGAAAGATGGAGAAGTAAAGAATGGGAAATGGAGAAATCGTGAAATAAGTGACTGGAATAAGCCCAACGTCAATGGTTGGCATTTCTATAGCGCCATTATCCAAAGCACTGTACAATTACTGCTTCTCATTCACCCATTCACAAACAATCACACACACACTCACACCAATGGCGATTGGCTGTCATGCAAGGCACCAAACAGCTCGTCAGGAGCATTTGGGGGTTAGGTGTCTATCTCAGGGACACTTCGACACACCCAGGGTCGAACCAGCAACCCTCTGACTGCTCTTACCTCCTCAGTCAACGTCTTAAACTTGTCAAGGGAGCAAGGATCCACTCACACACTACATCGTTTGAATCGAGGACACTTCTCAGGCAAATTATTATATTTACCCCGAAGGGTAAATATTTAGCTATTGCTATGGAATATGCAAGACATACATTTAAAATTGTCTTCTGTATTGCGAACTCCAGTGATTAATAAAACCAGCATACCATTACACAATTAATGGTTAAGGACCAGTTTTATTTTCAGCTTTTAATATCAGAACTCTTGCAAGGTTTCCCTAAATCTCAGCATTGGCATCGGAACCAATTTAGGTGAGCCCCGCCTCTAGCCCCAACTTCCTGTTCAATACTTTTTGAATATCAACACTTCACCAAATGCCTCCTGAGAATGTATAAACACGCAACAAGTCTCAACTGGCAGGCGATACTGTCTCTCTATATATTTATAATTCATACTCAAGAAAGTTGAAATGACAAAGAAAGCATCGACGGTTTCTTTAGATCCAAGCACAAGTCCATGACAACACCGATTACGAGCACAGCGAGTAACTGTAGGTAGTAGCTTACCAGCGCTGTTTCTGTCTGTACATGTTCAGACGCTTGATGGTAGTCCGGTCCCTCATATGGCTGCCACCAGCTCCCTTCGGTCGATCTTAAAATTATAGAAAGCGTTAAGATGATGATGTACATGGCGAATGACTGAATTACTACACACAGTGCGCGTGACAGCCATATGCATCAAGCACTGCCCAGTCTGCTAACTCGTTAGTGATTTACCAGCTTCAAAAATAGTTGTTTTGATTTTTTTTTTTGTATAAAGCCTACGCGATTATTACATTTTCACAACACGGGTTCTTGCAGTCTAACATTTTTCACGTAGCTAGCGCTAGATAGTTTAAATCGGTCGTGTTTAACAAGCTAGCTAGCTATTTAGCTATGGCAATAAACAAACCATGAAGCATCGGTCTCCGATCTTACCCGGGTTGCTGCTGGACGACGAGGTGTTTATCGTGCTTTTCCCCTTGAACAGTGGCTTCACCATGTTGGCGGTCTGGTCCTAGCCGACGATTGTGGTGTAAAATATAATACAACAGATTTCCAAGCCCGATTTTAACCTTCTTTTCTTTTCAGTTATATTCCACGTGTGACAACGGGTTCAGCACAACCCGGAAAGACGTCATCAGAAGCGCGACTGTCAGCTGTAGCATGTGGTGATGTCGTCGCCTCGAAAGGCTGTCAGAAATTATGGCAGGAGCGATTGGAGCATCCTAGACGTTGTCATCATTTATTTTATTCCATTGTACATATTAGGCGATACATCTGAACAGGCGTTTGTTTGTCTTTAACCCCCTGGTAAGTGTTTACAGGATTTGTTAATCAATGTATTGGTCAACAAAAACAATATAGTGCTCGCAAAAGCCTTTTTCTTAAGACATTTTAAACGCGTCTTAATTAATTTTGGAAGGTCCGCATAACTATAGCTCAAGTTTTGTCCACAATAGATATTGATTCTGAGCAAGGCCCTTAACCCTGCATTGCTCCAGGGGAGGATTGTCTCCTGCTTAGTCTAAGCAACTGTACGTCGCTCTGGATAAGAGCGTCTGCCGAATGCCAATAATGTAATGTAATGTAATGTAATGTAATGGTTGTAACCCCACTCCGCCACTCACGCCTGCAGTTCCCCTGCGCTGCCAGGAGAGGGCGGGGCAGCACAGTACCACAGCTGGCTCAAGTCGTTGCGCAGATCCTTTTATTTTCTCGAGTCTGCTCCCCGGACAGTCTGCTCCTGCGCAGCTGCGTAAAACTGCAGTAAAAGTCAGCGCAGGTAACAGGAATACAAAAGGGCAAATCCCACGTAGCGCAACATTATTACCTCCCGTTGTACTAACTTTCAACAGAAATGCTTGAGCAATATTAAGAACAGGCAACATGTAATGCTTCCATAATGTTTTATAGAATTACGATTTAAACGAACAATGCTTGCACAACGTGCAATGCTGCTGATGCAACACGCGATTCATTGGCAGAATCATTACCAGTATTTTGTTCCAGTCACCAGAACTTGCTAATCAGCGCAATTCGTCAGACAAGAGGTAGAAATTATTGGGTGGAAGAAACACATGGCAGGACTTTTACTTTCTGACCCCTGGACTTTTTACCACTGATCATTGGTCTAAGTGGGAGAAATTGACAGTTCATAGCCTTTCTCTGAACCTCTCCTGAGGTCCTCTTTTGTTGGCTAAGGGTGAGTAAGGACTGTTTTCTGTGACGCACGTGCTGGCAACCTGTGCCGGAGCCTTCTGGAATACCTGGATAATAGCACCAGGGGCCAGCCTCACGGTCATAGCCCGGAATGTAGACGGCACTGGATTAAAACAGGATGTATCCGTTATATAACAACATTAAATACAAGCATGGATATCTACATGTCAGAAAAACACTGTCAACCACACAGTCTCTCAATGTCTGTGACGACTCACGGCTGACCCTTTTCGCCCCCCTAGTGGGGAAGATGTTGTTACTGCGATTCACACACAGGAGCTTGACGCACAGACTGCAGTTCATTCAGTATTCGCGCTTAACGTTGACAAACAAATAAAAGCAATCACGTTTCCCATAAAACTCAATTTAGCGAGTTTAGCCATCGCTAAAACACAGTCGCCAAACTGAGTCTGCGCAGAATGAAGGCTCACTTTAAGTCGAGGTTAACCACAAATGTTGAGCGAATCCGGGCCTCGGTGAGAAAAGTGACCGTTGTCTCTGGCTGTCGTCTGAAAGACGAAATGAGACTGTGTGTAAATAATCAATGCACAACATTTAAGGCGATCCACACAGCTCTACGCTGAAAGGTTAGCTGCACTCTGTGAGAAATTGCTTTCGCGTGAAGTTTAAATATTCACGTTTCAGTATTTTGTTTTTTTTTGCCTTGCGGTAGAGGCAAATGAGGACAAATGTAGGACAAGAAGGCTCTTGCAAATTGACATTTGTTACTCATTTATAAGCCAAAAGAGGTTTCTGGAAAAGGTTATGTCTTTCAATTATTATTCAATAGACAGCAATTTATTATGATGTTAGGACAAGAGGGGAGAGGACATCTATATTCTATTTTTGTTAGTAGCTGCAACTTGACCTCGGGATTGGTTATTGTTTTTATTTAAATGTTTTGTTGTTGTTGGTGTTCTTAGCCTAAATGTGCAAAAAAAAAGTTGTGTCTGTTGTAATTCAAGGCAGACTGGAATTTTTGGAATGTAGTAGCAATGTAAACCAACATTCTCGGATAGAGTCTAGTCCCTGAATACAATGCTGTGAACAGTACAAAGATTTTTTTTTGGTGGTGGTACACAGGCACAGTGAGACTTTGGAGGAGTGACCCCAAAAAAATAAATCAAAGTGGCCAATCAAAACACATAGTCAGAGACCGATGACCCTTAGCCACCAGTGAGTCGTTTTTGTTGTTGTTTATTTAAACAAAAGTTATCGGCTTTTTTATAGGCACCGTAGAGCCGATACATTCTGGTCCAACAGATGTCCGTGAATGGCTTGGGAGAAAGCGGCGATCTACTGCTTGCTGTACGGCCGGTTCCGCCTTAACCCTTGACGCCTGGCAGCCTTCCAAGTGCTCGCATCGCTCACGGAGTGCCCGGAGGCTTGTCTGCCCGCGCGGTCGCGGTAACAATGGCATGGACCGGATCCCGGAATGTCCTCTACACCGAAATGGAAGCAGACGGTGCCGCAAATAAATGAGAGCGTGGGGGGTGGTTGAAAGAGAGAGCATCGAACTCGCAACAACTGCTGTTGCATCGTTCTCTTTTTTTAATTCATTACAATGAATTACAACCAAAAAGCCAGTCTTGTAAGCTGTAAATAAAAAAAATATTAATGAAAAGCAACTGTGTAAAAATAATTGTATTATGTTGTATAAAAAATAGTTTAGCCTGTTGTTATCTCTCTGTTTGGTCCAACGCCTCTGCTTAACATTAAAAAAACAAAACAAAACAAAAGCGATAACGGGAGAAAGAAAGCAGCCAGACGGTTGTTATTTAGCATAATTTTTTTATCATTATTAGAATTGAATGTCTGCCAGACAGTTCACTTCCTTTTTTTCTGTACAAAGGCAAACAAATGTTTATTTTAAACCCTAAAAGTAGATTTTAAGTTTTGTGACACTTGCAGGGTTGTCATATTTTGGAGTCACACATCTCTCTGAAGTCTGCATTTGTGAATGACATCTTTTCTGCTGACCAGAATCAACTGATCTCCTGGTGAGTTAGCATCCCATTTAAAACACACACTGGTGAGAGTCTCTGTTCTAAACAAACAGGTGAGAGTCTCTGTGCTAAAAGCACACAGGTGAGAGTCTCTGTCCTGAACACACACAGGTGAGAGTCTGTTCTAAACACACACAGGTGAGAGTCTCTGTCCTGAACACACACAGGTGAGAGTCTCTGTCCTGAACGCACACAGGTGAGAGTCTGTTCTAAACACACACAGGTGAGAGTCTCTGTCCTGAACACACAGAGGTGAGAGTCTCTGTTCTAAACACACATAGGTGAAAGTCTCTGTCCTGAACACACACAGGTGAGAGTCTGTTCTAAACACACACAGGTGAGAGTCTCTGTTCTAAACACACACAGGTGACAGTCTCTGTCCTGAACACACACAGGTAAGAGTCTCTGAACTAAATAGGGTTTTACCATGGAATCACAGGGTTCCTTTTGGGGCCATTTTAGGCATAGCCTAACCTGCGTGTGTTTAGATTGTGGGAGGAACCCAGACTGCCCAGAGGAAAGTGAGGGTAGCAGGTGCAATGTGATGCCTGGTATGAATGTCGCAGAAATATTATAGTACAAAAAGTTACAATAATGAAAAAAAAACAACACTTAATTGAAACCAGATACTGCAGAAAACTGAATTGCATAAGATGCAGTATTAATGGCACGGAAACGAAAAAAGGCTTCCGTCTCGTGCGCAGGCGGTCGCAGGGACCGCAGGACATTAAAATGCGAAGAAGCGAAACCGCGAATCCTGAAAACAGCGGCGGGATCACGGTCATAAACAATGCAATTAGACCATTACTTCCCCACTCCTCTGGAGCTGCACTTTAATACGCCATGGCAGGAATTATAAACATTTTCTTTCCATTGCAAACATTGGAGCTGCGATGGGTCCCCAGACAGACACCAGATGCAGGCGATGCTGAGGGCTAAAGGCTCTCACCTCGTACGTCTGCGGCGTAACATCAAAACACATCCGCCTACAGACGCCGCACCTCAGCACACTCACTCCAGAGCCAGGCGACTCGGCTAATAAGTGTATGAAACAGGCTGTGGATAATATTTCACCATGGTTTATTAGTGCGACTGTCTGCTTTGAGCCAGAGCTGGATAGTAAACAGGACACGGAGGAAACGGATTGTTGTTTGCCTTGGTCTGAAAGGCGGTGGGGAGGACCGCTTCCATGCTGGGTTTACGCTGCGCTGGGACACCAAACCAGCCCCCGCCTGGGCGGAGGGGGGGTTCATAGTATCATAGGGGCAGCCTGTAGCGTAGTGGTTAAGGTAAATGACTGGGACACGCAAGGTCGGTGGTTCTAATCCCGGTATAGCCACGATAAGATCTGCTCAACCGTTGGGCCCTTGAGCAAGGCCCTTAACCCCGTAGAGGTCAGAACAGCAGAGACTTCTTCAAGCGCAGACTGAAGACGCACCTCTTCTAGCTGCACCTCTCCGCACCCCTCCCTACCTCCCGGTAATCTCTAAACGACTGTTAGCTGCTATTTTTGGTTCTCACAATTGTGCGTCTCATTATAATTTGGGTCGTGTTCGCTAGGATAGTTTTGGATTGGATTGCTACTTTCGTTTGGCTATGTAAACTGTTTATTGTTGTTTGTGCATAAGTGTGTACTTTCTCATTCTTTAGTGTTGTGGTTCCTAAAACGGTTTCTGAGATATAATCTATTGTAATCAGATGAATAGATAAGGCCCAAGTCCTTATCTTTGTGTCCATGTGTGTGTGTGTGTGTCCGTGTGTGTGTGTCCATGTGCGTGTGTCTGTGTGTGTGTGTGTCTCTGTGTGTGTGTCTGTGTGTGTGTGTCCATGTGTGTGTGTGTCCGTGTGCGTGTGTGTGTCCATGTGCGTGTGTGTCTGTGTGTGTGTTTGTCCGTGTATGTGTGTCCATGTGCGTGTGTGTCTGTGTGTGTGTGTGTGTCCGTGTGTGTGTGTCCATGTGCGTGTGTGTCCATGTGTGTGTGTGTCCATGTGCGTGTGTGTGTGTCCATGTGCGTGTGTGTGTCCGTGTGTGTGTGTGTGTGTGTGTGTGTCCATGCGTGTGTGTGTCCATGTGCGTGTGTGTCTCTGTGTGTGTGTGTCTCTGTGTCTGTGTGTGTGTGTGTCCGTGTGTGTGTGTCCATGTGCGTGTGTGTCCATGTGTGTGTGTGTGTGTGTCTCTGTGTGTGTGTGTGTGTCCATGTAGTGTGTGTGTCCATGTGCGTGTGTGTCTGTGTGTGTGTGTGTGTAGTGTGTGTCCATTTGTGTGTGTGTCCATGTGCGTGTGTGTCTGTGTGTGTGTGTGTGTGTGTCCATGTGCGTGTGTGTCTGTGTGTGTGTGTGTCCATGTAGTGTGTGTCCATGTGTGTGTGTGTGTGTGTGTGTGTGTGTCCATGTGTGTGTGTGTGTGTGTGTGTGTGTGTGTCCATGTGTGTGTGTGTCCATGTGCGTGTGTGTCTGTGTGCGTGTGTGTCCGTGTGTGTGTGTCCATGTGTGTGTGTGTCTCTGTGTGTCCGTGTGTGTGTGTGTGTGTGTCCATGTGTGTGTGTGTGTGTGTCCATGTGTGTGTGTGTGTCTCTGTGTGTGTGTGTGTGTCCATGTGTGTGTGTGTCCATGTGTGTGTGTGTCTGTGTGTGTGTGTCCATGTGTGTGTGTGTCCATGTGCGTGTGTGTCTGTGTGTGTGTGTGTGTGTCCATGTGTGTGTGTGTCCATGTGCGTGTGTGTCTGTGTGTGTGTGTGTCTGTGTCTGTGTGTGTCCATGTGTGTGTGTGTCCATGTGCGTGTGTGTCTGTGTGTGTGTGTGTGTCCATGTGTGTGTGTGTCCATGTGCGTGTGTGTCTGTGTGTGTGTGTGTGTGTCCATGTGCGTGTGTGTCTGTGTGTGTGTGTGTCCGTGTGTGTGTGTCCATGTGCGTGTGTGTCTCTGTCACAGAGAGGTCAGAACAAACAGTAAATGATTAAATAAAGGCAGAGCGGGTGACAGGCCTATGAGAGGCAGCTGGGATGGAGCACTCTGTGTTTCTGAGGGGGTGTTTTGCAGTAATGTGTTTCATCCTCTGTTTATTGTGCTTCCCCTCATAACCCTTCCTCTTGCGTTTCTTCAGCACTGGGATGTTCGCAGCGCATAAATCACCGCGTTCGTCTGAGGGCCGGGCGGGGCCGCCCGCCCGGTAATTAACGGTGTTTACCGAGCCAAAGCTGCAACATGTACGCTGCAGCAGGGCGCTAAGTGAAGCCACATTATCCGCCGTGTTTCTGCCCGGGTCCCCGGGGCTGGGAGAACACAGGAGGCTCTGTGCATTCTGGGATACTTCAGTGCTGCGAGTGCGTGCATCAAAATAAAAGTCACAGGACTGTGGAATAACAGTAACAACAACAACAAAAAAAAAAAAAAAACATAAACCAAACAAACAAAATTGCCAATTGTGTCCTCTAAACAAGAAAGGCATAGCTCGGTTTCCTTTGTTTGAAACTCTGGATCGTAAAAAGAACGGGTCAGTGGATTCAGACGAAGCGGAGGCCCCTGGAGGTAGTCCCGCTCTGCCTCCATTTTGCCCCAACATGTGCCACGCAGGTTCTCACTGCGACCGGTCGCTGCACCTGCTGAGTTCACCCATTTACGCTCCTTCAGTCCAGGTGGGGAACCCACCAGGGTCCCCTTCAGCCCTGGCGAAAAACGTTTAAGCGGAATCGGCACGCTGAACGTCCTGTCTGACCGGCGTGGTTCATCAGGACTGCGTCTGAGACGGCATTCTCCGGTCTTTTAGGCCCAGGCCGACGTCATTACATTTACATTTTACATTTTAGTCATTTGGCAGACGCTTTTAATCCGAAGCGATTTACGAGTGCATAGGTTCTTCCACAAGCTAAAGCATCACATCCATAACTATACACATGAATAAATACACATGAAGTGCTGTTCAACAACATACAGTCATTGTCAGTGCATTTTTTTTCTTTTCTTTTTTTTGTTAGACAAGAGGGATATCGGAAAGGGGGGGGCAGGAGGTAGGACAAAGGTACAGTTTGAAAAGGTGTGTTCAAAATAGGGGGAGGGATTCTGCTGTCCTGATAGTGGTAGGCAAGTCATTCCACCACTGAGGAACCAGAATGAAAAACAGGTGTGAACGTGCAGCTTGACCGCCAGGTGCACGCAGAGAGGGAACCATAAGGTGGCTGGCAGACCGGAGTGGTCTAGCTGGGGAGTAGGGAGTGATTAAGGATTGTATGTAAGGTGGGGCAGTCCCCTTAGCAGCCTGAAATGCCAACACTAGGGCCTTGAAGTGGATTGATTCAGGCCACCCCCCACCCCGACAGGCTCACCAGACGGGAGCAAACACGGTATCTTCCTCTGGCAGCATCATCCCAAACTCTCCACACCAGATTCATGCTCCACTAAAGCCAGCATCACGTCTGAAACACTAGGTTTTGCACTTCTTCTTTCCATGTGAGGTTTATCTGTCTCCTGAGGAAGGGAATGTTTTCATCCCTCACTACACTGAAACATCTACGTTAGCTCGAAGCGGTTTTTCACGTGGTATTCCATTTCATCTGCGCAGATAAACATCGGCGATGGAGCACCTGGAAGCCATTAAGAGTCGAGCACAAATATCTCGATTGCTTCACTTAAAACCATTTTTTAGCAGAATAAAATCAATGATTCTTTTCTTAGTTGTCAAGGCCTGCAAATCCAGTCAGGGATTACGCCTAACCCACAAGCAATTTTCTTACATTTCCACAGAAACTACTGGCTCTCTCAGGATCTTCTGAGCCGAGAATTATTTCTGGCAATTTCGCACAATTTTCCCTACAAATTTTCTAAATTGTAAAATCGCACAACACAGCATCCAGGAAGACTCTCGTCTCTAAAAAAATATTTTTTTAATCTTTTCAATAGAAAATGCCAAAATAAATATACACCATTCCAGTACAGGGCAGCCTAGTATAACCTAGTAGCCTAGTGGCTGAGGTACACGACTGGGACCTGGAAGTTTGGTGGTTCAAGGTTGAGAGGGAAAGAGGCAGAGGGAGAGAGGGAGAGGTTGAGAGAGGGAGGTTGAGAGGTAGAGAGGGAGGGAGAGAGGGAGTGAGGTTGAGGGAGAGAGGGAGAGAGGGTGGGAGAGAGGGAGTGAGGTTGAGGGAGAGAGGGAGAGAGGGTGGGAGAGAGGCAGTGAGGTTGAGGGAGAGAGGGAGAGAGGGTGGGAGAGAGGGAGAGGTTGAGAGGGAGAGAGGGAGAGGGGGATGGCTGGAGGGTGTGTGGGGGCTGGATTCTTCTCTGTCGGCGGTGTGGTTTGGCGGTCGCGCTGTTTCACCCCCACCCCTCTTCCTCCCTCCCCCCCTCCCTCCTCTTCCTCCCCCCCACTCCGTCTTCATCTCCCCAACCCCTCACACATATTTCTCACGGACGAGCGGGAGGGGGGGGGGGCGGTGGTGGTATCTGAAGGACATGCACCCAGCCAGACTGCTCTCTGCTCAAAGGCCTTTTCAAAATGGCAGACAGAGAAAAGTTCCCCACGGACCTGAAATATGTCCACGTACAAGTGCTTCATGCTCGGATACAATATCTCTTACAGATGGTGCGGTGTGCACGGTCGATACATAACTATATACTCAAGTGGGTGCTGGGAAAAAAGAGATTTTATCTAAAGAAACATCTAGTCTGCGTGCCTGACAAACAGACAGACCGCAAATATTTATTTTGACATTTAAACCTTAAATCTAATTTGTTTTTTGTTTTTTTTCTAATTTCTAAAAATGTGTTTTGTTACTTGAACCTTTTTTTTTTGTGAACGGGATGCAGTACAACATCAACATCAGGACAAAGCTGGAGCTTTCTGCCCCTTCGCTGAGATCCAGCGGCTCCAGACTGCACGGTGGTCATCCAACGATTACCCGTCCGGTCCGGTGTCCTGTTACCAGGCCAGACGAGGAGTCGCTGAGGAGGCCCGTCTCCGCTCCCCCCCCCCCCCCCTCCCCCGCTCCCCTGATCTGTTTATAAACTCCTCCTGACAGCCTCTGGGGGACCAGGCAATTTCAGCCCCATTAGCAAAAACAATCACAACAACGGAACTGCAAAACAAACACACAAATAAGCCACATGTTAAAGGTCACAGATTGTGGTGGTAAAACTGCTCCTATACGGGGGGGTAAAGCTGCCCCTCACATCTTTGCTCAGGTGGCTGGCCGTCTGTCTGTCTGGTTTTGAAACACCCTGTCCCTCCACGGGTGCAGACTGGAGCCGAACACGCAGTTGAGATCATCAATGCTCTTATGCTGCATCTGCATTCCCTTAACCCCTGTGGTTGGACTGAGAGTCGGCTGCAAGTGGTGTCAAATAAAAATAAAAATATGGTATTTCTGCTGGTTAAATAAATGTGAACAAATGAGCCAAGTTGGTTACATTTATGCAACAGACATATCGGCTACTGGAGATTAACTCGAAGTGGCCAGGAAAGGTGAAAGTATGTCATAAGGACATTCAGCAACGTGAGCGTGTGTGTATGAGTGTGTGAGTGTGTGTGTGTATGAGTGTGTGTGAGTGTGAGTGTGTGTGTGTGAGTGTGTGTGTGTGTGTGTGTGTGTGTGTGAGTGCGTGTGTGTGTGTGAGTGTGAGTGTGTGTGTGTGTGTGTGTGTGTGAGTGTGTGTGTGTGTGTGTGTGAGTGCGTGTGTGTGTGTGAGTGTGAGTGTGTGTGTGTGTGTGTGTGTGTGAGTGTGTGTGTGAGTGTGTGAGTGTGTGTGAGTTTGTGTGTGTGTGTGTGAGTGTGTGAGTGTGTGTGAGTTTGTGTGTGTGTGTGTGAGTGCGTGTGTGTGTGTGTGTGTGTGTTTGGGGACCAGCAGGGCCCCAGCGATGGCGCTCTCTCTCCTTTAAAGGCAGCGGGTTGCCGTAGCGATGCTCTGTTGCTCTTCCATGACACGCTGTCGTGAAGGCGCTGTCGGGGGGTAAATCGATCTGCCGCACAGACCGTGTGGAAACCGCCGTGGCAGGAGCAGACCCATCTCTGTCCCCCGCACTGAACACCCCCACCGCCACCCCCACCCCCCCGGAGATACCACCAACAGCGTCCGCGTCGCGGCAGGCTCCGGGTTAGCGTTATTCACTGAGCGTTAGCGCTTCAGTAGCATCGCACACGCGCTCACCGGCATGTGTGGGGGGGGGGTGTTTGACTACCGCTGACATTCTGGGACGAGACGGATATTTCCCGTCTCTATCGTCACGACAGGAAACAAAACAGGGTAAAATCAAGACAAAGTCCAAACAATCCTCAACGGGACAAACAGTTTTGACTTTCAAAGGGGACCCCTGTCCCATTAACCACTGCAGGAGCCCAACCCCCAAGCTCATACACATCTCAATCATTGAAAAGGTCACCTCGAACTGCACTTGCTGCTATAAACATTGTTATTGCACGGTGGTCGCTTATAAAAGGTGTTCAGAGCCACAATTAACATGTTATGTGCTGTTAATGACACTGTTATTAATGGGAAATTAGGAGCACTGTCATTCACAGGATTTTCCAACGCTGTTAATTATTAGCGTGCTATTATAATGTTATTAACATGTTATTACCAGCGCTGCTACCAACGGGCTGTTATTAAGAGCTGCACTGCATGCATTTGCAGTATTTTGGGGTTTTGTGCTTGTTCAGATACAGTTGGTTTTGTTGAATGCTCAAGAAAAAATATTCTGTTAAAATTCAGCCTGATGAAAAAATCACAGCCTCAAAACAAGCAAGAGTCAATAGTTATCAGAGACCCGAAAATATTTCAATCACTGTTTTGCAAAGAATAGATAGATCGATAGATAGATAGATTAATAGATAGCTGCATTGTAAAATGTACAAATAATTCAGTAATGCAGATGGTTCAGGAATGAAAATGATTCAGTAATGCAGATGATTCAGGAATGAAAATGATTCAGGAATGAAAATGATTCAGTAATGCAGATGATTCAGGAATTAAAATGATTCAGTAATGCAGATGATTCAGTAATAGTTATTCTCCTTCCACTGAATGAGAATGACCCGTTTGTCGAGCTTGAGCGTTGCTCCGATGAGTCAACAGCACTGCTAAATGTCATATAAACTAAAGATGTGATTATTGGCTTCAGATGATAAACAACACCACCGCATGGAACCATCACACAAAACAGGAAATATAATTGTACGACATGTACAAATGCTTGGAGGGAGTTATTGATTCAAAACTCAACTTTGATTGGTACACCGAAGAAACAATCGTGCAGAAGAATCGCTTGTGCATTTCCAGTCAAAGGAAGTTTATATTTTAATTATGTATTAAGTCAACAAAGAGCATAGATGATATTCACATTAGAATTATCATTATTATTATTTATTTAATGTTTTTGTGGTGATTCCAGTTTAACTCTGGCTTTGTTATCTTGGTTTGCCAACCTCAAAAAACAGACATATGCACAAAACTAAATAAAGAATAAAATAAAATTATTGCATCAAAACAAAGAAATTTGTTCGAGATGTTTTACAATCAGGACAGCGTACACAGAAGGCTGTATTGGGGTCACATATGCGCCCGACATGCCCTTAGCCTAGTGGCTAAGGTACATGACTGGGGCAGCCTGTAGCCTAGTGGCTAAGGTACATGACTGGGGCAGCCTGTAGCCTAGTGGTTAAGGTACATGACTGGGGCAGCCTGTAGCCTAGTGGCTAAGGTATGTGACTGGGGCAGCCTGTAGCCTAGTGGTTAAGGTACATGACTGGGACAGCCTGTAGCCTAGTGGCTAAGGTACATGACTGGGACAGCCTGTAGCCTAGTGGCTAAGGTACATGACTGGGGCAGCCTGTAGCCTAGTGGCTAAGGTACATGACTGGGGCAGCCTGTAGCCTAGTGGTTAAGGTACATGACTGGGGCAGCCTGTAGCCTAGTGGCTAAGGTACATGACTGGGGCAGCCTGTAGCCTAGTGGTTAAGGTACATGACTGGGGCAGCCTGTAGCCTGGGACCCAGTCCTTAAGCAAGGCCCTTAACCCCATATTGCTCCAGGGGGGATTGTCCCCTGCTTAGTCTAATCAACTGTAAGTGGCTTTGGAGAAGCTGTAATGTGACACAGCAGATATGCGCTGGAGAGGCAGGGCATTTGATCATGCTATGAAGTTAAAATATGACTCAGAACGTATCATAAACATCTGATCCTTATTACCAGCGGAGGCAAAGATATGCTGCCATTCTGCTTTATCATAAGACTAAGCAGGTTGAAATGTTGTTATACACAAATCACATTTGTTAAATTTTTCCATCACAAGTCGACATCTGTGCTCACCTCCATCTTCCGTGGTCATGGAAGCTTGGCTGAAGTGCACTTGTGTCCTCCGGGGGAAAGCACGGAGGCACTGGGGCTGGCCAGCATTGTTTGCCAGAGTTCGGAAGAATTCGCAATTATTTATTGCTTCATAGCGATCTAGTGAGCTCAGGATTAATCATCGTATTAATTGTGAATGCGCTGCACGCGTTTTCATAAAAAAATGTTCAGGATCAAGGTTCAAGTCCCTCTTAGCCTTTGGCTGTCTCACTGCGTCTCAACACACTCAACATCCAACGTGACTGTTGTCGCCTCACAGAACGTTTTGCCAAGATAATATAGCGGGGTGCAGTGACGGAACCTTCTGGAAGAACTGAAGGTAAAACGGGGGCCTCCGGACTCCAGATCAATTGGTGAAGCTCTTTTTTTTTGTTTTTGTTCCGTGGCAGTCAGGCTCTGCGGTAGTCGTGGTGAGACAGACGCTTGCTCCAGTTGTGTAAACACCGTGTTTCTGGAGCTGCTCAATGCGGTCTGACCAAGACTAACTCACTGACAATGTTTTTACAGAACGGCACACACGCTGCCCAGCATAAACCACTGAACACCCGTATCGCAAGATCCGTATCGCAAGACCTAGGCCCCAAGCCTGACATTAGACTGGCCACCTCCATCACCCCAAACGGTCATGAGCGTACTCACACACTCATACACACACACCTACATACTCACACACTCATACACACACATACTCACACACTCATACACACACACCTACATACTCACACACTCATACACACACACCTACATACTCACACACTCATACACACACATACTCACACACTCATACACACACACCTACATACTCACACACTCATACACACACACCTACATACTCACACACTCATACACACACACCTACATACTCACACACTCATACACACACACTCACTCACACACTCATACACACTCACACACATACACACACACTCATACACACACACTCACTCACACACTCATACACACACACACTCCTGTACACACACACACACACACACACACACATACTCACACACTCAAACACACACACCTACATACTCACACACTCATACACACACATACTCACACACTCATACACACACACCTACATACTCACACACTCATACACACATATACTCACACACTCATACACACACACCTACATACTCACACACTCATACACACACATACTCACACACTCATACACACACACTCATACACACACACTCACTCACACACTCATACACACTCACACACATACACACACATACTCACACATTCATATATACACACACACACACACACATACTCACACACTCATACACACACGCATACTCACACACACTCACACACTCATACACACACACCTACATACTCACACACTCATACACACACACCTACACACTCACACACTCATACACACACACCTACATACTCACACACTCATACACACACACCTACATACTCACACACTCATACACACACACCTACATACTCACACACTCATACACACACACTCACTCACACACTCATACACACTCACACACATACACACACATACTCACACATTCATATACACACACATACTCACACACTCCTATACACACACACACACACACTCACACACTCATACACACACTCTCTTTTACAGAACGGAGGTGGATGTAACTCAAGGGTTTAGAGACGTGTTTACCCAACCCTGTCCTGGGTGCGGGGGTCTTCCTGCGCTCAGAACACACTGGACCCCCCCCCCCCCCCCCGACAGAGGTGAAGGGAGGAAAGCAAACTCTTCCTCCTCTCTCCCTCCATCCATCCCTCACTCTCTCCCGTCTCTCACTCGCTCCATCGCACGTTCTCTCAGTCCGTCGTTGGCAAACTGTCTCTCTTCTTTCTCCGTCTCTCACCCTTAGTGCTTCTCCCAGCTGATCAAATAACACCATTTACAGTTCAGGTCGTTATTCAAACCGCCCTTCAAGAGGTCCACTCCTACCCTTCACCCCGAGAACACATGAGGGGCAGTTTAGTGCCAGCAGCCTCTTCTTGTCTCCGTTTCATTTATTTGTTTTTGAATGCAGCCAGATGTGAGTAAGTGGGCATGAGCACGTAGCCTCGCCGTGAGGGAGAACTCATCTGCCCGTGAGTGACCACATTCCTCTTTTTGTGATTGACACCCCCCGCTCATACACACACGCACACGCACACGCATGCACACACACACACACACACATTCGCTCCTGCTGAGTGTTTGAGTAACATGGACTCCACTTGCTTAAACAACGACTCTAAACGTTCACTGCTTGTTTTAAAGTTTGTTTGAAAAAAAACAAAAACACTGCTGCAAGTCTTCCCACTTCCCTTTGACAGTGGACGTGCTGTGTCGCACTTTACTATGAACACTGCGAAATCTAACATTCCCAAACAACCCCCACATGTTTAAATATACACACACAGTTTATAGGTCTTTATTGATTATTCACCAATGTCTATTACTACTGTGACTGCCAGTGTAACTAATACTCTGCAAGCTCTTACTACTATTTATGATAATAATGTGTTGAATTTATATAGTGTCTTTCCTCCCATTACACTGTACTTTACGGTGAAGGTAGGAAACTGCCAACCTGTCGCACTCACCCGGGTGAAGCACGGCGGCCATCTTGTGTCAGATCACACTCTGTGACACGGAATGGCTGTACAGTCTGATCGCCATGGAGACAGCAAGAGCACTCCTCAGACCGATCACTGGCCTCCGTAACCGATCCAGCGAGGTAGTCTTATCACCATGGAGATGAATCACGGTCCCCCCCCCCCCCCAAAGAAAAAAAAGAATAATTCTATGAACACTCAACTCTGGCAGAACACAGTAACTCTAATTGAGTGTATTTATTTTGTCCCTGCCGGACTTATATAAACACCCTGGAAGCTGATTTAAGGCTGAGAAAGTTACTGTGTGGTCACGATTGGGGACCACACCAGCTCCATCACAGCCGAGAGAACGATCAGCGTCGACTTGCGCGCATTAACGCTGGACGTTAACGTTTCGTTTTTGTGTTGTTTGGCCCCGTGTTTGTGCTATTGGCCCTATGCTGAACGGCCGGTCCCTCAGGGGCCACCGTACTGTGCGTTGGTGTCTCTCCCTCTCAGCAGGGAGCCATAGCGACTGACGCCAAACGCTTGTCACCGGAGAAGGCCTCTGCTGCGCTCGTTCACCCGAAACGCTTTTCGCCCGCCATTCTTCCGCCAATTCAGCGCACGGCCTTGTGATTTCAAAATCACACTTCAGAAGCAAACGAGGATCAGCATGTTAGAGAACTGGAGAGCTTTTATTCCCATTATTAATGCCATTACTGCTGTTGCTGTTGGCCCAAAACTGTGGCATGGTTTTTGAGAAGTTCATACTCGTATCATTACAGTTTTCATTGAGGAGAATTTGTTGAAAAATATAGAAAACAGCTGCAAACAGATTTGAAACTTTTCTCAACGTTCAAGTTTTCCACCCTTTACCTGGGAGTCAGGTGTGCAGTCAGTCTGGCCAATCAGGAGCAGTGATTGTTCTGTGAATGACACGGGTGAAAAAAAGAAAAAAAAAGGGCCGGATTTGATGATCCCCGTTGTACACTGTGTTTACACCACTCTGGGGGAGAGGAGGGGGGTGGGGTGACTGGGGGGGGGGATCGGTATCTCTGTTAAACCCCAGGGCTCAGGGGTGTGACCAGGAGCGAACAGTTCATCTCCAACACAAGCCTGGATCTTTCCTCTGTACCTCCTCATCTCTCTCCATCTCTCTCTCTGTATCCTTCTCTTTCTCTCCCTCCCTCTCCATCTCCCTCTCCATCTCTCTCTCTCTGTATCCTTCTCTTTCTCTCCCTCCCTCTCCATCTCCCTCTCCATCTCTCTCTCTCTGTATCCTTCTCTTTCTCTCCCTCCCTCTCCATCTCTCTTTTCCATCTTTGCACTCTTCTCTTCTTCTGTAATTGTTGTACAATTAAGAGCTATATATTATATATATATATATGCCGGCAAACTTGACTTCCTCGTTTCACTGGCCCGTCGGCAGACAGTGGGTGACGTAACCAGGCGCACTCGGTCCATATAGTTCTCCAGTCTGCGCTTTCTCCCAGGCTAGAAGACCTGGTCGGCCCTCGGCCACGCTTCTGAAACTGACGGAGAGTGTTTGCAGTCTCTCTCGGCCTCCATCTGAATAAACTCAAGCCTTCAGTTCACCGTTTTTTACAGACCATTGCAGACATCCATCTCTCTCCGATGGACGATCGGAGGTTTTGACTGAAAGAGGTTTTGGTTTCTAACGGCTGTTGTTCCCATTACAGTGTCTCGTTGCGGTGAAATTACACTGAGAAATAATCGTTTCAACTGTTTTTATTTATGTATGTGGGCGTACACAATGGTTGGAAAAAGTTGCGCTACATAATCAGATTATGAGAAACCACTGCAGTCTGCGGGCTAGACACAGTATGTGTGTGCTTTCTTTCCTCTCAGTTTTTTAGTGCACACAGTTATGTCGTTTTTTTTTTTAACTAAATCTTTGCGTTTTCATTTCCCTCACTTGAATGAACAGCTGAAATGTGATTGCACATATTTTGCATTTAAAGTAACTGACTCTGACTTTTGAAACCTTTTTTTTTTTTTTGGTTATCATGAAAAGATGGCCAAAGACCAGCTCTCCCCTGCCATTGGCTGTCCTCCCTGACTCACTGGCGGCCGCAGCCAACCACAACACTGGCTCAGATGGCGGTTGCCGGGCGAGCTGGGCCAGGTCGTTATGACCCTGTAAATAATGGTGCGGGTCTCCCGCTGCCTAGCACTGCTTTCACACGGGCGGCCACACGGCGGCCACACACCCCCCGAATTAACCCCCTACTAAACCCACCCTCTCCCCCCCAAATGAACCCCCTACTAAACCCCCCCTCCCCAAATTAACCCCCTACAAATCCCCCCTCCCCGAAGTAACCCCCTACTAAACCCAAACACACCGCACACCCCCCGAATTAACCCCCTACTAAACCCACACACACCACACACCCCCCGAATTAACCCCCTACTAAACCCACAACCCCCCCTGAATGAACCCCCTACTAAACCCACACACACCACACACACCCCAAATTAACCTCCTACTAAACCCCCCCTCCCCTGAATTAACCCCCTACTAAACCCACACACACCACACCCTCCCCTCGAATTAGCCCCCTACTAAACCCACCCTCCCCCCCCAAATTAACCCCCTACTAAACCCACACCCCCCCCCCCCCCCGAATTAACCCCCTACTAAAACTACCCTGCCCCCCCAAATTAACCCCCTACTAAACCCACACACACCCCCCTCCCCCAAATTAATACTTTGCACCTATGACAGAGGGTTCCATAAAGAAATAGAAAGTATTCCTCGGTGGAGAGAAGCCATAGAACCCTTTTTCTGAGAGATAGAGAGATAGGGGGATAGAGAGATAGAAATAGACAGAGACAGAGAGATGGAGCAGATCAGCCGGGGAGACCAGGACGGTGAGAAATCAGGAGGCTGCTTAAACACCCGAATACTGCACTAGACCGGGCAGAAATCAGGAGGCTGTTTAAACACCCGAATCCTGCACTGGACCGGGCAGAAATCAGGAGGCTGTTTAAACACCCGAATACTGCACTAGACCGGGCAGAAATCAGGAGGCTGCTTAAACACCCGAATCCTGCACTGGACCGGGCAGAAATCAGGAGGCTGTTTAAACACCCCAATACTGCACTAGACCGGGCAGAAATCAGGAGGCTGTTTAAACACCCGAATCCTGCACTGGACCGGGCAGAAATCAGGAGGCTGTTTAAACACCCGAATCCTGCACTGGACCGGGCAGAAATCAGGAGGCTGTTTAAACACCCGAATACTGCACTGGACCGGGCAGAAATCAGGAGGCTGTTTAAACACCCGAATCCTGCACTGGACCGGGCAGAAATCAGGAGGCTGTTTAAACACCCGAATCCTGCACTGGACCGGGCAGAAATCAGGAGGCTGTTTAAACACCCGAATACTGCACTGGACCGGGCAGAAATCAGGAGGCTGTTTAAACACCCGAATACTGCACTGGACCGGGCAGAAATCAGGAGGCTGTTTAAACACCCGAATCCTGCACTGGACCCAGCGGGTCGGATGTGTGAACTGTGCCTCTCTGCTCTGAATGAGGACGGGCTCTGCTCTGAATGAGTACGCTCTCTGCTCTGAATGAGTACGCTCTCTGCTCTGAATGAGGACGGGCTCTCTGCTCTGAATGAGGACGGGCTCTGCTCTGAATGAGGACGCTCTCTGCTCTGAATGAGGACGCTCTCTGCTCTGAATGAGGACGGGCTCTCTGCTCTGAATGAGGACGCTCTCTGCTCTGAATGAGGACGGGCTCTGCTCTGAATGAGGACGCTCTCTGCTCTGAATGAGGACGGGCTCTGCTCTGAATGAGGACGCTCTCTGCTCTGAATGAGGACGGGCTCTGCTCTGAATGAGGACGCTCTCTGCTCTGAATGAGGACGGGCTCTGCTCTGAATGAGGACGCTCTCTGCTCTGAATGAGGACGCTCTCTGCTCTGAATGAGGACGGGCTCTCTGCTCTGAATGAGGACGGGCTCTGCTCTGAATGAGGACGGGCGGTTCATTCTGCCTTCGCTCAGGGGGGATCTGGGGCCTGTACACAGGCAACACCGTGATTGAGCTGCAGAGTTTGGCCCGTGGAGCGGTCACCATAACTAGCCAGACCTGGGTCAAATGCGTACGTAATTGTTTTGGACCGATATACTTTCATATGCTTTATGGAGCTTGTCTGGTGTATTGGAACCGATGGAATACTCTCAAGAAGTGCAAGCCCCGCCATTATGTCCTCTCCGTTGGCTCAATTCCACCAGGCAAGATTAATCAAGCGCAGACAAGTACAGTATTTGAATCCAAAGCAATGATGTCTACAACCCACTCACCACATCCTGCAGGAGAAGAAAAATACCTCAGAACTCACACAGAGCTCAGACAGAACTCACACAGAACTCAGACAGAACCCACACAGAACTCATACAGAACTCACACAGAACTCACACAGAACTCATACAGAACTCACACTACAGAACTCATACAGAACTCACACAGAACTCATACAGAACTCACACTACAGAACTCACACAGAACTCAGACAGAACTCACACTACAGAACTCAGACAGAACTCGCACAGAACTCATACAGAACTCACACAGGCTCTGGAATGGCCTTCCTGAGTGCATTAGGACTGAACTCTATCCAGTCTTTTAAAACACAGTTAAAGACCTGTCTGTTCAGAAGGCCTGTCACACTGATAAAGACCTGTCTGTTCAGAAGGCCTGTCGCACTGATCATCACACAACATGTCTTCCTCTGCTCTGCTACTCACTGGGGGTTATTCTCCTCCTGCTTGTAAACATTGTTTTTACTCCTGCTATTTGTGTTGCTTCTTGTATTTTTTATTTATTATTATTATTATTTATATTGTTTGTACTGTACAGCGCTGTGAGCTTGGGAAAAGCTCTTCACAAATAAGATTCATTATTATTATTATTATTATTATTATTATTATTATTAAAATGAAACCGTACTGTAATCATATTCAGAGACGTGATAGAGTGCACACTGCGTTCTTCTTCTGCAGTTTTGATCCCCCATCTGAGCGTGCGTTATGAACATGGTTTACAGTCTGGCCCGGGTGTTTGATCCCCCATCTGAGCGTGCGTTATGAACATGGTTTACAGTGTGGCCCGGGTGTTTGATCCCCCATCTGAGCGTGCGTTATGAACATGGTTTACAGTGTGGCCCGGGTGTTTGATCCCCCATCTGAGCGTGCGTAATGAACATGGTTTACAGTGTGGCCCGGGTGTTTGATCCCCCATCTGAGCGTGGGTTATGAACATGGTTTACAGTGTGGCCCGGGTGTTTGATCCCCCATCTGAGCGTGCGTTATGAACATGGTTTACAGTCTGGCCCGGGTGTTTGATCCCCCATCTGAGCGTGCGTTATGAACATGGTTTACAGTGTGGCCCGGGTGTTTGATCCCCCATCTGAGCGTGCGTTATGAACATGGTTTACAGTGTGGCCCGGGTGTTTGATCCCCCATCTGAGCGTGCGTAATGAACATGGTTTACAGTGTGGCCCGGGTGTTTGATCCCCCATCTGAGCGTGCATTATGAACATGGTTTACAGTCTGGCCCGGGTGTTTGATCCCCCATCTGAGCGTGCGTAATGAACATGGTTTACAGTGTGGCCCGGGTGTTTGATCCCCCATCTGAGCGTGCGTTATGAACATGGTTTACAGTCTGGCCCGGGTGTTTGATCCCCCATCTGAGCCTGCGTTATGAACATGGTTTACAGTGTGGCCCGGGTGTTTGATCCCCCATCTGAGCGTGCGTTATGAACATGGTTTACAGTCTGGCCCGGGTGTTTGATCCCCCATCTGAGCGTGCGTTATGAACGTGGTTTACAGTCTGGCCCGGGTGTTTGATCCCCCATCTGAGCGTGCGTTATGAACGTGGTTTACAGTCTGGCCCGGGTGTTTGATCCCCCATCTGAGCGTGCGTTATGAACATGGTTTACAGTGTGGCCCGGGTGTTTGATCCCCCATCTGAGCGTGCGTTATGAACATGGTTTACAGTCTGGCCCGGGTGTTTGATCCCCCATCTGAGCGTGCGTTATGAACATGGTTTACAGTCTGGCCCGGGTGTTTGATCCCCCATCTGAGCGTGCGTTATGAACATGGTTTACAGTCTGGCCCGGGTGTTTGATCCCCCATCTGAGCGTGCATTATGAACATGGTTTACAGTCTGGCCCGGGTGTTTGATCCCCCATCTGAGCGTGCGTTATGAACATGGTTTACAGTGTGGCCCGGGTGTTTGATCCCCCATCTGAGCGTGCGTTATGAACATGGTTTACAGTCTGGCCCGGGTGTTTGATCCCCCATCTGAGCGTGCGTTATGAACATGGTTTACAGTGTGGCCCGGGTGTTTGATCCCCCATCTGAGCGTGCGTTATGAACATGGTTTACAGTCTGGCCCGAGTGTTTGATCCCCCATCTGAGCGTGCGTTATGAACATGGTTTACAGTGTGGCCCGGGTGTTTGATCCCCCATCTGAGCGTGCGTAATGAACATGGTTTACAGTGTGGCCCGGGTGTTTGATCCCCCATCTGAGCGTGCATTATGAACATGGTTTACAGTCTGGCCCGGGTGTTTGATCCCCCATCTGAGCGTGCGTTATGAACATGGTTTACAGTGTGGCCCGGGTGTTTGATCCCCCATCTGAGCGTGCGTTATGAACATGGTTTACAGTCTGGCCCGGGTGTTTGATCCCCCATCTGAGCGTGCGTTATGAACATGGTTTACAGTCTGGCCCGGGTGTTTGATCCCCCATCTGAGCGTGCGTTATGAACATGGTTTACAGTGTGGCCCGGGTGTTTGATCCCCCATCTGAGCGTGCGTTATGAACATGGTTTACAGTCTGGCCCGGGTGTTTGATCCCCCATCTGAGCGTGCGTTATGAACATGGTTTACAGTCTGGCCCGGGTGTTTGATCCTCCATCTGAGCGTGCGTTATGAACATGGTTTACAGTCTGGCCCGGGTGTTTGATCCCCCATCTGAGCGTGCGTTATGAACATGGTTTACAGTCTGGCCCGGGTGTTTGATCCCCCATCTGAGCGTGCGTTATGAACATGGTTTACAGTCTGGCCCGGGTGTTTGATCCCCCATCTGAGCGTGCGTTATGAACATGGTTTACAGTCTGGCCCGGGTGTTTGATCCCCCATCTGAGGGTGCGTTATGAACATGGTTTACAGTCTGGCCCGGGTGTTTGATCCCCCATCTGAGCGTGCGTTATGAACATGGTTTACAGTCTGGCCCGGGTGTTTGATCCCCCACCTGAGCGTGCGTTATGAACATGGTTTACAGTGTGGCCCGGGTGTTTGATCCCCCATCTGAGCGTGCGTTATGAACATGGTTTACAGTCTGGCCCGGGTGTTTGATCCCCCATCTGAGCGTGCGTTATGAACATGGTTTACAGTGTGGCCCGGGTGTTTGATCCCCCATCTGAGCGTGCGTTATGAACATGGTTTACAGTCTGGCCCGGGTGTTTGATCCCCCATCTGAGCGTGCGTTATGAACATGGTTTACAGTCTGGCCCGGGTGTTTGATCCCCCATCTGAGCGTGCGTTATGAACATGGTTTACAGTCTGGCCCGGGTGTTTGATCCCCCATCTGAGCGTGCGTTATGAACGTGGTTTACAGTCTGGCCCGGGTGTTTGATCCCCCATCTGAGCGTGCGTTATGAACGTGGTTTACAGTCTGGCCCGGGTGTTTGATCCCCCATCTGAGCGTGCGTTATGAACATGGTTTACAGTGTGGCCCGGGTGTTTGATCCCCCATCTGAGCGTGCGTTATGAACATGGTTTACAGTCTGGCCCGGGTGTTTGATCCCCCATCTGAGCGTACGTTATGAACATGGTTTACAGTCTGGCCCGGGTGTTTGATCCCCCACCTGAGCGTGCGTTATGAACATGGTTTACAGTGTGGCCCGGGTGTTTGATCCCCCATCTGAGCGTGCGTTATGAACATGGTTTACAGTCTGGCCCGGGTGTTTGATCCCCCATCTGAGCGTGCGTTATGAACATGGTTTACAGTCTGGCCCGGGTGTTTGATCCCCCATCTGAGCGTGCGTTATGAACGTGGTTTACAGTCTGGCCCGGGTGTTTGATCCCCCATCTGAGCGTGCGTTATGAACGTGGTTTACAGTCTGGCCCGGGTGTTTGATCCCCCATCTGAGCGTGCGTTATGAACATGGTTTACAGTGTGGCCCGGGTGTTTGATCCCCCATCTGAGCGTGCGTTATGAACATGGTTTACAGTCTGGCCCGGGTGTTTGATCCCCCATCTGAGCGTGCGTTATGAACATGGTTTACAGTCTGGCCCGGGTGTTTGATCCCCCATCTGAGCGTGCGTTATGAACATGGTTTACAGTGTGGCCCGGGTGTTTGATCCCCCATCTGAGCGTGCGTTATGAACATGGTTTACAGTCTGGCCCGGGTGTTTGATCCCCCATCTGAGCGTGCGTTATGAACATGGTTTACAGTCTGGCCCGGGTGTTTGATCCCCCATCTGAGCGTGCGTTATGAACATGGTTTACAGTCTGGCCGGGGTGTTTGATCCCCCATCTGAGCGTGCGTTATGAACATGGTTTACAGTGTGGCCCGGGTGTTTGATCCCCCATCTGAGCGTGCGTTATGAACATGGTTTACAGTGTGGCCCGGGTGTTTGATCCCCCATCTGAGCGTGCGTTATGAACATGGTTTACAGTCTGGCCCGGGTGTTTGATCCCCCATCTGAGCGTGCGTTATGAACATGGTTTACAGTCTGGCCCGGGTGTTTGATCCCCCATCTGAGCGTGCGTTATGAACATGGTTTACAGTCTGGCCCGGGTGTTTGATCCCCCATCTGAGCGTGCGTTATGAACATGGTTTACAGTCTGGCCGGGGTGTTTGATCCCCCATCTGAGCGTGCGTTATGAACATGGTTTACAGTCTGGCCCGGGTGTTTGATCCCCCATCTGAGCGTGCGTTATGAACATGGTTTACAGTGTGGCCCGGGTGTTTGATCCCCCATCTGAGCGTGCGTTATGAACATGGTTTACAGTCTGGCCGGGTGTTTGATCCCCCATCTGAGCGTGCGTTATGAACATGGTTTAGAGTCTGGCCCGGGTGTTTGATCCCCCATCTGAGCGTGCGTTATGAACATGGTTTACAGTCTGGCCCGGGTGTTTGATCCCCCATCTGAGCGTGCGTTATGAACATGGTTTACAGTCTGGCCCGGGTGTTTGATCCCCCATCTGAGCGTGCGTTATGAACATGGTTTACAGTCTGGCCCGGGTGTTTGATCCCCCATCTGAGCGTGCGTTATGAACATGGTTTACAGTGTGGCCCGGGTGTTTGATCCCCCATCTGAGCGTGCGTTATGAACATGGTTTACAGTGTGGCCCGGGTGTTTGATCCCCCATCTGAGCGTGCGTTATGAACATGGTACAGTCTGGCCCGGGTGTTTGATCCCCCATCTGAGCGTGCGTTATGAACATGGTTTACAGTGTGGCCCGGGTGTTTGATCCCCCATCTGAGCGTGCGTTATGAACATGGTTTACAGTCTGGCCCGGGTGTTTGATCCCCCATCTGAGCGTGCGTTATGAACATGGTTTACAGTCTGGCCCGGGTGTTTGATCCCCCATCTGAGCGTGCGTTATGAACATGGTACAGTCTGGCCCGAGTGTTTGATCCCCCATCTGAGCGTGCGTTATGAACATGGTTTACAGTGTGGCCCGGGTGTTTGATCCCCCATCTGAGCGTGCGTTATGAACATGGTTTAGAGTCTGGCCCGGGTGTTTGATCCCCCATCTGAGCGTGCGTTATGAACACGGTTTACAGTCTGGCCGGGGTGTTTGATCCCCCATCTGAGCGTGGGTTATGAACATGGTTTACAGTGTGGCCCGGGTGTTTGATCCCCCATCTGAGCGTGGGTTAGGAACATGGTTTACAGTGTGGCCCGGGTGTTTGATCCCCCATCTGAGCGTGGGTTAGGAACATGGTTTACAGTCTGGCCCGGGTGTTTGATCCCCCATCTGAGCGTGCGTTATGAACATGGTTTACAGTCTGGCCCGAGTGTTTGATCCCCCATCTGAGCGTGCGTTATGAACATGGTTTACAGTGAGGCCCGGGTGTTTGATCCCCCATCTGAGCGTGCGTTATGAACATGGTTTACAGTCTGGCCCGGGTGTTTGATCCCCCATCTGAGCGTGCGTTATGAACATGGTTTACAGTCTGGCCCGGGTGTTTGTTTGTGAAGCTGCACATCTCTCGCGCTGGGCCCTCAGAGCGATCTCATGCAAAATGGAGATAAATCAGCCGC
>NC_083760.1:2479868-2507368 GCF_963514075.1 Conger conger | reverse complement strand
AAAAAAAATAGTGTTATTTTTTCTTGAAAAAAAGAAAGAAAACTTGTGCAGTGTTATATCCACACCGGCGGTGTTTAAGTGAGTGTGCAGGGGATTTAAGAACCCACCCATCTGTGTAAAACGCAGTCAGTCCAGGAGAGTTTGTTTAACATTTAGCCATTTTGATGTGAGTAAAATGAAATCAAAATGTGGAAGTCCTTCGTGTCTCTGTGGCAGACCGTGGAGAGCGCAGTCCGTGTGCAGATGGTGCACATCTGCATCACAGCCCTCCGTTTCAGATCCAGAAAGCTTTAAGACATGAATTAGTGCCGACAGCAATTAGTATGTCATCTTTGACCGTTTTGTTTGTCTCAGACCACGTGAAGCTGTCAGCTCTGCTTTGAAACGGGTCTAACTAAAGAGGCCTTTTTTTCCTGTTTCGTTTTTGTGTTGACGTTTCTTGTACTGGAGTTAAAGACTCGTTTAGATGAAGGTGCATCTCCTGGAGTTAATGATTCAGAGTTGTTTCAGATATCGGTGCATCTCCTGGAGTTAATGATTCAGAGTTGTTTCAGATATCGGTGCATCTCCTGGAGTTAATGATTCAGAGTTGTTTCAGATATCGGTGCCTATATTGGAGATGACGGCGCATGTACCGGAGTTAAATATACAGATTCATTTGAGTTGTTTAAGCTGGTTTGCCTTTCCTGGCCAGATCAGATCAGATCAGACATCTGTTCCTCTTTCTGGCAAAAAAGAGCTGAACCTGCAAAGAATAGTGTTTATTTTGGATTACTTTTCAACGGTCACTCCAATCCTAACAAGTTGTCAAGTGTCTCCAAAGCCAGGTACATTCCACAGAGATGCCTGTGACCCTAAAAAACACATTACCCCCCCCCCGCCACCACCCCCACCCCCCTGCGTTCTGCTGAGAGCCAAATCCTGTGCTGGCCTACGGGGTCAAAGAACAACAACAATCATACTAAACACAGAGAGGAAGCTTTTCATTCATTAAAACGACAGGGCGTGTGTGTGTGTGTGTGTGTGTGTGTGTGTGCGAGAGAGAGATTAAGAGACAGAGAGAGACTGTGGGTGAGTGTGTGTGTGTGTGTGTGCATTTGAAATTTACATTTGAAATGTCCAGTATTCAGGGGTTGGTTGTCCATGTTACTGGCCTCTTCGATCGCTGACAAGTCTTACCCCCCCCCCCATGATCACGTATGCCCCCGGTCCATCCGTTTATCCGCAGAAGCCCCCCCCCCCCCCCCCCCCCATCCATGCCAGATTTATCTTTGAACAAATTGTCTTTCAATTTGAATTTGAATTTGCATTTGAACTCAGGAATGAGCATGTTCAGTCCACCTTCTACAATGCATCACCTAAAACCCACCTGACTCCCTCATAACACACCTCTAGCCCACGAGGAGGATGTAGCCAGGCTATACAGTACAGTATACTGGGGTAAAACCGGAGCTATTATATATTGGGGTTAAGCCAGCCCGATTATGTCAAAAAAACATCTCCCAACTTTGAGTTCCACCCTGCTAGATGTCTGGATTCTGGCCGATCCTCACGGGGAAGCCTTTGAGCGTGATTTGACCCCCTTACTTTCCCATCATGCCGTGTTCCACGGAGAGCAGAAGATTGCCCGCTGACACACCGTAACCGCATAACAGTGCGGCGATGTCACCTGGATGCCACGCACACGTACCCTTCCAAGCTGCAGCCATTTATCTCCTAACGAGCCCCAGAGATCTTTCAGAAATGGATCATTATTGGTTTGCGCCTCGTAACACATGTTTTGGAGTATTTGATGCCAGTGAAGACTGAGGGAGTGTACCTGGCTTGCGGTCCTGGCTGATTTATTGAAAAGATCTGGTATAATTTCTGCTGCTATGGTGTGAGATATAGATCAGGGTATCATGGTCCTCGAGGGCCCGAGACCTGCTGCTTTTCCACCCTCCCTTTACACGGTTAAAGAAAGTCAGGAAAAAAAAGGGAAAAGTACAGGAAGAATCATGCCCAGTAGTTTTTTCCGTTTTTTTGAGGATTTTTCTGGATTACTATTTTTCTGTCAAATTACATCATTCTCCCATTAATTTATGCACACGTGTGATTACCTTTACTGTGAATTTACAGATGATATTCTTTTTAAATAACAGTGTTGCGCCATTGATGAACACAACACTCGCAAAAAACTGTGTACCCGGGAGTCAGGTGTGAAGACTGTCGCTTTTGATAAAAAAGTGTCAGCTAAATGACACATTATTATGAATTATTATTAAGAGAGTCTGGTCAATCAGTAACAGCAATTACCTGGGAGAAAAGAAAACCAGGGCTGGATTTGGATTTGAGGGCCAGAGTGGATAGTTCCTTGTGTGAGATGTCCTCTTGGGTGATTGTCCACGCCATCGTCCCTGTGATCCTCCCAGAGGCAGGAGGGAAGCCTCCTGATGCATCCCATAATAACCGCTGGTGTTGTGCGATTAGGCAATATCCATCAATTCTATTTACTTATCTTTTTCCAGGAAAAAGACGGAAGATGAAGACCTCTTGTCCGAATGGGCCGTTAACGAGTGGGCCTCTGAGTATTACCAGCCTTTACACGGCGTGTCAACAAGAGAAAAGTACATAAAACATTCCAGCAAAAAAAACACTTCAAAGAGTCGGACGCTTAAAAAACTAAATGTTGAAACCTCTCCCCGGTTAGATAAACAGCATTAATAGCCGTGAGACGGAGCAGGCGTACCGGGGGGGGGGGGGGGGGGGGGGGGGGGACTCGTGACCCTGTTTACGCAGCGGAATATGGAAATGTCCTTTTTGTCTAATTAGTAAACACGTGCCGGAGACATGCTACCGCCACGGAGGGGCGTGTCGCTCGCTCGTCTGTCTTTCATTCGCCGCTCCGCCGGTAAATCACATCGCAGACTTGGCGGCCGACGATAAACAGAGGAATCCGTCTCGTACTCGGCTAACGAGGAGCTGTCCCCTGCACCTCGGGGAACACGGCGTACGCGTTCGCTGTGTCTGCGGAGCGCCGCGTCCTGACCTGGCGGCTTCGCCCCGCTTCATCTGGACCGGCCCCTCGGCCGACAGCTGACCCTCTACGCGCCAGAGTTCCCACCGTAAAAAAGCAACTGGAGGTATATTTCACGCTGCTAAGAGTGTAACCGAGTGCACTATTCCAAGAAAGATTCCTTTGCTGTTCGCGACGCAGTTAGCCAGCCTAATGAGCAGATCGGCACCATAAAAACTGCACTGTAAACGTTGACAGAACCCTGCGATAGCGGCTTTACCACTGATTTACACTGTGCCGGGACTCAAACCTGCGGCCCCAGGAGACTGGGATCGGTGTCCGAGCCACAACACGACACAGCCTCCCCGACACCCCGGGCCGATCGATGGACTTGAATTACTCTTTCAGAGACACGGAGACAACTCCTCTCCATCGATCCGATGACTTCATGTCTCGACCGGCTTCGCACGGGCGAGCGTACCGGGCTACGTCCACTCTGATCCTCTCAAAACGCCATTTCACCCGACTGCAGATATGCTCAGATACAACATATTAGCAGCATATTGCAGGACATGACAGATGTCGCTTTCAGGTATTATATACAGTATAATGTTTTGTTTAAAAATGCAAAACATACACACGCACACACACACCATACGACACATACACGCAAAAACACACACACACACACACACAGATAAGAAAGTCTACATATCTGCAACACATTGCAATATATTCTCTTGAGGGAGAGAGAAAATGTGGAGTGATGTCAGACTGAGTGATGTCAGAGAGGTGGCTGGGGTTTGTAATCGCAAAGAACTTTAGTCTCTGCTGCATCTGTCCCGGCCACAGACGGGCGTGGGCGTTTCTTGCCAAAAAAACCCTGCCTTTCAGGTTCTGGTTACATGTGAGGAACCGGAGGCGTTTGAACATGCGCCAGGCAGCTGGTGCACCCGCGTTTTAAACCACATTCAGAACCTTCTCCGCCAGCAGATCCCCATTAGCACTCATGTGGCTTTTGGTAGCGGTCCAAGCACGTACCCATGGGGCACCTCGCTGATAATCCAACTCATGTGAAGGCAGGGATGTGATAGTCCTTTCTGCCACCCAGGGCTGACACTATATTATTACCTATTACACTTATTATTATTACTTTTATCCAAAGGGACTTACAGTTGATTAGACTAAGTCGGGGCAAATCCCCCCTGAATTAGTATGCAATTAAGGGTCTTTCTCAAGCTGCACTGATCATATTGTAGCTATACTGCAGATTGAACCACCATTGTGTTTGAATCCAAAACAATTACATACTGTATTTGGCTAATGATAGCTTGAACTGGTCAACCAGCTAAACCATTGTATCTGTGCGTGTGGGTGCCTGTCTGTCCGTGTGTGTGAATATGCATGTGTGTTTGTCTGTCTGTCTGTTCATGTGAGTCTATGTGAGTGTGGGTGTGTGTGTGTGTCTGTCTATCTGTCTGTCTGGGTATGTGAGTGTCTGTCTGTGTGTGAGTGTATGTGTGTGTGTGTATGTGAGTGTATGTGAGTGTGTGTGTGTGTGTGTGTGTGTCTGTCTGTCTGTCTGTGTATGTGAGTGTCGGTGTGTGTGTGTATGTAAGTGTGCAGCATTGTGTGTGTGTGTGTGTGTGTGTGTGACTGAAGAATGAGAGTTTCATGTGGTTGTCTCAGGCCCGTTGGCCAGGATCCCTGATCGGTCAGATGTGTGTTTTTATTTTATTGGTATTGTCGAGTTTATGGGGATTTGTTTTCAGGGTTTTTCATGTCTAAATGAGTTTAAATAACAAAGAGCCCTGAACTTGAAGGAACTCTAACCTTTAACATGTCTGATCTTTCTTTCCAGGAAAGTCACTGTGCCCTTCCAATAATGTGCAAAGCATCCCAGAATCCCACTGGAGATGGTCTCCAAAAGGAATTATTCTGTTTCCTGTGGCCTTTCGGGGTGTTTACCGAATATCTGAGAGTCAATTCCATGGGTCAAACTCTCACCTCTGTCTCTTCATTATAGACTAAAGACATACACACACTACTTTAGGGTGGAACCAAAAAAACAAACAAGCAAAACAATCACTCAAAATATTTATTTGGGAAGCATTTCAGAAAACATTTGTTATGAAATCCACCCTGCAGGCTCTCAGGAAAATACTTTCAGAAAATATTTTGTATTTAGCTATTTATTTTAAGTGAATTGTCCCTTTTAGTAGAAGTAGAATACATGGTTCTTCTTCAGCTAAAGTCCAGAGACATGTGTCCTTGGACAAACCGGTTAATTTAACGTATTTTTTAATTTGACCGCATTAATAACATTCCTGCACAGTAAATGCAACAGAGCTAGGGAGGCAATTGTTCATCTGGAGAGCCAGGGCTCCATGTTTTCAGCTGTGGTAGGAAACTGGAGCACCCGGAGGGAGCCAGAGTTAGTGGCTAGTGGTGCAGAAGATCTCCCTAGAGGGGCAACTAGAATGAACCCTTGGGGAGCGCGGTAGCTAGGCGCGGCTTGCGGGGAAGAAGCAGGGCGATCCGCGGACCAGGCCTACGCCCGTTTCAGTAGGCACACCCCTGAACCCCTGAACCGATGTGTGACGTAGTCCAGAATGTGTGCCTACTTTACCAGTAGATTGATTCATAGCTCTTTATTTATCCCCATGTTGAAATTTCAGTCTCACAGCAGCAGAGATTAAATAGAATAAAAGGAATATGGGAATAAATAGGGGAACACAATAGATAGAAATACCAATAATACTAATACAGTATGCTACGAAAAGTTATGTGTGTCAACATATGAGAGTATAAAAGTATAAAAGGGCAAGGTGTCCATAATAATAAATACTACACGTTTAGTGCATTTACAGGCGACCAGTGTGGGCCTCAGGAACCACCATGCCGACTGGAAGAACCACCATGCCGACTGGAGGAACCACCATGCCGACTGGAAGAACCACCATGCCAACTGGAGGAACCACCATGCCAACTGGAGGAACCACCACGGCAGGCGGCGTTAAACAGACGAGTGGCTGAGTAGGTGAGGTCCTCAGGTCGCTCAGGTTCTTCCCACAAGCCCAGCCTAGTTGCCACAGTGAGAACTACACCTGGGAGTCTAGCAGTCCCCCAGACGTGGGGCCTCCTGTAGCTCAGTGGTTAAGGTGATTGACTGGGACCCCGGTGCAGCCGCAATAAGATCCACACAGCTGTCGGGCCCTTGAGCAAGGCCCTTAACCCCGCATTGCTCCACAGTCGGGTTGTCCCCTGCTTAGTCTAATCAACTAGAAGTCTCTTTGGATCCTCCTCTGGCTGGAAGGAGGCTGAACGCGTGCATCGCGTGCGTCAGCGAGGGGATTGGCTGGACAGGCTGAGCACCCTCTGGAACAGCTCACTGGGGAGGAAACTCAGTCGAAGTGGGGTTTCTTTTTTTTGTAGAACGTTACCAGCATGCATGAAAGCTGATTTATGACCAGGCTTGTCTCAGTCTTCCTGACTTAACGCAGATCCCCCCCCCCATTTATAGTTTTCCTTCCTGAGAAGTGCACTTGTTTTGTTTTTTTGTCTTTGGAAGGAAAAGCGAAGGTGGTTACGCACTCTCTTGCTTTCCCATGAGCCTCCACTCCCGATGACATCATCAGGAACACTGTTTCAGTGCTGTGACAGGTTTATGAAAAGGAAGTCTGACCAAGCAAATGTTTTTCTGTGGAGGGGGGGGGGGGTGGCGGTTGAATGGGGGCTAAGATAAACTGTTAGAGAACTGTAGGGACAATAGACTCTACACACACTGAAAATGTTCCCCAAAGTGTTGTATGAGACATACTGTAAATGGAGAGATAACACAATAGCTTTGCTAATGACAATAATAATAATTTGGTATTTAGCTTGTGCTTTTATCAAAAGCAACTTACAGTTGATTAGACTAAGCAGGGGTCAATCCCGCCTTGAGCAATCTGGGGTTAAGGGCCTTGCTCACGGGCCCAACAGCTGTGTGGATCTTATTGTGGCAACATCGGGGCTTGAACAACCAACCTTTTGGGTCCCAGTCATGCACCTTAACCACTACGCTACAGACTGCCCCAGTGAGGATCTGAATTGGGGGGGGGACAATCACAGAAGTGGCTTAAACCACTGCAGAGCCTGCTGAGATGACTCTGGGGTCAGAAGGTAGAACCTGAAGACAGCTCCAAGCCTTCGCACTGGGAAGCAGAGGGACCGTGACGTTGTACAAACGCCATTTTATGAGCAACTGAATCGATTAACTGAACCCCCCCCCCCCCAATAAAACAAACGAAACATCTTGTGAATCAGACAGGTCAGGGCCGTGTTGACAAGCATTAAATGCGAAGACTGGGAGTTAGCCTCTCTCAGTATGAGCTGAACCACACGCTGCGCTGTAAAATGTAAAAATAACCCGCCCCCCCTGCGTGACCTGGAACAAAAAGCGGGCGCGTAGCCCGGACGGTATGAGGCGAGTGCGTGTTTACGCGTTATTTTAAGAACCTTTACACGAGCGGAGAGAGATTCGGGAAGACAGTAAAAAGCACGGCAGCGCATAAAACACGCGCCGGGGAGCTCGTAAACGTCCGGTCCTCCACCGCCGCCAACCCCCCCGGGCCAACCCGCCCCGCCGCCCGCACGCCTTCCCCTCAAAGACCAGCGCTCCCCTGCGCCTTCCCCTCGAAGGCCAGCGCTCCCCTGCGCCTTCCCCTGGAAGACCAGCGCTCCCCTGCGCCTTCCCCTCAAAGACCAGCGCTCCCGCGCGCCTTCCCCTCAAAGACCAGCGCTCCCGCGCGCCTTCCCCTCAAAGACCAGCGCTCCCCTGCGCCTTCCCCTCAAAGACCAGCGCTCCCCTGCGCCTTCCCCTCGAAGACCAGCGCTCCCCCTGCGCCTTCCCCTCGAAGGCCAGCGCTCCTGCGCGCCTTCCCCTCAAAGACCAGCGCTCCCCTGCGCCTTCCCCTCAAAGACCAGCGCTCCCCTGCGCCTTCCCCTCGAAGACCAGCGCTCCCCCTGCGCCTTCCCCTGGAAGACCAGCGCTCCCCTGCGCCTTCCCCTCGAAGACCAGCGCTCCCCCTGCGCCTTCCCCTGGAAGACCAGCGCTCCCGCGCGCCTTCCCCTCAAAGACCAGCGCTCCCCTGCGCCTTCCCCTCGAAGACCAGCGCTCCCCTGTGCCTTCCCCTGGAAGACCAGCGCTCCCGCGCGCCTTCCCCTCAAAGACCAGCGCTCCCGCGCGCCTTCCCCTCAAAGACCAGCGCTCCCCTGCGCCTTCCCCTCAAAGACCAGCGCTCCCCTGCGCCTTCCCCTCGAAGACCAGCGCGCCTTCCCCTCCAAGACCAGCGCTCCCCTGCGCCTTCCCCTCAAAGACCAGCGCTCCCCTGCGCCTTCCCCTCAAAGACCAGCGCTCCCCTGCGCCTTCCCCTCGAAGACCAGCGCGCCTTCCCCTCCAAGACCAGCGCTCCCCTGCGCCTTCCCCTCGAAGACCAGCGCGCCTTCCCCTCCAAGACCAGCGCTCCCCTGCGCCTTCCCCTCGAAGACCAGCGCTCCCCTGCGCCTTCCCCTCGAAGACCAGCGCTCCCCTGCGCCTTCCCCTCGAAGACCAGCGCTCCCCTGCGCCTTCCCCTCAAAGACCAGCGCTCCCCTGTGCCTTCCCCTCAAAGACCAGCGCTCCCCTGTGCCTTCCCCTCAAAGACCAGCGCTCCCCTGTGCCTTCCCCTCAAAGACCAGCGCTCCCCCTGCGCCTTCCCCTGGAAGACCAGCGCTCCCGCGCGCCTTCCCCTCGAAGACCAGCGCGCCTTCCCCTCGAAGACCAGCGCTCCCCCTGCGCCTTCCCCTCGAAGACCAGCGCTCCCCCTGCGCCTTCCCCTCGAAGACCAGCGCTCCCACGCGCCCGGAGACGAGCCGCACGCAACAACGGGGTTATTTACGCACCGCCGCTAAAAGCCGCTTTATTACAGAGCCACTCGCCAGCCGGCCTGATGCTGCGCGGCACGACTCGTTCATCAGCGTGAGTGAGCGATAAATAAACGCGAAGCAGAATCAAGCGTTCGTACCAAAAAACCAAAAATGCTGGAAACCATGGGAACGGTACCAATAAAAAATTAGCATGTGGAGTTCATTTAGCATGGCTTCATAGAGACGGTCATAAAAATATCATTTAGTAACGATAACAAGAGCGTAAATTATGGCCGTGAGAGAGAGCTCTGGAAGGGGTTAGCGGCGAAGGCTCTCCTGTCAGCAGGTGTCTCCAGGCACAGGGAGGAGAGGGGAACATTTTACTCACCCGTCATTAGAGGTTTTTATTGGCAGAGTGCGTAAACTATACATGATGGATGATTTCTCACAGCTGTTGGGTCCACTTGTTCTGGCCAGACATTATCTGCCAGTTTATAGATGTGCCCGGCGATGTCGAATTCTGATTGGCCATAATTCTGATATTGGGCCAGGGGCGTCTGCGGGGATGACGTATGATTGGCCGAGGAATTTCACCAGGGACGAGCGTCATCAGTCAGTCACGCTGTGTTTACAAACTCACTTACCGCCTGAGCCAATGAGACGACTGCTCTTACCGCCTGAGCCAATGAGACGACTGCTCTTACCGCCTGAGCCAATGAGACGACTGCTCTGACTGCCTGAGCCAATGAGACGACTGCTCTTACCGCCTGAGCCAATGAGACGACTGCTCTTACCGCCTGAGCCAATGAGACGACTGCTCTTACCGCCTGAGCCAATGAGACGACTGCTCTTACCGCCTGAGCCAATGAGACGACTGCTCTTACCGCCTGAGCCAATGAGACGACTGCTCTTACTGCCTGAGCCAATGAGACGACTGCTCTTACCGCCTGAGCCAATGAGACGACTGCTCTTACTGCCTGAGCCAATGAGATGACTGCTCTTACCGCCTGAGCCAATGAGATGACTGCTCTTACCGCCTGAGCCAATGAGACGACTGCTCTTACCGCCTGAGCCAATGAGACGACTGCTCTTACCGCCTGAGCCAATGAGACGACTGCTCTTACCGCCTGAGCCAATGAGATGACTGCTCTTACCGCCTGAGCCAATGAGACGACTGCTCTTACCGCCTGAGCCAATGAGATGACTGCTCTTACCGCCTGAGCCAATGAGACGACTGCTCTTACCGCCTGAGCCAATGAGACGACTGCTCTTACCGCCTGAGCCAATGAGATGACTGCTCTTACCGCCGGAGCCAATGAAATGACGGCTCTTCTCTTTTTTTCCTTTTTTCCTAATTCCCATGTTCTTCCTCCACTCTGCAGGCAGGAACCCACTGAACAGCAGATTGTCTGAGTTGGGCCGAGGACTACGTTTGTTCTTTTGCACATTGTTTTTATTTCTGAAATAAATAAATAAATAAAAAAATAAACATATCAAATAAAAAGAAAAAGAAACCTTCAGGGGCTCTGTGTCCGAACAGCATAGCACACATTACTGCCCTTACTATGACCAGAAACCATAAAATAATAATGCTTACCGCAACTGCATGGTCAGAAATGGAGGTCTGCATGCAGTGGGATAATGGCTTTTGCTGGGTTTTGGTAGCTCTTCTTCCCTGAAGGACATGCGTTAAACGCTGACTGTTTGAACGGACTCTGGAGACACCGGGTCCTCCTTAAATTTCATTTTGGGTGGGTGGGGGGCGGGGGGTGAGTTGGGGTCACAGAGTGCGAAAACGTATATTTACTTCGCCACAAATCTTTCAAAACTGTGAGCTGCTCAGCCACTGCATGGCTTCTCTCCCCTCCCGCTCTCTCACGCCCCTACACTTATTCTCTCTCTCTCTCCTTCTCTCTCTTGCACTCTCACGCTCTCTCACTCCCCTACTCTTATTCTCTCTGTCTCTCTCCTTCTCTCTCTTGCACTCTCACGCTCTCTCACTCCCCTACTCTTATTCTCTCTGTCTCTCTCCTTCTCTCTCTTGCACTCTCACTCTCTCCATTCTAATGACCAAACCGAAGGGTGACATGTTCTCAACTCGAACCGAACAGAGTGCATTATGGGGAGAAAGGGGGAGCGTACTCCAGGAGGTCATCAAGTTCAGAACTGACACAGAGGAGGGATCCTTCTCTCACACTCCCTCACTCTCTCCCACTCTCTCTTCCTCTCTCTGCCTCTGTCTCTCTCTCCTCCTCACTCTCTCCTTCTCTCTCCCTCTTCCTCTCTCCTCCTCTCTCTCCTCCTCACTCTCTCCTTCTCTCTCCCTCTTCCTCTCCTCCTCTCTCTCCCCTTCTCTCTCTCCTCCTCTCTTTCTTTCTCTCTCCCTCTCTCTCTGTCCATCCTGACCTCATAAGCGTATAGGAAATGTGAAACACCTGTGACGGGGGCAGCGGAGAGAAATACAGCCGTGCGAACGCGTCCCTCACCTGGGCCAGTGGGGGCTCATGGGAAACACGTGGAGGAAGCATCGGCTGCCGGAACCACCTGACCTCGCCCACCGCCCTGAACCCACTTACCCCCGGAGCAGAGCGAGTCCGACAGACTTTATTAAACCCATCCTGTAATCACCATTCATCTATCATTTAGCTGATGCTTTTATTCCAAGCGACTTAGAGTTGATTAGACTAAGCACCCCCCCCCCCCCCCGGTCTGTGCAAGTTCCCTGACTTACGATGTTTAAAGGAAAGAAAAAGGAGGATTTGTTGCACGCTGATCTCTGTTCCAGTGAAAGTTAAAGGCACATGAAGACGAATGCTGCAGCACTTCTCTGTGTGAGTGATCTTTCACAGGGCTGCTGTGTGAGCTATCTCTCACAGGGCTGCTGTGTGAGTGATCTCTCACAGGGCTGCTGTGTGAGTGATCTTTCACAGGGCAGCTGTGTGAGCTAGCTTTCACAGGGCTGCTGTGTGAGTGATCTTTCACAGGGCAGCTGTGTGAGCTAGCTTTCACAGGGCTGCTGTGTGAGTGATCTTTCACAGGGCAGCTGTGTGAGTTATCTTTCACAGGGCTGCTGTGTGAGCGATCTTTCACAGGGCTGCTGTGTGAGCTATCTTTCACAGGGCTGCTGTGTGAGTGATCTTTCACAGGGCTGCTGTGTGAGTGATCTTTCACAGGGCTGCTGTGTGAGCTATCTTTCACAGGGCTGCTGTGTGAGCTATCTTTCACAGGGCTGCTGTGTGAGCTATCTTTCACAGGGCTGCTGTGTGAGTGATCTTTCACAGGGCTGCTGTGTGAGTGATCTGCAGCTTTATTTGAAGAAAAAATAGCCTCAATTTGTTTCAGTTTCCATACGTTTCTCAAACAGAAACACTTAATGATCACAGAACTAGGCCACCTCTTCATCTCTGGATGCCTGGGGAACATTAAATACGGTTAAATAATAGCAGTCTTCTGAAGCCAACCGAAATACGCTCAGGAGATACTCGCCCAGAGTATTGCTGTTTTTACTACCCTTAATTATAACTGTCCGTCAAAAGGCTGGAAATGATGCATGAATTTTCAAAAGTCAATGGGAAACCTTTTAGGAAAAAAGTTATAATAAATAATAATAAAAAATAAAATAAAATCAAGGTTCATGTTTCATGATGAAACTTAAATGAACTTTTCTGTACAGAACAAACTGTTCATGCACTATAAACGATACTGATTATTAAACTACGTCATGCCAAAAATGAAAGAGAAAATATTATTCTATTCTGATGTGGCAAACATTGTGCTCCATTGAAAACTTTTAAAATGGCCAATTTCTTTCTGATGCTAAATAAAATGTGTGAATGTTCAAATTTTGTGTAAATATGAAACTTATTGTACCGCTTTCTTGGATATCGCAATATACAGTTTACATTTACAATACAGTAACTCCCAGAGAGCTACAATGAGCATATTTTGGCTGATTCCCCCCCTAACCCCCTTAGTTTCTAATGACTTATGACTTTATTCTACCTCTAGCTTGTTGTTGTTCCCACGTAAGCATATATCTTTCTTTTGCATTGTGTTGTATAAAAATGATTTTATAGATATAATCCATTGTCAGATTAATCTACAAGGCCCAAGTTATATATACAACTCCTTAGCACTTGAAGCTGTGTCGGCTCTTTCAGCACTTGTTCCTGGTCACGGGTGCACTTTGCACTTTGTTGTACGTCGCCCTGGATAAGAGCGTGATGTGATGTCCGTGCCAGGGTGTCAGGGAACGCACGAGGCATGACCTGGTCTTCACACCGTCCCAAACCAGAGCGGGAACGCCAAACGTCTCCGCCGGTGCCAGGGCAATGAAGCAGCTCTGACCCCGGAACCCCTGAGCGCAGAGAGGGAACAGAACATCCTGGAGCCCGGACACGTCCCCCTGTGCCTGGAGCCCGGACACGTCCCCCTGTGCCTGGAGCCCGGACACGTCCCCCTGTGCCTGGAGCCCGGACACGTCCCCCTGTGCCTGGAGCCCGGACACGTCCCCCTGTGCCTGGAGCCCGGACACGTCCCCCTGTGTCTGGAGCCCGGACACGTCCCTCTGTGTCTGGAGCCCGGACACGTCCCTCTGTGTCTGGAGCATGGACACGTCCCTCTGTGTCTGGAGCAGGGACACGTCCCTCTGTGTCTGGAGCCCGGACACGTCCCTCTGTGTCTGGAGCCCGGACACGTCCCCCTGTGCCTGGAGCCCGGACACGTCCCCCTGTGCCTGGAGCCCGGACACGTCCCCCTGTGCCTGGAGCCCGGACACGTCCCTCTGTGTCTGGAGCACGGACACGTCCCTCTGTGTCTGGAGCATGGACACGTCCCTCTGTGTCTGGAGCAGGGACACGTCCCCCTGTGTCTGGAGCACGGACACGTCCCTCTGTGCCTGGAGCAGGGACACGTCCCTCTGTGCCTGGAGCAGGGACACGTCCCTCTGTGTCTGGAGCAGGGACACGTCCCTCTGTGTCTGGAGCACGGACACGTCCCTCTGTGCCTGGAGCAGGGACACGTCCCTCTGTGTCTGGAGCAGGGACACGTCCCTCTGTGTCTGGAGCCCGGACACGTCCCCCTGTGCCTGGAGCCCGGACACGTCCCTCTGTGTCTGGAGCACGGACACGTCCCTCTGTGCCTGGAGCCCGGACACGTCCCTCTGTGTCTGGAGCCCGGACACGTCCCCCTGTGCCTGGAGCCCGGACACGTCCCTCTGTGTCTGGAGCACGGACACGTCCCTCTGTGCCTGGAGCCCGGACACGTCCCCCTGTGCCTGGAGCCCGGACACGTCCCTCTGTGCTCCCGCCCGTCTGCCCCGCCCCGTGACCAGCTGGGCCGCTCCGTCCTCAGTACGCTGTCAGCACACAGTGACCGAGGACCCCCCTTCTATTTTAAACTGTGCCAACTGTTTGTTTAGCACACGGAGCATGAATATTCACATGTCATGAGGCATCACTGACCCTCCATCTCCTCTTCTCTCTATCTCTCCTTCTCTCCCTCTCTCTCCATCTCCCTCTGTCTCTCTGTCAGTCTCTGTGTCTCTCTTCCACCCTTGCTCCTTCCCCCCTCTCTCCCTCTCCCCCTATCTCTCTCTCCCTCCCTCTCTCTCTCCCTCTCTCTGGTCTCACCAGCTCGTTAATTCTAATCGGGTCCAGGTCTGCATGCGGCTGCCCTTTCCTACTGTCTCCTCCACATCTGCCGTCTGTCATAACACAGGACCCGAGAGCGCTTGTGCGAAAGGCAACAGGAAACCGTCTGAATCGCAGTGAGCCCCCCCAGACCCCTCAGTGAATGGACAGCGCGTTCAGGGCCCTGACGTAAGGAGGACGGATCCTGATAACGACGTGTGTGCGGCTGGAGCCCAGCGAGGCGCTCTGACGCTGTCCACAGCCCAACCGCAAATCCGCAGAACCGCAGAACCTCAGAACCGCAGAACCTCAGAACCGCAGAACCGCAGAACCGCAGAACCGCAGAACCACATAACCGCAGAGCCGCAGAACCTCAGAGCCTCAGAACCGCAAAACCGCAGAGCCGCAGAACCGCAGAGCGTCAGAACCTCAGAACCTCAGAACTGCAGAGCCGTAGAGCCGCAGAACCGCAGAGCGTCAGAACCTCAGAACCTCAGAACCGCAGAGCCGTAGAGCCGCAGAACCTCAGAACCTCAGAACCTCAGAACCGCAGAACCGCAGAACCTCAGAACCTCAGAACCTCAGAACCGCAGAGCCGTAGAGCCGCAGAACCTCAGAACCTCAGAACCTTAGAACCGCAGAGCCGCAGAACCTCAGAACCGCAGAATCGCAGAACTGCAGAACCGCAGAGCCTCAGAACTGCAGAACCGCAGAGCCGCAGAGCCGCAGAGCCGCAGAACCTCCGAACCTCAGAACCTCCGAACCACAGAGCCGTAGAGCCGCAGAACCTCAGAACCTCAGAACCGCAGAACCGCAGAACCTCAGAACCGCAGAACAGCAGAACCGCATAACCGCAGAACCGCAGAACCGCAGAACCGCAGAGCCGCAGAGCCGCAGAACCTCAGAACCGCAGAGCCTCAGAACCGCATAACCGCAGAGCCGCAGAACCGCAGAACCACAGAACCACAGAGTGTCAGAACCTCAGAACCGCAGAGCCGTAGAGCCGCAGAACCGCAGAGCGTCAGAACCTCAGAACCTCAGAACTGCAGAACCGCAGAACCACAGAACCTCAGAACCTCAGAACCGCAGAGCCGTAGAGCCGCAGAACCTCAGAACCTCATAACCTTAGAACCGCAGAGCCACAGAACCTCAGAACCTCAGAACCGCAGAGCCGTAGAGCCGCAGAACCTCAGAACCTCAGAACCGCAGAACCTCAGAACCGCAGAACTGCAGAACCGCAGAACCACATAACCGCAGAACCGCGGAACCGCAGAACCTCAGAACCGCAGAGCCTCAGAACCGCATAACCGCAGAGCCGCAGAACCGCAGAACCGCAGAGCGTCAGAACCTCAGAACCTCAGAACCTCAGAACCTCAGAACCGCAGAGCCATAGAGCTGCAGAACCTCAGAACCTCAGAACCTCAGAACCTCAGAACCTCAGAACTGCAGAACTGCAGAACCGCAGAGCCGCAGAAACTCAGAACCTCAGAACCGCAGAGCTGTAGAGCCACAGAACCTCAGAACCTTAGAACCACAGAGCCGCAGAACCTCAGAACCGCAGAATCGCAGAACTGCAGAGCCTCAGAACCTTAGAACCGCAGAGCCGCAGAGCCGCAGAACCTCAGAACCTCAGAACCTCAGAACCGCAGAATCGCAGAACTGCAGAACCTCAGAACCTCAGAGCCGCAGAGCTGGGCGTTGCCGTGCCGCGTTAGTCTCTGTCTGGGCTCAGCCCGTGAATACTCCGGGACCTCGGGGTCATAACGCTCAATATCAGCTCTTATGAGCTTCAAAACTTTCACATCCTGAACACAGCAAAACTGAAATGCAGGACAGTTGTTCATAGATCAAAATGACAAATATCCTAAAAGTACTCTTAATGCACAATATCAAAATCCAATTAAATTGCCCTATAAACAACATATTCATGACATCAAATAATGTTTATAAAAAATGTCAGTGAGAACCTTCATATATTACTGTGCAAAAGTCTTAAGCACCCTAATTTGTTTGAATATAAATTCAATATATTTTTTAGGCCTTTTTCAGCTTTATTGGACAGTATATAGTATAGAGAGACAGGAAGAATGGGAGCGAGAGAGAGGGGAAGACATGCAACAAATGTCGGACGGTCGGATTCGAACCGCCAACGTCGCGGCTCGCAATGAGCATGCGGTCAGTGCTCTACAGGCTGTGCCACCGAGACACCCATAAATTCAATATTTTTATATCTCTTTGTTTGTTTTCTGCATTAGCTGTTCAGCAAAAAAAGGTTTTGTTGCTAAACAGCTACCAAAATAGTAAAAAATGCTAAATAGGCAGCTTATGTTTTAGCACTGACAAAATACGTATCACATAATCTCAGTCTCCATGCTGTCATTAGTTCATCTTAATTCATCACATCAAACACGCACATAACTAATTATGACTTTGACGTAGCAAGGCTGTGCTTCCCGACATACTGTGAGAATTCACAGAAAAGCAGGAAACTACTATACAGCACGCGGAGTTAGTCTACAATATGACATCGATATGAACAGTTTTAAAGGATGGCAAGAAAGTAAATCTTGTTCCTCTTTTTCTCTTTACCTCCCTCCTGCCTCTCTCTCTCCCTCCCTGTCTCTCCCTCCCTCACTCCCTCCATCCCTCTCACTCCCCCTCTCTCTTGCTCTCTCTCTCTCCTCTCTTTCCCTCCCTGTCTCTCCCTCCCTCCCTCCATCCCTCTCACTCCCCCCCTCTCTCGCTCTCTCTCTCCCTCCCTGTCTCTCCCTCCCTCACTCCCTCCATCCCTCTCACTCCCTCTCTCTCACTCTCTCTCTCCTCTCTCTCTCTCCTCTCTCTCCCTCCCTGTCTCTCCCTCCCTCCCTCCATCCCTCTCACTCCCCCTCTCTCTCGCTCTCTCTCTCCTCTCTCACCCTCCCTGTCTCTCCCTCCCTCACTCCCTCCATCCCTCTCACTCCCCCTCTCTCTCACTCTCTCTCTCCTCTCTCTCTCCCCCTCTCTCTCCCTCCCTCACTCCCTCCATCCCTCTCTCTCCCTCTCTCTCCCTCTCTCTCTCTCTCCTGTTTTCCTCTCCTCTCTCTCTGGCATTCACATTTCTGTGTCACATCAGTTCTGCTCCATAAATATTTATCAGCCCAGAGGGCTGGTCTGACGCAGCCCGCCATCTTAAAGGTTTTAAAGGTTTTAAAGGTTTTAAAGGTTTTAAAGGTCTCTGCAGCGCGGTGAAAACCTCCCAAACCCACCTGCGTGTCCGTTACCGCCGTGTGGAGACACAACACGCTCCCAAACGCACCATTTCCATTCACACCGCGTCTCATATGATTACATTATGAATTATCTATAATTGTCCGAATGATCACCTAATATAGTAATATAAATATCATTATACTGACTCCCATTATACACTCAGTGAGAACTTTATTAGGTAGACCTGGACACTGGATATTTGCTTGTTAATGCAAATATTTCATCAGCCAATCCTGTGGCAGCAACTAGATGCATAAAAGCATGCAGAGATGGTCAAGAGGTTCAGTTGTTTTTCAGATCAAATGTCAGAATGGGAAGGTTGACTGATTGATTGATTGATTGATTGATTGAATGATTGACAGGAACAATTGGATTTCAGCCCTACTTTTGGTGCATAGTGATCAGGGGGTGGTTTTTGGCGGGTAGTGATCAGGGGGGGGTTTTTGGCGGGTAGTGATCAGGAGGTGGTTTTTGGCGGGTAGTGATCAGAGGGCGGTTTTTGGCGGGTAGTGATCAGGGGGGGGTTTTTGGCGGGTAGTGATCAGGAGGTGGTTTTTGGCGGGTAGTGATCAGAGGGCGGTTTTTGGCGGGTAGTGATCAGAGGGCGGTTTTTGGCGGGTAGTGATCAGGGGGTGGATTTCGGTGCATCTCCATGGCGGATACGTCTCTCTGATGGCGCTGTGTGTCTTCATGGTGCTGGCAGGCTGGGGTTGTGTGTCCTCATGGTGCTGGCAGGCTGGGGTTGTGTGTCCTCATGGTGCTGGCAGGCTGGGGTTGTGTGCCCTCATGGTGCTGGCAGGCTGGGGTTGTGTGCCCTCATGGGGCTGGCAGGCTGGGGTTGTGTGTCTTCATGGTGCTGGCAGGCTGGGGTTGTGTGTCTTCATGGTGCTGGCAGGCTGGGGTTGTGTGCCCTCATGGGGCTGGCAGGCTGGGGTTATGTGCCCTCATGGTGCTGGCAGGCTGGGGTTGTGTGTCCTCATGGTGCTGGCAGGCTGGGGTTGTGTGTCTTCATGGTGCTGGCAGGCTGGGGTTGTGTGTCCTCATGGTGCTGGCAGGCTGGGGTTGTGTGTCTTCATGGTGCTGGCAGGCTGGGGTTGTGTGTCCTCATGGTGCTGGCAGGCTGGGGTTGTGTGTCTTCATGGTGCTGGCAGGCTGGGGTTGTGTGTCTTCATGGTGCTGGCAGGCTGGGGTTGTGTGTCTTCATGGTGCTGGCAGGCTGGGGTTGTGTGCCCTCATGGTGCTGGCAGGCTAGGGTTGTGTGCGTAGATCATCCCTGCGTCTGCGGCCAAGTGCTTCCTCTGAACCCCTTCACCTCAGAGCGCCTCCCTCCCTCCATCCCTTCCTCCCTCTCTCTCCTTCCCTCCATTCCTCCCTCCATCACTCTCTCTCCCTCCCTCCAGGCCTCCTGGGTGAGGTGAGGACAGGGAAACACACGATACACAACGCCCGCGCCTGCAAGGCCTCAGAGAACACCTTCCACTGCAGCCCTGCACATTTTTCACCCGCTGCAGAGAACACAGTATCTCTCTCTCTCTCTCTCTCTCTGAGTGGTTTCTCCCTCTCAGTGTGGTTTCTCTCTCTGTGTGGTTTCTCTCTCTCTCAGTGTGGTTTCTCTCTCTCTCTCAGTGAGGTATCTCTCTCTCTATCAGTGTGGTTTCTCTCTCTCTCTCAGTGAGGTATCTCTCTCTCTATCAGTGTGGTTTCTCTCTCTCTCTCAGTGTGGTATCTCTCTCTCTGAGTGGTTTCTCTCTCTCAGTGTGGGTTCTCTCTCTGCGTGGTTTCTCTCTCTCTCTCAGTATGGTTTCTCTCTCTGTGTGTGGTTTCTCTCTCTCAGTATGGTTTCTCTCTCTCAGTGAGGTTTCTCTCTCTCTCAGTGTGGTTTCTCTCTCTCTCTGGTTTCTCTCAGTGTGGTTTCTCTGTCTTGGTGTGGTTTCTCTCAGCTGGGTTTCTCTCTCTCAGCTGGGTTTCTCTCTCTCAGTGTGGTTTCTCTCTCTCAGTGTGGTTTTTCTCTCTCTCAGTGTGGTTTCTCTCAGTGTGGTTTCTCCCTCTCTGTGTGGTTTCTCTCTCTGTGGTTTCTCTCTCTCTGTGTGGTTTCTCTCTCTCTCTGTGGTTTCTCTCTCTCTGTGGTTTCTCTCTCTCAGTGTGGTTTCACTCTCTCTTAGTGCAGGAGCCAGCTGGGGTATTTATGCCCTGAGACCAGTCGACTCACATCCAGATACCCAGCTTCCAAACTGCTGCACGAGCTACAACACAAAGCTGGTCACACTGCCCCAGAGACCTGCTCGCAAGATAGATGGACCAGTCACTGACAATGACTGCGTGAGTACATCCCCCACGCCGGCCAATAGACCGCCTGGCCATGACCTCCTACCAGTGCAGCGGGTTCACCTGAGATCACCTGAACCGACTGCGGTCAACACCTGGCACCACACCTGGCAGGTACCAGGCATTCATACACAGCCACAGCCTCTCAGACACTGACCTCTGGCAGTGTGGTGAACTACAGACCTCAGTACACGCACTGCAGTGTGGTGAACTACAGACCTCAGTACACGCACTGCAGTGTGGAGTACAGACCTGCAGTGTGGGGGAGTACAGACCTGCAGTGTGGTGAACTACAGACCTCAGTACACGCACTGCAGTGTGGTGAACTACAGACCTCAGTACACGCACTGCAGTGTGGTGAACTACAGACCTCAGTACAGACCTGCAGTGTGGTGAACTACAGACCTCAGTACACGCACTGCAGTGTGGTGAACTACAGACCTCAGTACAGACCTGCAGTGTGGTGAACTACAGACCTCAGTACACGCACTGCTGTGTGGTGAACTACAGACCTCAGTACACGCACTGCTGTGTGGTGAACTACAGACCTCAGTACACGCACTGCAGTGTGGTGAACTACAGACCTCAGTACAGACCTGCAGTGTGGTGAACTACAGACCTCAGTACACGCACTGCAGTGTGGTGAACTACAGACCTCAGTACACGCACTGCTGTGTGGTGAACTACAGACCTCAGTACACGCACTGCTGTGTGGTGAACTACAGACCTCAGTACACGCACTGCAGTGTGGTGAACTACAGACCTCAGTACACGCACTGCAGTGTGGTGAACTACAGACCTCAGTACACGCACTGCTGTGTGGTGAACTACAGACCTCAGTACACGCACTGCAGTGTGGTGAACTACAGACCTCAGTACACGCACTGCAGTGTGGTGAACTACAGACCTCAGTACACGCACTGCAGTGTGGTGAACTACAGACCTCAGTACACGCACTGCAGTGTGGTGAACTACAGACCTCAGTACACGCACTGCAGTGTGGTGAACTACAGACCTCAGTACACGCACTGCAGTGTGGTGAACTACAGACCTCAGTACACGCACTGCAGTGTGGTGAACTACAGACCTCAGTACACGCACTGCAGTGTGGTGAACTACAGACCTCAGTACACGCACTGCAGTGTGGATTCACTGGAATGTGTGGCCATCTTGCAACAGTTGACAATGACTTCAGAACCTGGCCGCAAAACTCAGAATCGGTTTTCTGAAGCCCCTCGCCTGGAGAAGTGAGCGCTCATTCAGATGTGCGTACGCCCTGAGAAGATAACTTTTTTTCTTCTGACCTCAGCGTCCCCTCGTTCTTCCTGTTTGAAACCCGAGAGCGAATCGTTCACCTGTTTCAAATTGTCTCAGAATAACACACCTGAAACATCTCCCAGACGAACGAAAGAAAGGACAGACTGAGCAACATCAACGCAATCAAAATAACTTCTCCCAGAATATAAAACAGAGCATTTTTCCTTTTGTCTTTACGACATCACAAAATAAAGAATACTCTGTCCACAGTTTTCAGAAGGAATCCTAAATCACCCCCCCGACCTTTTGTGTTTGGGACCGATCCTGGGCCTCCAGCGCAGGTGAAATTTATTGAGGGTTTCATCATAAATCCCCGCGCTTCATAAACTGTAATAACTTTGGAAAATGGCTTCTCCAAGGAAATTACTGTCGAGATGAATGTCTTCCAGAAAATGACATAACGGGCTGGTTTTAACTGAAGAAGCCGGCGGGGGGAGGAGACCCCGCCCAGCGCACGGCACGGACACGCACATGTGAATGTATTCATACGTACGCCCAGAATCCAACGGCGCTTTCTGCGGAAGACGACTCAAAATGTTGCTGAGCTGTTCCTACATTCATCTTCGTTGCATTTATCGGTTTTATATTTGAAGGAAGCCAAAAGAAAGCTCCACAGATCAAAGGCTGCTGAAATAAAATAAAAATAAAAACTTTTGCGGTGTCAGTGTGATATTTATGAGGCTCTGGGATTTTCTGTGACGTATACAAGGGAACGACTGAATGCTCTTTTGGCTTCTCCAAGCCCATGCAGATTACACAACTATAAAAAGACTCCTGACTGATGTGTATGCAAACGAGCATGATCATAAATCTCTGCCTGTGTGCTGTGTGTGTGTGTGTGTGTGCATGAGTGAGTGAATGTGTGTGTGTGTGTGGATAAGTGTGTGTGTGTGTGTCTGTCTGTCTGTCTGTGTATCTGAGTGTCTGTGTGTGTGTATGTGAGTGTGTAGCATTGTGTGTGTGTGTGTGTACAGGAGGGTGGGACTGAAGAATGTGTGGATGTTTGAGTGTGTGTGTGTGTGTGTGGATAAGTGTGTATTTCTATGCATGCACATGAGTGTGTGTGTGTGCCTCTGTGTGAGTGTGTGTGCATGCGTGTGTATTTTTGTGTATGTGTTTGTGTGTGGGTGTGTGTGTATGTTTGTGTGTGTGCATGCATGCGTGCAAATGTATGTGCATGTGTGTGTTGCATGAGTGTGTATGTGTATGCGTGCACGAGTGTGTGCGTGTGCGTGGATAAGTGTGTATGTGTATGTGTGCACATGAGTGTGTGAGTGTGCCTCTGTGTGAGTGTGTGTGCATGTGTGTGCATGCATGTGTGCGTGCGTGTGTGTTGCATGAGTGTGGTCTGAATGAGTATTGTTTATGTACTTCAGTGGACTACACTATGAACTGGTACAGCATGGTACTGCATATCAAAGCTTTTAATTAACACCAGAAAAACACCGTCCAAGACACACAATCTGCTCACAGCTACACACCCACCTGTGAAAAGGCGCTTGTTCCAAATTTCACATCGCAACTGTTGCTTAATTCGCCACACTGTGGACAGATGAAAAGTTCATTTTATTTTATTTTATTATGTCTTGTGAGTCCCTCTCTGTAATCGAGGTCTGCGCAGGATGGTTTTTACAGTAAATACGGCACTTGCGCCGCAAGAACATTCTTCCGTCGCATTATGGATGTTCAGCGTGGGGTTAGTTGGTGAACGGTTGTACCGTTAGCGGACTGCGGTTAGCGCTGCTTCCTAAAAGACGGATGACGCTGTCAGCGGAGCGATACTGCTTGCGGCGGCTAAGAATACCCCGCCTGGCTCAAAAGAGACGCAATATGGCCAGCACATGTGATCAGCAGTCGAGGCCGGGCACGTTGCTCCCAGCGCAATCAATCCTGGAGCTCTGAGCAGCGGGAAGACGTTCAAAGCAAACGTTGCCATCGCATTCTTCTGATTCGCATGCATCTATCCGGATGACAGGCGAACTGTTTTACTTCTATATTTCTGCCGTAGCGATGGAACTTGGCCCGATGTTTAAAAGTGGCGAGATGAATGTGCGGTGAAGTTGCTGAGCTATTTGTTGAAAATGCATGTAATTTGACATTTCACCATGGCTATGAAGGCTGTTTATTTAGAGAGCACGTCGATCACCGCACCCCTGCCTAGCCCCTATCAATCGCCTCATAACAAGGTGATAATTAAGAGCAACATTCACGTTCAGTCACAAGTCTGTCAGTCATTAATTATTAATAAGTGTCCTGTCCACAACTGTGCGCATATCTGTGTTTTATTTGTTTTTATTTGTTATTAAGCGAGCCGTCACGGTTACGCGCACGCACCTGCTCAGACTGAACAGTGCGCGCTCCCGGCGATCGCGTTTCCTGGGCGACGGCTCAAAAACACCGGCTCCGTCCGCACATGCGTGGACAAAGACTTAACTCTGTGTGAACAAATCCCTTTTTTATTAAAACCGGACTCTGACGCGGCGTGATGTTCTGCTCCGCTCTGTGCGAAACGCGCGGTTCCTGTGTGAAAATACTTAAGCAGCCGTTTCAGTAATTCTTCCCTTTTTTGTCAATGCCACCGGAACGAATTGCATTCAACAGATTTTTGTCGCAGACAGACTTCTGACGCCGTCGGCTACGCCCCTGCATCCTCACTGGGGAGAAGTCGGAGTGAAAATTAAATGTACAGAATTATCAAGATCAAAGGAATTACGTCCAAATAACGTCTCCCTGAAACACGTTGGACCGGTGTTCTAAAATATATTTTGACATAAAATAAGAATAAGTGCACAAAATAACTTAACTAATTCTCAGTGTCGGTACTGTTACACTCCTAGAGGCTAACCCTACGTGGTGGTATAATCATTCATGCTAAAGTTCAAACTTTAACATCAGACTTCGTCGCACGTCATTTTCCCGAGAGCTGTGTTATGTCAAATATATTTTTAGTTCAGTCAACTTAATTGTCATTGACTTTATTTTGTAAATTTACTTTATTGAAAACGCTGTAGGCCCGAGTCTGTCTGAGGCATCGTTATAATCGCTGAAGCAAATGGAATGGAACCACAAGTAAATTCCTACACCTGCTGCAATTTTATAGGGAACAACATTATCAGAAACCGTTTCTGAAATGTTTATGTGCAATTCTTACAGAATGAGCTAAGGCAATGAATGATTTGTACTGCCAAATAGAAAGAACAGCCTTACTACATCCATGAAAACCAATACGTTTTGACTCGATTCCAACGTCAAGCATACCATGGCTATTTCATTAGCTTTCATTAGAACGCAATATGGACGCAACTAGAATGAAGCCAAACATATTCTTACCAGTCATTATCTAAAATATATTTACCGACGTTGTTTTTTTTAGATATGCCGCGCATATTTCCACCGAGATTGTACTTCAGAAGTTCAGGCTGTTCCGTGATGCTACTCGTCCACGCATATGGACATTAGCAAGAAGGAGAATGAGAGGTCACATGAAGATATGGAAAATGTTCAATAAACCCACATCAATGCATATGTATTGATTTGTACTGTAATTGAATAAGTGTTGATTGATAACCAAATAACCACTACTATGTTGCATGTACACAATATCTGTGATATGTGTGTGTGTGTCTGTGTGTGTTTATGTGTGTGTAACCATGTGTATTTGTGTGTGTTTGTGTGCATGCGTTTGTGTGTGTGGGTCTGTGTGTGTGTGTGGGGGGGGGGGGGGGGGGCGGTAGGTTGCTGGGTGTGGTGTGTGTGGGTCTGTGTGTGTGTGTGTGTGTGTGTGTGGGGAGGGGGGCAGTAACTGGGTGTGGTGTGTGTTTGGGTCTGTGTGTGTGCGTGTGTGTATGTGTGTGTGTGGGGAGGGGGGGGGGCAGGTTGCTGGGTGTGGTGTGTGTGGAGAGGGGAGGGTCTGGTCAGCACCAAAACCAAAACAAACCCCTCCCCCCAGTCACATGACCCCTCCCCCAGTCACATGACCCCCCCCAGTCACATGACCCCCCCCAGTCACATGACCCTCATCTCCCTCCTGCCCCTGCAGCCTCCGAGCCGTAAGAGCCCGCTCTGCCGCTATTTCTGATCCAATGTTTTTATTATTTTTTGTCTTTCTTCCTCCCCCCCCCCCTCCCTCCCAGGACAGCATTCCACCTTGGCTGATTCTGCACATCACCAGAAAAGGCATAATGGGCCCACAGGGTGTGGAGCAGACAGGATAATCCCCACCGGGAACGCTGGAACGCCGCGCATTGTGTGTCCCGCTGACCGGAGATCAACGGCCGTCTGCAACATTTGCAGAAACGCTAATCTTCCCCCCCCCCCATCACATTCCCAAACCCCATTCCCCGTTCCCAAACCCCATTACCTAATGTGGATGTGTATGCACGTGTGTGTGAGGTGGGGGGTGGGGGGGGGTGCTTAGTAATGCCTAGTCTAGTGTCAGGTGAGTGCAGGTATGCTCCCTCTCTTATTGATTTTTATTGTTTTCTTAAAGCCGAAAACACGGTAACAGTACCAGACAAAAGGCAGTCTGCTGTTAATCAAATAGAGCAGGAATACAACCTAAAGTAGGCTACAGTATACAGTGTAATTAAAACATTCAAATAATCCCCCCATTCACCTTGTACCAAAGCAAGGCCCAAACCTGCAGACACTGCGGCCCTCCAGGACTGGAGTTAAACCTGCAGACACTGCGGCCCTCCAGGACTGGAGTTAAACCTGCAGACACTGCGGCCCTCCAGGACTGGAGTTAAACCTGCAGACACTGCGGCCCTCCAGGACTGGAGTTAAACCTGCAGACACTGTGGCCCTCCAGGACTGGAGTTAAACCTGCAGACACTGTGGTCTTCCAGGACTGGAGTTAAAACGGCAGACACTGCGGCCCTCCAGGACTGGAGTTTAACCTGCAGACACTGCGGCCCTCCAGGACTGGAGTTAAACCTGCAGACACTGTGGCCTTCCAGGAATTGAGTGCCATGCTGCTATCAGATGAGATTTGGGATTTGCTTTCTCAAATATTTTCAAAGCCAGTACAAGGATGTCATTTTTATCTGCCAGATTTCATGACATTTTCTTCAACACTCAGATTTCCTCTTGCGGTCTTCCATTTATTTCCCCCGTCTTATTCAAATTAAGTCCAGATTTAGCAAAAAAAACGAAAACCCTCAACTTTACACAACCCTATCGTTAAACTGACACCACATCATAATATTTTCATAAATGTGACAATCCAAGACAGACATGAGGTCTTTGATTCAGCTTAGACTCTGACGATTCCACAATCCCTTGCTCCATCTTGCTTTAAAAAAATAAAAATTCTGCTTTTCTTTTCCCTTTCAAATCCTGAGGTCTGTCATGGACACAGCCTAGAACACAATCCTATTTCTCTTTAGTCTTTCACAATGTGGGGCAGCCAAAACCTTGTGGCGAAGGCGCTTGACTGGGACCCAGAAGGTTGGTGGTTCAAGTGAAGTTATGTCTTGTAGTTGTCATGTAGTTTGTCATGTACTGAGTACTATTTCCAATACTCGGGATTTACATGTGTGTGTGTGTGTGTGTGTGTGTGTGTGTGTGTGTGTGTGTGTGTGTGTGTGTGAGTGTGTGTGTGTGAGTGTGTGTGTGTGTGTGTGTGTGTGTGTGTGTGTGTGTGTGTGTGTGTGTGTGTGAGTGTGTGTGTGTGAGTGTGTGTGTGTGTGTGTGTGTGTGTGTGTGTGTGTGTGTGTGTGTGTGTGTGTGTGTGTGTGTGTGTGTGTGTGTGTGTGTGTGTGTGTGTGTGTGTGTGTGTGTGTGTGTGTGTGTGTGTGTGTGTGTGTGTGAGTGTGTGTGTGTGAGTGTGTGTGTGTGTGTGTGTGTGTGTGTGTGTGTGTGTGTGTGTGTGTGTGTGTGTGTGTGTGTGTGTGTGAGTGTGTGTGTGTGTGTGTGTGTGTGTGTGTGTGTGTGTGTGTGTGTGTGTGTGAGTGTGTGTGTGTGTGTGTGTGTGTGTGTGTGTGTGTGTGTGTGTGTGTGTGTGTGTGTGCCTCGTGGCCTTGGCTAATGTGTGACTGGGATCTGGAAGGTTGATGTTCAAGCCACAGCTGTTGGGCCCTTGAGCAAGGCCCTTA
>NC_083760.1:2464190-2479668 GCF_963514075.1 Conger conger | reverse complement strand
GCAGACACTGCGGCCCTCCAGGACTGGAGTTAAACCTGCAGACACTGCGGCCCTCCAGGACTGGAGTTAAACCTGCAGACACTGTGGCCCTCCAGGACTGGAGTTAAACCTGCAGACACTGTGGTCTTCCAGGACTGGAGTTAAAACGGCAGACACTGCGGCCCTCCAGGACTGGAGTTTAACCTGCAGACACTGCGGCCCTCCAGGACTGGAGTTAAACCTGCAGACACTGTGGCCTTCCAGGAATTGAGTGCCATGCTGCTATCAGATGAGATTTGGGATTTGCTTTCTCAAATATTTTCAAAGCCAGTACAAGGATGTCATTTTTATCTGCCAGATTTCATGACATTTTCTTCAACACTCAGATTTCCTCTTGCGGTCTTCCATTTATTTCCCCCGTCTTATTCAAATTAAGTCCAGATTTAGCAAAAAAAACGAAAACCCTCAACTTTACACAACCCTATCGTTAAACTGACACCACATCATAATATTTTCATAAATGTGACAATCCAAGACAGACATGAGGTCTTTGATTCAGCTTAGACTCTGACGATTCCACAATCCCTTGCTCCATCTTGCTTTAAAAAAATAAAAATTCTGCTTTTCTTTTCCCTTTCAAATCCTGAGGTCTGTCATGGACACAGCCTAGAACACAATCCTATTTCTCTTTAGTCTTTCACAATGTGGGGCAGCCAAAACCTTGTGGCGAAGGCGCTTGACTGGGACCCAGAAGGTTGGTGGTTCAAGTGAAGTTATGTCTTGTAGTTGTCATGTAGTTTGTCATGTACTGAGTACTATTTCCAATACTCGGGATTTACATGTGTGTGTGTGTGTGTGTGTGTGTGTGTGTGTGTGTGTGTGTGTGTGTGTGTGTGAGTGTGTGTGTGTGAGTGTGTGTGTGTGTGTGTGTGTGTGTGTGTGTGTGTGTGTGTGTGTGTGTGTGTGTGTGTGTGTGTGTGAGTGTGTGTGTGTGAGTGTGTGTGTGTGTGTGTGTGTGTGTGTGTGTGTGTGTGTGTGTGTGTGTGTGTGTGTGTGTGTGTGTGTGTGTGTGTGTGTGTGTGTGTGTGTGTGTGTGTGTGTGTGTGTGTGTGTGTGTGTGTGTGTGAGTGTGTGTGTGTGAGTGTGTGTGTGTGTGTGTGTGTGTGTGTGTGTGTGTGTGTGTGTGTGTGTGTGTGTGTGTGTGTGAGTGTGTGTGTGTGTGTGTGTGTGTGTGTGTGTGTGTGTGTGTGTGTGTGTGAGTGTGTGTGTGTGTGTGTGTGTGTGTGTGTGTGTGTGTGTGTGTGTGTGTGTGTGCCTCGTGGCCTTGGCTAATGTGTGACTGGGATCTGGAAGGTTGATGGTTCAAGCCACAGCTGTTGGGCCCTTGAGCAAGGCCCTTAACCCCACATTGCTCCAGGGGGGGGACTGTCCTCTGCTTAGTCTAATCAACTGTACGTGACGTTGGATAAACAGCGACAGCTAAATATCTGCAACAACAATGACAATCATCTGACCATCCGCAGGCCTGTCTGGCTGTCGCCATGTCAGTGAGGAGCCGTGAGCTCTCCTACGCGCTCTCACAAATAAATCGAGTTTGTTGTTTAGCGGCGGCGTCTTACCCACACTTTCAGAAGTAAGGTCAGAGCGGTAGCTTCGTTTTCGTTCTACAAGGATCACGTTTCCCAAATGTCACTAAGTGCAATGTAAGTGTAAATGTAAGTGCAGTAATGTTCTCCAAGCAAAAAAGGTACAAATTAATTCGCTATTGCTGGCTAGGAGTACAAGTATCTATTTTTAGGCCTGTATTTTTCATACCTTTATTTGTGAGCATGGACAGCACAGAGAGGCTGTGTTCATGTGTACGGCACAGAGAGGCTGTGTTCATGTGTACAGCACAGAGAGGCTGTGTTCATGTGTGAGAGTGTACAACACAGAGAGGCTGTGTTCATGTGTACAGCACAGAGAGGCTGTGTTCATGTGTACGGCACAGAGAGGCTGTAGATCAGAGCCGTAGGGTGTGCTGGTCTTCACCCTTTTAACTCCGCGCCTTATCGATCAGTTCAAGCGTTCGATTACAGAGACACCTCTCCTGGGTCTGAACTCATCTCCGATTCTCGTCTGAAAACGAACCCCAACAGGACTGCAGTGAGAGAGACGCGGTATCGATGCTTTTACTGCAACAGAACCAGACCTGGGTCGAATACGTCATTGTTTCTGGACTCAAATCCCTTTCTGTGCTTGATTGACCTTGCCTGGTGCAACTGAGCCAGACAAGAGAACCAGAAGGCGTTTTTGAGAGTATTCCATTGGTTTCAATACACCAGACGAGCTCAGTAGATCGTAGAAAAGTATTTGAATCAAAAGCAGTATTTGAGCCAGGCCTGTACGATACCCTTCTCTGCCCTCAGGAACTACAGAGTCTTCTCATTGTCTCCTTAAAATCAGAAAAGCTCCAGAAAGAGTTCATGGGTCAGTAAAGTGCTGTATCAGCTGAATCCAGTCCAGGACTCTTTATAAAGAGAACAAGCTTATTCTTCACCGACTGTCTCCTTGTTCTTTAGCCAGAAAAGTCCAACCCATCGTAGTGAGTAAAAACCCTGGATATGCCCCTACACCATTACACAGAATGTTCCTCCTAAGAGCTAGAAGTAGAAGTTAGGAACCTTTCTTGAGTGAGGAAACATCAGTTTTCTTTCTGGAATGTGTGATGTATAAATGATCGACCCGCGGATCCAGAGTTGTTCCCATTCAGACACCTGCCACTCACACTTCACAATAAAGGTACATGAACTGCCTTTAATGAATTAACATGAATTCATTGATAAACAGATCCATTCATTAAGCATGACGTTTGATCCATTACTCAATATATTTAAGTACTAACTAATGTGTAAGTTATATGGCTATTTATACATTAGCAAGCAAACTTATTTAACCATTAATAAATACATTAGCTACATTCTAATATGAATATGCAATAACAAATATGGTTGTTAACATGAAATAATGATGCACAAATACATTAACAGAGCTGTACAGATTAACTCCTCAGTTGCAGTCAGTTGACGACTACATTAGTTCATGCCAATTCATGGACCTTATTGTAAAGTCTGACCCTTATGGTTTGATCTCCATGTGGCATGTCACTTTTACAGTATGAAACTTTTACAGTATGTCACATTTACAGTATGTCATTTTTACAGTATGAAACTTTTTCAGGATGACACTGCTACAGTATTTCACTTTTACAGTATGGCACCAATCCTTCCGCCATTCGAAAAAGAGAATCCCTATGATTATTACATAATAATAATAATTATAATAATAATGATAACAATCTATTAGAAAAAGAGAATCCCCTTATGATAATAATAATAATAATAATAATAATAATAATAATAATAATAATAATAATAATAATAACTCATAGCATTGTTTATGCAGGACGCCCGAATGGCACAAACAGTTGGCCTTGCCCAATCAGAGAACACACTGATGACATCACACAAGCTTGCTGCATTCCTGAATGCATTCCCGCGGCCCCCAGCCCCTCCCCTGCTGTGCCCAAAATCCCCACTGATTGGCTGAGTATGGGCTGCTGCCAAGGACACACCCCTACAGAACCACGCGTCTATCCATCCCATATGAAATGCATCAGGCCTGTTCTGTTTTGTGTGAGGTGGTGTAAACTCGGTGAGAACAACAATGTTTCAGCAACGAGCTGACATTTTGGCCCTCTCTGTGTAGATGATGCAGGGATGGGCAACTCCAGTCCTGGAGGGCCGGTGTGTGTGCAGGATTATAGCAGAGATGGGCAACTCCAGTCCAGCCGGATTTTGCTGCCACCAGTTTCCCTGTTCAATCATCTAATTAGCCATATGTACCATGACCGATTCACTCATAGATTAGACCACAATAAAATGCAAACATTTATAGGCTGCTGATTATATTGTGGAATGTGGCTAAAAATGACAGATCAAGGAAATGATTGGGTTAATTTTTTTTTTTTTACAATTGGTTATGTCTACTTTGTCACTCATAACAGAATGAGCAAAAACACTAACAATCACTAACAAGTCCTTCTGCAGTGGCACCCCTGTGGATATACCTTACACAGTTTCTGCAGTGTGGGGCTCCACATCCCTGTGGATATACCTTCCACAGGTTCTGCAGTCTGGAGCTGCACATCACTGTGGATATACCTTCCACAGGTTCTGCAGTCTGGAGCTGCACATCCCTGTGGATATACCTCACACAGGTTCTGCAGTGCGGAGCTCCACATTCAGCTCTAAACCCTGATTCCAGCTGAAGCACAGTGTCTGCCATTCAAAACATGGCTGCAAATTAAGAAAAAATCCCAGGGTAAACAGAGAAACGATGCTCAATTTCAAATATCTCCCCTAACATCTGGGCGGGTCAGAGTTGTGAGCGATTTTATTGCAACCAAAATAAACTCGGGATTATTTTATCGTGGCTATTTGAATGATATGACATGTTATGGCTATAGAGTAACATGTATATCGATTCAATCTGTTCCTCCAGTTTGGAAAACGCAAGGCAGACGGGCCGGAGGAAGCTTCGTCAATCTTCACGTGAATTTTCCGGAATTTGGGAACTGGTCCCACTCGCAGGACTTGCTTGAAGTTCACGTTAAACGGCCGAGTTTAAGCAAGAAGGTTTATCTTGGTACTGAGAAGCACAGATGTACATACATACCACGGGTACGTTTTATTCTTTTAAAACGCAACCTTTATTTATGCAGGGAGGTTTTTCAGAGGATCCGAGCCTCATTATGAAACATTCTCATAACACATAATATTAAAAGAAAACAAATGGACAATGCATCAACATTATGCAAAACAGGTGCAGGTTTCAGTTTTTCCAGAATGGATTGGAGATTGCAGAGGAATAGCAGACCGTAATTTGGTGATCTCTTGCAGATGGCTCCAGCTCCGTGATATATAACAATAACTCAAAGTCTCTGCATTGGGTGGAGGTACAGGAGAATGCCATTGATCATCAGACCGAGGGTTACACTTTGATACGAGGCCTGATGGAAATCAGCAGAGATAGGCCGGAAGCTGTCCAATGAGGGCTTTGTAAATGAAAACCCGCCAGTGGAAGCATCTGCAACAGCTCAGGGACTGAAGACCGGCTAACTGAAGGTTACAGAGCTGCGTGAGTGGGGTCCCATTACAGAAAAATTCACGCTGGTCCGTTCCATCCATCCATCCATTTATCCATCTATCCATCCATCCATCCATACACGCATACATACAGTACGTACTCACATACGTACATAACAAATCTACGCAGGTCCAATCCATCTATCCATCTATCTATCTATCCATCCAACCACCCATACACACATACATACATACAGAATCCCTCCCCCAATTTCGACGCAGACTAAAAACACACCTTTTCAAACTGTACCTTAGTCCTCCCTCCTGACCCCCCCCCCCCTTTCCGATATCCCTGTCTCTCTTGTCTAACCCAGAAAAATAATTATAAAAATAATTATAAAATAAAAAAATAGAATTGCACTTATGATGACTGTATGTTTGGAACAGCACTTCATGTGTATTTCCCTAGTTATGGATGTGTTGCTTTAACTTGTGGAAGAACCTATGCACCTGTAAGTCGCTTTGGATTAAAAGCGTCTGCCAAATGACTAAAATGTAAAAATGTAATTGGTTGATTAATTGGTTGATTAGTCAGGTGATTAATCAAGTTGTAACAGCAGTATATAGTGGGAGTAGATAAATTAAAGTTTTTAACAGCCCTCCATCTGGGGCTCAGACGCAGTCTTCCGGCAGTGCCAGACGGCAGGCATGAGACTGCATTTCTGATCAATGCGTTGGCCCGAACGCGCCATATTCCTCGGACTCTAAGCACAAACAGAAAGCTGTCACTTTGCGTTGTCTCAAACCGCCTTTCCCACTCTTTTTACTCCTTTTTTTAAGCCGTTAACTGCCACGTAATCTCTCTCGCTCTGTCCACCCTTCCTCTGCTCCTGCCCGCCCCAAGAAATATTATGTTTTCTTCTCCCGTGAAGAAAAGTGTGGATTTTACGCCTTGGCTTCCGCTGCGCGGATGGCTCAGTGTTTTCAGTCGTAAACCTATCGTTAAACATCGTTAAGTCCCACGCCTTCGTTACGCTGCAGATTTCGAGGCTGCAAATCTCATAAAGAAACTGGCCGGTCTCACAGATAATCCAGAAGGGAACTACCGCCGGCTAATCGGCTTTGACAGAACTTATGACCGGCATAAAGGTGATGTTATAGTATTTACATGCAGAAGAGTGTTATGTCCAATGACTTACTGGGCTTCAGTCTGTGAGTGAGTGTGTGTGTCTGTGTGTAAGTGTGTGTGTGAGTGTGAGTGAGTGTGTGTGTCTGTGTGTAAGTGTGTATGTGAGTGTGAGTGAGTGTGTGTGTCTGTGTGTAAGTGTGTATGTGAGTGTGAGTGAGTGTGTGTGTCTGTGTGTAAGTGTGTATGTGAGTGTGAGTGAGTGTGTGTGTCTGTGTGTAAGTGTGTATGTGAGTGTGAGTGAGTGTGTGTGTCTGTGTGTAAGTGTGTATGTGAGTGTGAGTGAGTGTGTGTGTCTGTGTGTAAGTGTGTATGTGAGTGTGAGTGAGTGTGTGTGTCTGTGTGTAAGTGTGTATGTGAGTGTGAGTGAGTGTGTGTGTCTGTGTGTAAGTGTGTGTGTATGTATCTCGACGCACAACAGTCTCTAGAGTTTGCAGAGAATTGCATGAAAAACATCCAGTGAGCAGCAGTTCTGCGGGCTAAGGGGGGGGGGGGGGGGGGGCTTTCCCCACGCCCCCCTACCCCCTTCCCTGTCCCCCCACCCCAGAGTTAATCATGCACCGCTGTCTCTGAAGAAATAGGTTTTTCTTTGGGGGGGGGGGGGGGTCTCTTTTTATGTTGTGTGGGATAACAGCGGTCCTTTTCTTTAAGAACCCTGGATTAAACACCTGGGGGGTAGAGGGTGGGAGGGGGATTATGGCAATAGTGGGTTATTAACCCCCCCCCCCCTCCACCAAACTCTTAATAGCACAAAATGATCCTTCAGCAAAATCCGGTAAAAAAGAATATGTTAAAAAAAAACATGCATCTTCTAGGAATCACCACTTGGGTCCAGTACACTGCGAAACAAGCCGGTTCTTATACAAAACTGCATTAAAAGCAGATTAATCCTCTATCTATAGGGCCACTTTTCTTCTAAGTAACAGCAGGATTTCACTGGCCTGATAAGAGCCCCCTCTGATACCCTTCTGTGCTTTTATAACTGATTTATTCAGGGATAAAGGTCAGGAATAAAGATCACTCCCATACTTTCTCTGACCGTTTCTCTCAGCAAAGCCAGGAGACTACTATGCTCTTGTGATTATCCCGAATTACTTTATTCGTCACCATTTCGATTGCCTGTCTGCTCGTTGTTTTGTCTTGTTTCGTAGCTGCAGGTTGCGTGAGCAGCACGCAACATTCCTTAGCATCGAGTCAGATGCTTCTATGCATTGACTATATGCAAACTATTTACTGATGTGAGAATCTCACAAACCCTGTCGTCTATATTCTGCCAAAAAAAAAAAAAGGTTTTTCAAATGTGTCAAATTACAGTTCTGAAAGACTGAACTTGAATAATAAAAAAAAAAGAATACAATATCATTGCGCAAATCCCAGCAGGAAGGGCTCTAGCGCATGCAATCGGATTTTCTTGATGATAAGATCTGTTTTATTTCATTCGGTCTTTGTGTCACAGGTCCAGAGAGATTGATGGAGGTCTACTTGATCAGGCCACCTCTCGCTGGAACACTATTTAGACAAACTGGCTCCTTAAAAATGTTGTCCTTCCAATTTAAAGAAAAAACAATAAATGTAATTTATGTCCTCGGTGTGAGCTAAGGCTGAGTAAGAGGAGACGAACGGGAGCAGCGTAAATCTCTCCGCACGCTCATGAACCGTTTTCTCTTGGCTACATTCGCTCGAGACAAGTGCCCACTGCATGCTATTGTTCCCGAAGACCACTGAGCACAGGCGGAATTCCCCGCCAAGGAAAACAGGAATATTTTTGGAATACCCTCACAATCCTTTCAGAAAAGCCAGGCATGCAAAAAACAGGCCGTTTCATTGGCCGGAAAACTGCCTCGTCCGAGTCAATACGGCAAAGGGGACAGACTGGGGTCGTCAAGGAAATGAGCAAAGACACATCTAACCTCAGCGTGTCATTCCTCTTCAAAAACACGGAACAAAGTACACCATTGGACCCTGGAATTCTTGGAAAAGTGAAATACTGTAAGCAAATTTTTTTTGGGGGTTTTTTTTTTTTGTTTTTGCTGTACTTTTCCGCACCACATCTTCGAGACAATGTCGTTAAAAATGACTCGCCTTTTGACGTTGGCAGCCACGAGCAGGACCGGAGCAACGTTTCCATCCTTTTTTTTTCCCTCCAGTTCATCAAATACAGTGAATTAATAGCGTTGCTGCATCAGTGCAAATCATGCCGTGTTCGGCCTGCCAAGATGGAGGGTGAAAGGCGGCGGTGGCCTTTTCTGACGTATCACGGGTTTGCTAAGAGGGCCAGGCAGGATTGGGAGGCCCTGGTCCGCCCTGAGGGACCTCCAGCGCTCACTCTTCATGCAGATGGAAACCGCGTAGGGACTGATGTCAACTCCACACACAATCCCTTCAGCTGTGTGGCACCGTGAGAGAGCCAAGATCGTAGCTAAACAGATTTCTGTTAGTCTCGCTGTCTACCTCCCCCTCTCACTCTCTCTCTTTCTGTCTCTCTGTGTCTCTGTCTCTCGCTCCATCTCTCAATTCAATTAAACTCAAAGATGCTTTATTGGCATGACATACTGTATTTCCAAATACAGTACATGTTTCCAAAGCTTTATGAATAAGAAACATTGCTACAATCAATTACACATGTCATGACATATAAACACATAACTATTTTTCATAATGAAATTATGAAATAATTATTTATGAATTTACGAGTTATATATAAGCGTCTATCTCCCTCTCTCCCACATACACGTCTCTCTCTCTCTCTCTCTCTCTCTCTCTCTCTCTCTCTCCCACTCGCTCATGATGTTTTGCAAACATTTGTTCATGACTGATCTAAATTGTTTCATAAGATTAAGATGTTGATGCTGGCATGGCTGGTTCTCATAAGACGTTCAGCCACTCCTGGCAGGTCCAAAGCAATGATTTAGTTGTGATATTTGCAGCATGGCTAGAGTTTCAGTTCTCTGAATGCTTAACATCGTAATTATCCAGGTCCGAACCCAACTCTTTTAGTCTTCTCCTCCCTGGGGTTCCTCCCCCATTCCTCCCAGCGTTGACAGCCAGGTGGCGTGGTGGTTAGCTTGGCCACCACACAGAAAGATGGTTCTGGGCTCGAATCCCAGCCAGGGATTTAATTGTATTGAGCATTTCACATTCCCTGATTTTAAATGCTCAATTCTCCAATATTACGCAAGGTGGCAAGCTATATACTACCTTTCATAATCCCAAAATCATATATAGCGCAGAATGTAGCATATGTAGCACAGAATGTAGCACGTGTAGCACCAAATGTAGCATATGTAGCACAGAATGTAGCATATGTAGCACAGAATGTAGCATGTGTAGCACAGAATGTAGCACGTGTAGCACCGAATGTAGCATATGTAGCACAGAATGTAGCATATGTAGCACAGAATGTAGCATATGTAGCACAGAATGTAGCATGTGTAGCACCGAATGTAGCATATGTAGCACAGAATGTAGCATATGTAGCACAGAATGTAGCACGTGTAGCACCGAATGTAGCATATGTAGCACATAATGTAGCATATGTAGCACAGAATGTAGCAGAACCAGCTCGCCATTCTCCCTCCACAACAAACAAAACACCAAGAGTCTGAAAGGGAACTGAAGTATCGTAGCCACAGTTATTTAGAGGGGGGACAGGACATTTTCTGCTACATGCCTTAGCATGATTTCTTGTCATGCAAGATTGGTTTATGAGGGATGCTCTGGCGTAAACAACGCATAATCTTTTTTTAAAGCCAATTGGCCAGCCAAAAAGTCATTACAAGCTTTGCTGCTGCTTTTGAGTTGGCTGAGCATGCAGCTACAGCAGTATCTTAAACAGAGTCCTGCAGATGCAAAGCTAATTATAAGCACATTGTTTTGCATTTTTGCAATGGAGAGTAGCTATACAAGTGCCAGTCGAGAAGAACAAACATATATTTTGACCATTCTCTCTCTCTCTCTCTCTCTCACACACACACACACACATACTCACACTCTCTCATACACACACATGCCCACATACACACTCCCCCTCTCTCTCTCTCTCCCTCACACACACACACACACACACACACACACACATACTCACACTCTCTCATACACACACATGCCCACATACACACACTCCCCCCCCTCTCTCTCTCCCTCACACACACACACACACACTCTCTCATACACACACGTACAGTCTCTCTCACACACACACATGTCCACATACCTCTCTCTCTCTCTCGATTTCCATCGTAATTGAAGAGAAAGACAGATTAAGCCCCAGCTATGTGACCGTTGGGATGTGTTGGGTGTATGTAGGTATGTATATGTCTCATGGTCGTATAACTGGCAACCTTAAATGACAAAAGGACCTCAGCGCTTTTAACGTTGTATCAGATTGCACCCATCTCCGCCGCCCACGGACCTTTAAAAAAACAACTGCGGTTTCTTACTCTACAATAAAAGCAATAACGTTATTTCACAGGAAGGGTGCATTTCATTTCAGCCAATTTTATACGTTTTTTACGTTAGATTTTAAAGTGAAGTCAGGTAGGTTTCAACGCAGTTGTTACCTTGCAATCTACAATTTGTAAAGTAGGCCGGAAATATATGGCCAATCAACGGCTTTGAAATGGTGAAGACGGGAAAACATTCACAATTAATTTACAGATAAACACAAGGTATCCTTAAAATTAATCACTACTTTAAGTAGTTAACGTAAAATATAAAGTCATACCAGCAATAACTACATATTGAGAGTTACTGTATGGCACCATGGCAAGCTCTTCGTATTTGTTGTTTAACAAATATGTACTGTAGGCTACGACCGTTAACGGCTGTGTTAGCTACCGTAAGTATGAATAGTTCATAAATCGAATGACCTTAATATCAAATATTACTAAAATGGTCTTGATGTTTGAGCTTGGCAATTTCACTTAATTCTTGTAATCAGAAAAGAACAATTGACCAATTCTACCATTCTCATACCATTATAACAAATGTTCCTATCACAAAACATATCTAGGCGGCTGCATAAGCGCGCAAACTGCCACGCGCGCCTCAGCGGAGTTGCCATAGCAAAGAACACCCGGAGACAGTCAATAAGCAGGCTAACGTTTTTGGCTTTTGAAAATATATATTATCTTATTTTATGAAATATCATGATCTGTTGCAGCCTACGTCTGTAATTTATTCTTTTAATATGAGTTAATTTACGTCACTGTATCGTAATGCAATTTATTTATCCCGGGTGAAATAAAAAAACAAAAAACATTTATTGATACTTCCCCAAGAACTTAATATCACGAGGGTCTAAAAGGTAAACAGACTTAATCGCACACCATTCCATATAAACCACAAACTGTTTGACAATTCCCTAGGCTACCGGATCTGGCTTCAGTAAGCTGTAAGCGAGGGCATTTAGGACGTTAATAACGCGCAAGACAACTGCGTGAGCCATAAAAAGTCACACAACGAAACGGTCACAGTGTAAGTCCCACCGGAATCCAGGCCGGGGTTTCCCTCTCGCTCGCCGTGGTGCGCTCGGAGGGGTGGGGATAGCTAACCCTTCCGCGCGCCGAGCCTGCACGAGATGATGCTGCCTTCCAGAGGTTGTGACTTACTGCGCCGAGTTTGGATGCTTTCCTGAACTCTAAAGAGGATTTATGTGGAAATTGCTTTGAAATGACCGGAGAGAGCATCCATATAAATAACACCTCTGATGGAAAACAACAGAGATTGTTGCGACGAAACACTAATTTGTTTTTGGGATTTTTTTGCCGGTTTGCCAAGTGCCGTCGCTTGTTAGCTATATTTTAAAAAGCAGTGTATATGCTCGCTGCCGCTTTACCGTGCCGCTGCGAAGAGTACGCGGCGCGTGCAGACTTGAAGCTCGTATTTCTCTGAGCAACCGAGGAAATAAAAAAAAAACCCAGCAAATAATCCATAGATAAATAGTTAACTGTCCTTAATCGCGTTTGGAGTTGTCTTGTAGGAGGAGTTCGTTTAAACCTAACGGATTTTGCCCATATAAAAGAAGATTTGAGCCCACCTATCCATCGGAACGGTGCGCGTGGGGCTGGCAGTGGCTCGTGGCTACAACAGGTAGGTGTGTTGCAATCAAATTTACTTTCTTGTACTTTATAAATCTGGAGAAATTATGACTAATTATGACAAAAAATATATATATTTTTAAAGAAATTAAAATAAAATTAGATTTATGACAAATATTGATCAAAAATCTAATTTAAAAGTCGTAAATGTGAAATCGTATTAATAGGCCTACCTTTATTAACTTATTTATATTTTACGAATTAAATAAAATACTTTTAAACTCAATGCACAAATTACAACCCAGGCAAATGAGCGAAACTATGTCGGGCATTTATTTATTTTTTTATAGGCCTATTGTTTATTGTTCTGAATTTATATTCAGTCGATATTTATTTGATACTATTTTTGGTTAACATTTTACCAGAGTAAAAAACTGTACTAAATTGTACACAGCACTATTTGAAGTAAAATCGCTACTTTTGGTGGAAATACAATTTGCATGGTTTTGTAACAGTGCCATTTCCAATAAGGAGAACGTGAATGACCCCTTGTAGCATTGTCTGAGTTATCACGGACCTCACACAAGAACCGCGCAGTGCAGTGCAAAAGGAAAGTTGTGAAGAGGAAATATGAACGAAAATATCCGAGAAAGAATACATTATTATTATTGTTATTATTATTATTATTATTATTATTATTATTATTATTATTATTATTATTATTGTTGTTGTTATTTTGTTCTTGTTGGTATATGTGACCTTGCATCGGTTTAATTTTGGCGTAACCTTTTTTTGTGGAGGATTTATATTTTTTCGGAACCGGAGTGAAGAATGTTTTCTGCAACAAATATATTGAGCGAGTTAATGACACAATTTATTCAATATTATTTGGTATTCATCTAGCTTTTATCTCGGCAGTTGTAGAATGTTCGCAAAATACTTATTTTGCCTTGTTGAATATTAGAAAAGTATTTATAAAATAAAAATGAAAACAATAGCAGTTCGATTTTCTTTTACAAAATGTAAGCTCATCACGTCCCAGGAAAGTGAACTTGAATTCAGCTGCAAAGTTATGGAATCATATTTTCACTAGAAATGTTAGAAATCCTAGAAGAAATGTAGAAAAAAATATATCAACAAAACAATATAAGCAAAATGATAAAAATCACAAAAATATCATACTGTTGGTCTCTGGCTTATTTAAAATGGTATAGAACTTTCAGATGAAGTCATTCATTATATGTTTGCATATACCGTATGTGAATTAACAGTTTTTTTTTTTATGTCTTTGAAATTGTACGCACCCAACCTGAGGACCTTTTTAAAGTCTTTCCACTTTCAGCGGGAACGTAAAGTATGTTACTTTTGCACAAATAAACTGTGGGAACTGAGTCTTTACATACATACATGATCCACACAGTGGATTTACTGAGAAATGCCTGTGTGTCTCTGTGCTCAGACACAGCACAGTTAGTCTGCCTCTCTCTGCTCAGAAACTGCACAGTCACTCTGTCTCTCTGCGCTGCTGGGCCTCATTAACACGCGTCAGGTCGTGTGCGGCACACGCTGGTTTTCCAGTAGTTTTTTTCCCTCCTTCTCGTTTCATTTCTCCCTCTCTATCTCTGTTTGTCTCCACATTTATCACTTTAATGTATAAATGTAGATTCCCCTCTCTGGCCCAAGTACCTAGAACAGGTGATTTGGTTTGTATATTACAGGGCATCAGTATTACCATCTATTTCATGGCAATTGAGTATTTATTAATTAAACTGCAAATGAGAGAGGGAGGGAGAGAGAGAGACAGATGGATAAGGGAAGAGAGATTAAGAGGAATGAACAGGTAGGCTATTTGCTCCAGATTTAGAGCGTTTTACCCAGAGTTTGTGCTCCCCCTGTTGGGGAAGAAACGATGGCTGCCCTGGGGCCAAGGTTGCGGCAGGTGTGTGTCTCTGTGCAGGTGTGTGTCTGTGCATGTCTGTGTATCTGTCTGTTCAGGTGTGTGTCTCTGTGCAGGTGTGTGTCTGTGCATGTCTGTGTATCTGTCTGTTCAGGTGTGTGTCTCTGTGCAGGTGTGTGTCTGTGCATGTCTGTGTATCTGTCTGTGCAGGTGTGTGTCTCTGTCTGTGCAGGTGTGTGTCTCTGTGCAGGTGTGTGTCTGCATGTCTGTGTATCTGTCTGTGCAGGTGTGTGTCTCTGTCTGTGCAGGTGTGTGTCTGTGCATGTCTGTGTATCTGTCTGTGTATCTGTCTGTGCATGTCTGTGTATCTGTCTGTGCAGGTGTGTGTATCTGTCTGTGCAGGTGTGTGTCTCTGTGCAGGTGTGTGTGTGTGCATGTCTGTGTATCTGTCTGTGCAGGTGTGTGTCTCTGTCTATGCAGGTGTGTGTCTCTGCCTGTGCAGGTGTGTGTTTCTTTGCTGGTGTGTGTCTGTCTGTGCAGGTGTCTGTCTGTGCATGTCTGTGTATCTGTCTGTGCAGGTGTGTGTATCTGCATGTGCAGGTGTGTGTCTCTGTCTGTGCAGGTCTGTGTATCTGTCTGTGCAGCTGTGTATCTCTGTTTGTGCAGGTGTGTGTTTCTGTGTCTCTCTCTCTCTCTCTTTAATTCACATTTCTTGGCAAAGCGATTGTTTACCTGAAACAACTATAGTAAAAAAAACGGTTATGAGCAATAATAATGTCTAATAATAATATTTGTAGGGTGCTTGGACAGGGTGTGGCTTGAGGGCTTTGTTAATAAACAACAGTACTCTCTCTCTCAGCCCAGTTAAATTCAAAGATGCTTATTGGCAGGACACCGAAGGCATAACATGACTACATTCAGAATAAGTGCCTTTGAGGACATTGATGTGGCTACTGTCGAGGAAAACTAGGAATACTATTTTATAAGAATAGCAAACATGCTCTCGTTGCGTCTCTCTTTCTCTGCGTCTCTCGCCCGCTCTGGTTCCCGGAGCCAGGGCTCAATGTGCCCGATCATGCCCCTGTGGGCGGACCAGGCGGTGCGTGGAGAACTTCGGCTCGGATGAACAGATAAGGCGCGCGGAAACGAGGGGAAAAAACCACGAGTGAATCAAACCGAGGTCCCTGCCTAACATTCATTCAGTGAGCAGATGATTATCCCTGGAGGGACTTTGAGATACTAGCTGTTAGAT
>NC_083760.1:2436690-2456690 GCF_963514075.1 Conger conger | reverse complement strand
TCTCTCTCTCTCTCTCTCCCTGCCTCTCTCCTTCTCCCTCTCCCGGCCCTCCTCCTCCCCCCTACATGGGCTGCCTCCCTCCTCCGGATTCCCGTGATCTCCATGGGTTGAAGAGGAGCTGAAGAGACGACACTCTACTCCGCTACTCCACCTCTTCATCCACCACCTCCTCCTCCTCCTCCTCCTCCTCCTGCCCGTGCGGACGTGACCCCCCCCAGCCCCGCCCTCCCATTGCGGGGGCCATGGCCCCGGTCTCCGGCGTGTTTGGGCTGTTGACGGGTCGGTGTCAGTGAGCGTAGCGGCGGTGTTAGCGGGTCTCACGCAGAGCGCTGACCCACAGCGCCAGGACTGGACCGCTGACCCACAGCACCAGGACTGGACCGCTGACCCACAGCGCCAGGACTGGACCGCTGACCCACAGCGCCAGGACTGGACCGCTGACCCACAGCGCCAGGACTGGACCGCTGACCCACAGCACCAGGACTGGACCGCTGACCCACAGCACCAGGACTGGACCGCTGACCCACGGCGCCAGGACTGGACCGCAGCGGCGGGTCTGGGGGAGGGCCCGCGGGGCCCGGCTTGGCCCAGGCCGTGAGCATGTGGCTGGGGGCCGTGCTGCTGGCGGTCCTCCTGAGCGCCACGGACTACAGCAGCGCCCGCCCCAGCGCCCGGCAGAGACGCAGTGAGTGAGACCGTCTGCACGCCCGCCCGCCTGCCCCCTGTCTGCCCCCCGTCTGCCCCCTGTCTGCCCCCTGTCTGCCCCCTCTGTCTGCCCCCTGTCTGCCCCCTGTCTGCCCCCTGTCTGCCCGCCTGTCTGCCCCCTGTCTGCCCCCTGTCTGCCCCCTCTGTCTGTCTGCCCCCTGTCTGCCCCCTGTCTGCCCCCTGTCTGCCCCCTCTGTCTGTCTGCCCCCTGTCTGCCCCCTGTCTGCCCCCTGTCTGCCCCCTGTCTGCCCCCTCTGTCTGTCTGCCCCCTGTCTGCCCCCTGTCTGCCCCCTGTCTCTACAGCTCTGTGTTTCTCTATATCTCACTCTGTTTCTCTCTCTCTATCTCTCTCCCCCGCCCCGCCCGCCTGCCCCCCGTCTCCACATCTGTTTCTCTATATATCTCTCTGTTTCACTCTCTCTGTTTCTCTATCGCTCCATCTGTTTCACTCTGTCTCTGTTTCTCTCTCACTCACTCTGTTTATCTATGTCTCTCTGTTTCAGATGTAACAGTACGAGTCAAACATGAACAATAATTTATACTACTATAATTACTATGATGGTAAATGGCTGGCATTTATGTAGAGCCTTTATCCGAAGCGAATTGTTGCTTCTCATTCACCCATTTATACACACACACACCACACACCAACAGCGATTGGCTGTCATGCAAGGCACCAACCAGCTCGTCAAGAGCGTTTGGAGGTTACGTGTCTTGCTCAGTTCTCCTCTCCCTCAGTCCCCCGGTGCCTCTGTCAGGTCTCTCACTGTCACCTGGTTAAATGTGGCCCTCTCACTGTCACCTGGTTAAATGTGGCTCTCTCTCTGTCACCTGGTTAAATGTGGCTCTCTCACTGTCACCTGGTTAAATGTGGCTCTCTCACTGTCACCTGGTTAAATGTGGCTCTCTCACTGTCACCTGGTTAAATGTGGCTCTCTCTCTGTCACCTGGTTAAATGTGGCTCTCTCACTGTCACCTGGTTAAATGTGGCTCTCTCACTGTCACCTGGTTAAATGTGGCTCTCTCACTGTCACCTGGTTAAATGTGGCCCTCTCACTGTCACCTGGTTAAATGTGGCTCTCTCTCTGTCACCTGGTTAAATGTGGCTCTCTCACTGTCACCTGGTTAAATGTGGCTCTCTCACTGTCACCTGGTTAAATGTGGCTCTCTCACTGTCACCTGGTTAAATGTGGCCCTCTCACTGTCACCTGGTTAAATGTGGCTCTCTCACTGTCACCTGGTTAAATGTGGCTCTCTCACTGTCACCTGGTTAAATGTGGCTCTCTCACTGTCACCTGGTTAAATGTGGCCCTCTCTCTGTCACCTGGTTAAATGTGGCTCTCTCACTGTCACCTGGTTAAATGTGGCTCTGTCACTGTCACCTGGTTAAATGTGGCCCTCTCTCTGTCACCTGGTTAAATGTGGCTCTCTCACTGTCACCTGGATACACATTTCTGGGAGGTGTGTAAGTGCAGTAGCAGAGCCCACCGCTCTGCTTACGTCTTCTCACTCTCCTTTCCCGGGATTATTTCATCCGCCGGAGTCTGCCGGACTCTCCCTCCTGCCACCGTGCCCCTTTATTCTTCAGCTGAACCCTTTTTCAGTCGATATAAAGATTTCACGTACTTCGTAGTGCTATAAAATAGACTTTTTAGGTAATGGGTAAAATGGTCTCACGACACACAGAGAGCCTGTCGTGGTAGAATATGTTTAATCGAGATTTAATGTTTGCTTCTCTCAAATATTACCCGATTTGCATCCGTAGCTTTTTCAGGAACACACATTTGAGGTGTCTGTCCTCACCCTGAAAGCTCAGCGTGACCTTGCACATAGAGCTGTTTTCATCAATGCTCATACTGGAACTGCACCTCTGTTTATAAAGGACAGTTTATCCGCTTTCAAGTGTGTTTCAAGTCAGCCAGTGTGCGGATTGCTCCGATAGGCGGAATTGTTTTGGGATGCGGGAATGGGTAGGTGTTCACACACAGAATGTGAACGTGGTTTGGGATAGACCCTGCTATCTGAGGGGTGACTCAGAGCAGAGACTACGGCGGACTGTTTTAAGTGGTGTAATCAGCGCGCTGGCTTAATGGCGGTATCAGGTGAAGTGCGTCACCGCTTTGCGATCGCGTCATAATCTGTTTGGTCGCGACGTTAATATGTGCTTTTGGGCCGGAAGATAAATAGACTGTGGAAGATTTGAGTTTTGATACGTGTGCCATATTAAACTAACAACACAAATTATTTTTTGTGATAAGTACTGTTCTTATTGGTGGTAGCGTAGTGGTTAAGATAAGGTAAATGACTGGGACGCGCAAGGTCGGTGGTTCTAATCCCGGTGTAGCCACAATAAGATCCGCACAGCTATTGGGCCCTTGAGCAAGGCCCTTAACCCTGCGTTGCCCCAGGGGAGGATTGTCTCCTGCTTAGTCTAATCAACTGTACGACGCTCTGGATAAGAGCGTCTACCAAATGCCAATAATGTAATATTATGGTGCATAGAATTCAGTCAGAGCTCTGTGCTGTAACTGTGTTCCAGTGCCCCCTCTGCAGGGAACAAGCGGTACTGCAGGTGCGTACAGGTTGAGGGAGACAGAGGAAGACTGGGTGCCCCCCCTTCTGCTGAAGCACCTCTATATTTCCCAGGGTCCTCCACAGGCCGAGTCCGTTACTTAAAGCAGTCACCGGAGGATTAGCCTTATCCTTTATTGCTTTCTGAAATAACTCCCATAATCCGCAGTTGTAGAAATGAGATTAAACAGACCTTGGCAACACTGCCGCATAAGGATCTGCAGTGGCGTTTCTGTAGCCGTTTACAGCGAGCGCTTTGGTATTTTGTTTTTCCATGTCCTTTTGTAGAAAATAAAACTCAAACGCCTGTTTATTTAAGTCCAAACATTTCTTCCTTTAAATAATGTATGGCTGTATCGAGCCATCTGTGTCAGTATTTATAAGCTGGTGCGTTTGTCTTTTCTTCCCGTGCTGAACCGGCTCTGACAAACGGCCGCTGATCTGCCTGTGACAGATGAGTGCGGAGATGAGCGAGACAGACTGTGCGCCAGGGCTGTGTAACTGTGTGACTGTGTGACTGTGTGCCAGGGCTGTGTGACTGTGTGACTGTGTGCCAGGGCTGTGTGACTGTGTGACTGTGCTGTGTGACTGTGTGACTGTGCTGTGTGACTGTGCTGTGTGACTGTGCTGTGTGACTGTGCTGTGTGCCAGGGCTGTGTGACTGTGCCAGGGCTGTGTGACTGTGTGACTGTGCTGTGTGACTGTGTGCCAGGGCTGTGTGACTGCATGTATATATATTTTTAAATGACCGTATAATCCTCGTATAAAAGTGATCACCCACACACATACAGACACACATACAGATACACACACACATACGTACACAGACACACACAAACACGCACACAGATATATACTCGCACACACACATGCACACACGCATATGCTCACATGCACACACACACGTGCACACACACACAGCATACGATCCAAAGGTCTTCAGCCTCAAATACACACTGACATCTCCTCTGATAATGGTTAACCGAACGTTAGCGTTAGTGGAGACCACACCAGTGTGTGTGGTTACTGGTGGCTGGGCACTCCTTTATCGATTTATTGCCAACTGTTCCCGCCGTGGTTTTGTCCATTCCTCTCTGACCCGACTCAGAACAGCCGCAGCATAGCGACCTGATGCTACATCCCTTCTACTGCAATCACAACATGAACAAGCATCATGCATCATGGTGTGAACATATACACATGAACACGACAAAGAAAACATGACTTTTTACACAGTGCAGTCCCGTCCACTCCACGAACTATTGCTGTAACTATACCTACAATAAAATTGTGAGCATCCGCACTGACGAACGATAATGTTCTGCAAATAGTCTCTCGGCTATGTCATCAGACGTTTTGAACGTGTCACCCTGTAAATTCTGATGGATTTTTACTGGCTGTCAGTGTTTTATTGTGTCATTGTTCCTGCAGCTGGATGAAATCGCTCTGAAAGTGATCCCAATGATATCCTTCATCACTGCAGTTGCTCTTGTGCTGTGGATTCCGCCATCCACTTCAGTTACCGTTGTAGTTATAGTTATAGTTATTGTAACCGTTGTAGTTGCATTTATAGTTGTACTTGTAATTGTAGTTGTAGTTATAGTTACGGTCATAGTTGTAGTTATCGTTTCCATTGTAGTTATAGTTGTAGTTGTAGTTATAGTAACCGTTATAGTTGCATTTATAGTTGTAGTCGTAGTTATAGTTATAGTTATAGTTATAATTATAGTTACCATAGTTGTAGTTGTAGTCGTAGTTCTAGGTGTGGACAGGCCTTAGCAGTGAGTGTTAAATCACAGTCCGTGTGTGTGAGTTCTGCGAGACTCTAGCACTGAACGTTTGAGGTGGTGTGGGGTGTGATGGGGGCCAGGTGTGAGTCAGAGCTCTCTCTGGCCTTAATTAATGTGATTATTCATCGCCTCCTTAATGCGATGATGCCCCCTCTGCCTGATCCTCTTCAGTACATCCGCTCGCTGTTTGCATGCTTTTCGCCCCACGTCTAATCGCTCTGTTTGGAGGGGTGACAGATTCTGCCTGGTGACAGATTCAACCTCTTAGAATGGCGGTCAGAATGAAGCACATAATTGTTCTCAAGTGGATGTCCTCTTGGCTGAATGGTTTGCAAACTTTGCAGCTCTCACCACCTCTGTTGGCCCTGTCTGTCTCATTAAACAAACAGTCCCTGTAAGAGAATGTCAAAGGTCCCATATTGTGGAAAATTACATTTCCCTTGCTGTGTGAAATATAAAATAGTTGAAGGTGCTATAAAAATGCTGTGAAGGTAAATAAATCCACACAATATTTTGGCCCACCATGTAGCCAGAAGAAATCAAAGCACTCGGCACAGACAGCGTTCAGGGACAACTGGCCTGTTTAGTCAAATCAACTGTAAGTCACTTTGAAGAAGAGTGTCATCTAAATGAATGCGATGTTGCTCTATGCTGTGCATGGCATTCCTCCATTAGAAAGATTGGAGCACCAACGGTCTTTGCTTATGTCAGCCCTTACGCAGGTCACACACGACACAGACACAGGCTCGCTGTGAAACCTTGTTCCTACTTGGATCGGACTCTTTTGGTGTTTGAATCGCACTACAGCCGGGTCAAACGTGTAATTGCATTGTCAGAAAGTAAAAGTCCTGCTGTGTGCTTCCTCCACCAATGACCTCAGCCAGCTGATTTCTCTCATTAGTTCTGTCGTTGGCTGAGGAATTGCGCAGATCCAGGTGACCGGGACTCAATACTGGGAGGACGTTGACATTGTGAACCTGGATTTCACACCTCTGTGTAGAGATGCCAGGCTGTATACAGCTCAGGTGATTGTAGCTATGGCTCGACACACCTGTGTGTAAATCAAAAAGAACGGCCCCGTTTTTAACTTGACAAGTTCATGACGTGACCTTTTTTTATTTATCTTCGCCTGGTACGCCGTTATCGGCGGCCGTAAAACTGGAGAAGTCCGGGCGGCACGGTTCTCCAGAGCGGGAGGGACGGACGGAGCGTGCGCAGGGCGCCTGGAACCCGTTGTGAGAGATCACCTGCGGGGCCTGTCTCCGCCCGCCCCTCCTCCCTCCAGCCGCGCCCGTCTGCTTCCCGTCACACTCTGTCCTCGGCTTCCCGTCGCGATTAAGCTCAGGTTTTCGCCTCTTCGTCTTTTATTTTATTTTTTATTTTTTTCTCACGAAAAACTGTTTGGTGAGTTCAGCTCAGACCCTGCCAACATGAAGTTGCCAAAGAGAGGATTTATTCACGAGTCAAAATTTGATCTAATCCAGACCGTTTATGTTGATATTATGAACAGTCCTGGTATGGAGGTGCAGGGCCTGTGTTGAGCAAGTCTGAAGTTTTTGATGAAAGAGTTAGACGCATACGCCTTAAAAAATGTTCAAACTGCCCTTCAACCCGTCTAATGATTCTGTAGCCCCGCGTACAGCAGGTGTGGCTGGTCTCATCCATGCCAAAATCAGGACGGCCCCTATTACTGACCCCAGGGTGCCATGGGGTACGTTACTGCAGTGGGACTGGACCTGTGCAGTTCGGACTGGGAGTCACAGTTGATTAGACTAAGCAGGGGCTAATCCCACCTGGAGCAATGTAGGGTTAAGGGCCTCGCTCAAGGGCCCCAACGGCTGCGCTGTCCTCAATGTGGCTGTCCCTTGCTTAGTCTAATAAACTGTAAGTCACTAGTCAGCTGAGTAGCTGATATGTGAGGCCTGAGGCGCCTCGCCCCTGCGGGGGAAACGGGAGCTGGGAGCAGCTCTGGGAGCTAAACCATTACTGAGCCGCGGCGGTAACAGAGTAACAGGCTGAGAGTGCTGATGGGAGTTTACGTGATAATTCACGCCGGCCTTTCCGCCCCCCGTCAGCCGCGGACACAGCGTGTGCGGGGAAGGCCGGTATGAATCTTCGGAATGAGGCTATAAAGATCAGCATGAATCTTTACTGCGGCCCCGTAAAGATCTATTGCGCTACTTGTTGGCTTCGCAGCAGCCCTACTCCAGAATGACTTACGTAGCTGGCCTCCGTTCGCTCGTGACACGCTCTCCGCGTTAACGTACGAGCGCTGGGCTGCCACGCCTCGCCCCGGGAGGACCGAAAAGACCCGAAGAAGAGGCCGCAGAGGATGAATACGGTTCAAATAAACATTAAAAATACGATAATAAACCCCAGCGACCGCGGAGATCCCGTCGGACATTTTGAAGGAACGCAGGCCTTGTTTGCTCCTCTGTTTTGCGGGTGTCGGTTGCTCAGGAAATGTGTTTGGACGCCGGCCCTGGCGAGCGGGTCTCCTGCAGGTTATCAGCGCGGCGGCGTGTTGCTGGCGTGTCGTTGGCGTGTCGTTGCCGTGTCGCTGGCGTGTCGTTGGCGTGTCGTTGGCGTGTTGCTGGCGTGTCGTTGGCGTGTCGTTGGCGTGTCGTTGGCGTGTTGCTGGCGTGTTGCTGGCGTGTCGTTAGCGTGTCGTTGGCGTGCCGTTGGCGTGTCGCTGGCGTGTCGTTGGCGTGTCGCTGGCGTGTCGTTGGCGTGTCGTTGGCGTGTTGCTGGCGTGTCGCTGGCGTGTTGCTGGCGTGTCGCTGGCGTGTCGTTGGCGTGTCGTTGGCGTGTTGCTGGCGGCCGAACCCCGGGCCTCGCGGGAGAGCACGCTGCAGATAACAGATAGCGTGTTCCGCGTCCGCGAGGGGAAGGGCGGACACGGCGGGAGGAGGGAGGAGAGGTGCGTGAAACGGTCGTCTCCAGGCCCCGCCGTGTTCGCAGGGCGGGTAAACACGCCGCGGCGTGATTGCGTGTTTATCGTCCGGGAACGCTGATAAGAGCCACAGATTCTCTGCTTAATTACCCCCCCCCCCCCCCGCTCCTGCCCGGCCCCGTGGGGGGTAACTACGCTGCCGTCTGGCTGCAGTCTCTCTCGGGAGAGGGGAGTGAAACAGCGCTTTAATGCTTTTACCACCCTGCTTATCTCCATGTTAGGCCCAGCGCAGAGTGTGTGTATATAGACCCGATACACCAACCCAGCGCAGAGTGTGTGTATATAGACCCGATACACCAGGCCCAGCTCAGAGTGTGTGTATATAGACCCGATACACCAACCCAGCTCAGAGTGTGTGTATATAGACCCGATACACCAACCCAGCTCAGAGTGTGTGTATATAGACCCGATACACCAGGCCCAGCTCAGAGTGTGTGTATATAGACCCGATACACCAGGCCCAGCTCAGAGTGTGTGTATATAGACCCGATACACCAGGCCCAGCTCAGAGTGTGTGTATATAGACCCGATATAACGCCCCAGCTCAGAGTGTGTGTATATAGACCCGATACACCAGGCCCAGCTCAGAGTGTGTGTATATAGACCCGATATAGCGCCTAAGCTCAGTGTGTGTGTATATAGACCCGATACACCAACCCAGCTCAGAGTGTGTGTATATAGACCCGATACACCAGGCCCAGCTCAGAGTGTGTGTATATAGACCCGATATAGCGCCTAAGCTCAGAGTGTGTGTATATAGACCCGATACACCAGGCCCAGCTCAGAGTGTGTGTATATAGACCCGATATAACGCCTAAGCTCAGTGTGTGTGTATATAGACCCGATACACCAGGCCCAGCTCAGAGTGTGTGTATATAGACACGATATGACGCTCCAGCCCCCCGTAAATCAAACCCCCTTCTACCCGACCCGACCCGCGCCTTGGGCACCGAAAACACCAGCCCTCGACACGGGACACATACCCCGACACGGGACACACACCCCGACACGGGACACACACCCCGACACGGGACACACACCCCGACACGGGACACTAACTCACCATCGGCCCACTCTGAAGGAAACAGCCACGATATGAAGGACCGAAGGCTCGTTTTATATATTTATTCATATTAACCTTTGACTAAGTATCCATCCGTATCAGGCTGTGCTCTCTTTGCCTTGCTGACAGGATGTGCTTCTCACACACATTACATTACATTACATTACATTAATGGCATTTTGGCAGACGCTCTTATCCAGTACAGTTGATTAGACTAAGCAGGAGACAATCCTCCCCTGGAGCAATGCGGGATTAAGGGCCTTGCTCAAGGGCCAACGGCTGTGCGGGTCTTATTGTGGCTACACCAGGGATCGAACCACCGACCTTGCGGGTCCCAGTCATGTACCTTAGCTACATACTGTAGAGCTGCGTAGGGGCAGCCTGTTGCCAAGTGGCTAAGGTACATGACTGGGGCAGCCTGTAGCCTAGTGGCTAAGCTGCATGACTGGGGAAGCCTGTAGCCTAGTGGCTAAGGTACATGACTGGGGCAGCCTGTTGCCAAGTGGCTAAGGTACATGACTGGGGCAGCCTGTAGTGTAGTGGCTAAGGTACATGACTGGGGCAGCCTGTAGTGTAGTGGCTAAGGTACATGACTGGGGCAGCCTGTAGTCTAGTGGTTAAGGTACATGACTGGGGCAGCCTGTAGTGTAGTGGCTAAGGTACATGACTGGGGCAGCCTGTAGTGTAGTGGCTAAGGTACATGACTGGGGCAGCCTGTAGCCTAGTGGCTAAGGTACATGACTGGGGCAGCCTGTTGCCAAGTGGCTAAGGTACATGACTGGGGCAACCTGTTGCCAAGTGGCTAAGGTACATGACTGGCACCCGGATGGTTGGTGGGACTCTGATGCCCTGATGTAACCCTTGAGCAAGGCACTTAATCCCACATTGCTCCAGGGGAGATTGTCCCCCGCTTAATATAATCAACTGAAAAGTTGCGTTTGGATAAAATCGTCAGCTAAATGACTGTAATGTAATTTGAAGATTTGATTGACCGTTAGCACATGCAAAACTGTTTACAACAAGCTAAGCCAATATGACATGACCAATGATTGGTTATGGTTTTGTTTTACGCCAATCATCGGTTGTATAAATCAGGCCCAAAGTATTTCGTGATTGGCTGCATCTCTCTGTCACAAGCAACCTTTTAGAATCAAGAATGTAGAACAGGGAGAAGATGTGACATGATATCACATCATAAGAGAAGTGAGGAGCTCCACCAATCAAAGAGTACATGATACAATCCACAGATGGTGATTGGAGGATTATTTCCGTCTATACTTCTGAGACCCCTGTGGGAATTGCCAGGAAGCATACACCAATCACTGTCAGTGTTGTTCCACTGGGCTGACAGCAATGTACTCCGTGATTGGTGGAGCTCCTCTGTTTGACTAGGGCTCTTGGCAGCCATATTGGGAGTGGAGTTTTTGGTTGTGCCGCTTGCCCATCATTCTCGAACCGTCACGCTAATCCAGCATTAAATCTGTTCAAGATCTCCTCTGGCCTGGCTCAAGTAAACAGTGTGAAACTTTTTCAAACAAGGACATTTGCCGATTGGATACATTTGCAGCGAACATTAACCCTTTGTAGGAATATGATAAACCGGCATTTCATTGATTTGTTACACAGAAGGATTTTTACATTAAAAAAAAAAAAAATGTTTGTGGAGATCATTCCATTTCATTTAGCCATTAAGGAGATGCTCTTATCCAGCATGACTGAACAAAAGCACATAAAGCCATATAAATATTCAGGGTCGTGACCAATAGTGGTAGCCAACACTTCATCTTGTAAAATAAATGTAGTTCATGGAAAGTACAGAAGACAGAAATGGAGTGATGATGAGTTGGAACCCAGGTAGAATGAGGTTATGGGATATTTTTATGATTTTAATTTGAGAGCGTAGGGATATTCTCTGGTGGAAAGTTCCGGGCATTGTCGTTAGTAAGCAGTGTTCACTCAGCCCATCTGACCTGACACAGCAGCCTTGCTTATGTTTCCAGAAAATGATGTTTGATTTTTTTTATTTTCTCCTAGTCAAAGTGCCAGACACATGTGTGATGTGTTGACAGACTAATGTAACATTTGATTAGGAAAAAAACTTGTTTTGAAGAGAACCGCTTGAGGTGTTTTGAAGGACGCCGTCAGCTTGAATTTGGGCTGAGCACTTCTTTTGCGTTTACGAGAGCTCAAGAGGACTGTATTCCTGAATCGAGTCCCTGGAAATAGACTGTGTTTTCACCGCGATCGAGAACAGGCTTCCTGTAAACGGTACAAGGAGTTGGCTTGTCACAAGCCTGTCAAGAGTGCTTCCATTCTGAGAGAGGAAATATGCTGTTCTTCTGTGTTTAGCTCGGTTTCCCAGGAGTTCGGCTTAGCTGTCTTTTCGAGGAGCGAGAGAAACTCTGTGTGTGACAGCCTGGTTTTAAATGTTACTGCACAAAGTACAGCAACGGTGAATTCGCCAGATCAAGTTATTGACCGATTCATAATGATTGTTTCAAGCATTTCATCTCATTCTTAAGGAATAGCGTGAAAACACGTTATAAATCAAATATACATTATGTACCATAAGTCCACATATTTAACATATATTTCAGTGGAAGTATAGTTATCGTGTTCTCATGAGTCCACATATTTAACATATATTTCAGTGGAAGTATAGTTATCGTGTTCTCATGAGTCCACATATTTAACATATATTTCAGTGGAAGTATAGTTATCGTGTTCTCATGAGTCCACATATTTAACATATATTTCAGTGGAAGTATAGTTATCGTGTTGTTATGAGTCCACATATTTAACATATATTTCAGTGGAAGTATAGTTATCGTGTTGTCACAAGTCTGCATGTTTAAAATGTGTCACAGTGTATTTCCCTCTCCGTTCGGGTGTCCTTCCCGCTGACTGACCTTTGCCCTCTGACCTCTCCCGCAGTCAGTACGGAGGTCCCGCCCTCCTGCTCGCGCGGCTGTGACCTCTGCTCCCAGTACAACGGCTGCCTGAAGTGCCTGCCTCGGCTCTTCATCCTGCTGGAGCGCAACGACATCCGCGAGATCGGAGTCTGCCTCTCGTCCTGCCCTGAGGGCTACTTCGGCGTCCGCAACCCCGACATGAACAAGTGCACCCGTGAGTGGCCCCCTGACCCCTGACCCCCGACCCCCTGACCCCTGACCCCCGACCCCCGACCCCCCGACAATGCACATCCCTGCTTATCCCACGCCACTTACAGTTGATTAGGCTAAGCAGGGGACACTCCCCCCTGGAGCAGTGTGGGGTAGCCTGTAGTGTAGTGGTTAAGGTACATGACTGGGACACAGAAGGTCGGTGGTTCGACCCCGGTGTAGCCACAATAAGATCCGCACAGCCGTTGGGCCCTTGAGCAAGGCCCTTACATTACATTACATTACATTAATGGCATTTGGCAGACGCTCTTATCCAGAGCGACGTACAACAAAACCCTGCATTGCTCCAGGGGAGGATTGTCTCCTGCTTAGTCTAATCAACTGTACGTCGCTCTGGATAAGAGCATCTGGCAAATGCCAATAATGTAATGTAATGTAATGTGTGGTTCGGGGCCTAGTGATCAGTGTGTAAAGGGGGTGATGACCGTACCCCCAACGCTGTTGAAATGGTTGCTGAAACAGTACCCTGTTTTTGGAGGCCTAGACACTGCAGTAGCAGCCATCTTCTGCGGTCAAGATCTGTGCTGAACTATACAATGCAGTTCATAAGTATTCGGACAGTCCAGTACAATTTCAGTTCTTCTGGCTCTGTACTCCAGCACGTTGAATTTTAAATGAAACAGTGAAGGATTAGGTTACAGTGCAGACTGTCACCTTTAATTTGAAGGTATTTACATCCATTACATCCCTTTTTATACACAGTCCCTCCATTTTAGGGGATCAAATATAATTGCTGGCAATCAAAGTCACTTTAACCTCATGTTTGTTCTTTAGTTTTGAAAACCAATGCGCTGGAGCACGGAGCCAAAAGAACATAAATGATCCACTGTCCAAATACTAACGGACTGCACTGCACTACATTTACTAGAGTGCTAATAACTTTCACTCCTCTAATGATAGCCCTTCAGCCATCTCCGCTCCCGTGTCTCAGACTCCACTCCGGGAGACTGCAGTCCGTGCCGGGTCTTCCCTCCGGAGCCCGGGCCGTGTAATCATCGTCTTACATCTGATACCCCCCAGATCCCCACGTCTTGTTAGCAACATTTGTCTTGCGTTAAGGGGCCACATTTTTTAAGTGTCTGAGTGTGAAACTCACATGGAGAACAGTTCTCTGGGGCTTAATGGGGTAACTGAGAGCTGAGGTTATGACTAAACTGAACGTGCTTGAACTGCAAAACCCCATAGACCCCCCCCCCCCCCCCCCCCACACACACACACACTCACACTCACACTCACACACACACACACACACACACTCACACTCACACACACACACACACACACACACACACACTCACACTCACACACACACACACACACACACTCACACTCACACACACACACACACACACTCACACTCACACACACACACACACACACACACACACACACACTCACACTCACACACACACACACACACACACACACTCACACACACACACACTCACACACACACTCACACTCACACACACACACACTCAGACAGGCCTGCTACATGTGGAAAGCTTTTGGCTATATGTGAGGCACACACTGAGCTCGGATATGATTACAGCATTTATGTGGAAACAGCTCAGAGACATCCCCAAATTCTTTGTTGCAGAATTTGCTCAATGCGCACTCCTCACTACCAAGCTAGACCAGCTTATGACCAGCCTGGCCATGCTGGTTGACCAGCTCATACCCAGCTAGACCAGCTTATGACCAGCCTGGCCAGGCTGGTTGACCAGCTCATACCCAACTAGACCAGCGTCATGACATTACATTACATTATTGGCATTTGGCAGACGCTCTTATCCAGAGCGACGTACAACAAAGTGCATACCCATAACCAGGGATAAGTGCGCTGAAAGACCCTAGAGGGAAGTACAATTTCAACTGCTACCTGCACCTCAAAGATAAGGACCAGGGCCTATTAGATTTTTTTTCTTTTTTTAAACAAACAAACAAACAAACAAACGCAAAAGTATGACCAAACCCGGCCAAACTGGCCAAACACTGCTTACCTAACCAAACTAAAAATCCTGATACACAAAAAAGTAAATCACAGAAAGACAACAATTAAGGTTCACAGGGAGGTAGGGAGGGATGGGGAGAGGTGCTGCTTGAAGAGGTGTGTCTTCAGCTTGCGCTTGAAGGTGGGGAGAGATTCTACAGTTCTGACCTCAACGGGGAATGACCAGTTGGCCATGCTGGTTGACCAGCTCATACCCAGCTAGGCCGGCTTATGACCAGCTTGACCAGCTCAATTTTACAGCGGGGCTATCTTGTGTTTGCTGCGGTAGCTGTTGGCCCTTTGAGCTGAAACGTTTGTTTTGAGCGTTTGGATTTGTTCTGGCTACGCGGTCGGCTGTGCTGAAGCAAACAAGCAGATCGTTGTGATGTCATAACTTCAGTCCAAAGGCCTTGTTGAAATGCCCATTTTCTTCATACGGATTGTGTGGCTGTATTATGACTTTTAATACCTTCACAATGCTTTCATAGCACTTTTTTTATAACTCTTTATGATCCACATAGAAAAGGGAAAAGCTGTTTTCCACAACATGGGACCATTTACAAATGGTCATAACGGGTCATATCATAAATGTGATAATTACTAAACTGTAAATGCAGGGGCGCCCTGTTTGTGTTCTGCAGATGTGGTTTGTGTCTGGTTTTCATTGTGTGTGAGACGGTAATTAGCGAGAAGGTAATTAGCCCTAATCTAATCTCGTTAGCGGCCTGCTTTGAGTGGCTCGGCCGGGCTAATGAGAAAGAGGTATGACGAGGAGCTCGAACCCGCTGAACCGGAGCCTCCCCTCCAGGCTGAACGAGGAGGGACACGCAGTTTGGCTTTTAAGAAAACATTAACGCCATCATAATTCAAATGGTTTTCTTTACTGCCAGAGTTTTCCTGGTCTTGAAATAAATCTCTCATGAATTGTGTTTTTTTTAAATGGGATCTCTGCTATTGAATGAGGTGTGCTTTGTTAGTGTTGGAGTGAAAACCTACGGGACAGTAGATCTCCAGGAACAGGGTTGGGCAGCCCTGCTCTAGCTGTTAAATGAGGTGTGCTTTGTTAGGGTTGGAGTGAAAACCTGCAGGATGGTAGATCTCCAGGAACAGGGTTGGGCAGCCCTGCTCTAGCTGTTGAATGAGGTGTGCTTTGTTAGGGTTGGAGTGAAAACCTGCAGGATGGTAGATCTCCAGGAACAGGGTTGGGCAGCCCTGCTCTAGCTGTTGAATGAGGTGTGCTTTGTTAGGGCTGGAGGCAGCATGCAACCTGCCTCCTGTTTTTCACTAAAGCTAACGTCTCTCTCTCTCTCCCCCTCTCCCCCACTATCTCCCCCTCTCTCTCTCTCCTCTCCCCCACTATCTCTCTCTCTCTCCCTCTCTATCTCTTTCTCTCCCCCTCTCTCTTTCCCTTTCTCTCTCCCCCTATCTCTTTCCCTTTCTCTCTCCCCCTCTCCCTCTCTCCCCCTCTCTCTCTCTCCTCTCCCCCACTATCTCTCTCTCTCCCTCTCTTTCTCTCTCTCTCCCTCCCCCTCCCTCTCTCTCCCCCTCTCTCCTCTCCCCCACTATCTCTCTCTCTCCCTCCCACCCTCTCTCTCCCCCTCTCCCCCACTCTATCCCCCTCTCCCCCTCTCTCTCCCCCTCTCCCCCACTCTCTCCCCCTCGCCCTCTCTCTCGTTTCAGGGTGTCGAATAGAGAACTGCGAGGCCTGCTTCAGTAAGGGTTTTTGCACTAAATGTAAAGAGGGGCTCTACTCCCACAGGGGGCGCTGTTACAGCAGCTGCCCCAGGGGGTTCAGCACGGCCAACGACACCATGGAGTGCACCAGCACGGGTGAGTGGCCCGCAGCCCCCCAACAACAACATCACACGGATACTTTAAAGACTACACTGCACCTCCTCTTCAGTCCACATGCCGCTGCCTCACTGCGGTAGTAACCTCAGTGTGTCCTGATTGATTTTTTTACAGGGTTATAAACGCATAAAAGCTTTTTTTAAAACACAAAAGTTGTCCTTCAGTGTTGTACTACAATTCCCACCAGGCCGTTCACCGACGTCACACAGACGTCGCAGGCGGTGACTTTGCAATGAACTGTGGGAGCCAGAGGCAAGAGAAACACAGCAATGGCTGCACATACATAGGAGTGTAGCATTAGCGGAGGACAAGCTCCCGCACAGATTCTGATCATCGAGTTTGAAATCGTAACGGTTATCACCATCAGCTGAGTGCATGAATCACTCAATCTGCGTTCATTTACATTTTGAGAGGATTATCCTCTCAGGCTGGGTAGTGAGAGGGTATTTTAGTGTGAATGCTCCTCTCAGGGTCCCCGTAAACCTCTCATCACAGGGCATGACCGAGAAGGTCTGGACGTCTCCCACACACTGAACACTGCTGGCCCCTTCAGTGGCCTAGTGAGGGCCATTGACTTGTAATGTACGCACACACACACACACACACACACACACACACACACACACACAGACACACACACACAAACACACACACACACACACACACACACACACACACACACAGACACACACACACACACACAGACACACACACACAAACACACACACACACACACACACACACAGACATACACACACACACACACACACACACAGACATACACACGCACAAGCACACACACACAGATATACGCACACACACAGACATACACACACACACACACACACACACACACACAAACACACACACAGACATACACACGCACAAGCACACACACACACACACAGATATACGCACACACACAGACATACACACACACAAGCACACACACACACAGACATACACACACACAAGCACACACACGCACAGACATACACACACTCAAGCACACACACATACACACAAGCACACAGATATATATATACCCTCACACACATGCAAGCACACGTACACACACACACACACAGATATACACACACACAAGCACACACACAGATATACATAGATACACACCCATACACACACACACAAGCACACACGCACACTCATGCAAACACACACACACACACACACACACACACACAAATCCACTCATGCACAGAAACACACACACAAGCACATGCACAAACACGCACGCACACACACTGACACACACACAAATGCACTCATGCACACACACAAATGCACTCATGCACACACACAAACACACACACACACGCACATGCTCACACACACACACATGCGCTCATGCAAACATACACACACACTGACACACAAATGCACTCATGCACACACACAAACACACACACACACACACATACACATGCGCTCATGCAAACACACACACACACACACACACACGCACACATTCCTTAAAAGGACCCCTGGGTTTGAGTTTCGAGTGCAGCCTCTCCGCACAGTGCCTCTCGTTAGCATGGAGTGGCACGCTAAAGCACTGAAAGACTGCTGAGCCAGCAGATCCTAACCCGACCGGGGTCTCTGCTGTCTGTTCAATGGACTGACAACGACCTGGGTCAAACCATTTAAAATACTTAAAGCCCTTCATTAAAATTCCAATAATTAACTGGCGAGAAAGAGAGCTCTTATTTCCCCCCAGCGTACAGAGCAGGGTTACTCCTCCCTGCGACGGTTCACTTTTCTAATTCGCTTTTTTTGGAAGATTCTCAGGAATCTGAGTGCAGTTATTTGTGGGGGGGGGTTTTTATCGTCGCCCTCTTCTCTGTTCTTTCTCAGTTTCCCGTGAGTCAGACTTGGAGCGCAGGCCGCTGCTGGGGCACTTAGAGAATATTTATCGATCACTTTTCCGAAACGTTTCTGTCGCAAGCGGCTGGAGTGCCGCGCTCGGGGCGGTGAGGTCCAGAAGGAGCGGCGCTCGCCGTGGAAGATTCCCCCAGGCCACGCGCTGGCACGGACTCTCTCCATCTCGCCTCCCTCTGACGTGTGGCTCCAGTCGTGCTCTCTTACAGCGAGCAGTCATCGCTTTGGCAGCGGAAGGTTGCCATGCCCCCCCCCGCCCCCTCCCCTTCTTTACCGAGGCTCGATGCCCCCAACAGTAAAAGTGAAATGTTGAAATTCTCCCCGCCATTAAAAAAAAAAACAGCTCAGACCAGATGGAGTCGTGGAGTCGTGACTCCAGCTCAGAACATCTAGCGAAGCTTCTTAAAGTTTCAGGTTTCCAAATATAATAATTACAACATGTCCTCTGCAACTTGGAGTGCAGCTCAACATGAGTAATATCCCGTATTTGCTAACGTTGAATTTGCCGTATTTCAAACTTGTGGTCTGTTGAAATTGAAGCTCTTATTCTCACTTTTCCAGTTTCTAGGCTGGCACGTGTAGCGCTGTGCTTTTATACTTTTTACCCAGGATTCCCACACTTAGTGTTTCTAGTCCTTTCCAGACCCCATTCATCCTGGCTCAACGACTTGTTGAACAGGCTCTCATATAAGGATGTGATGTGTTTTATAGCCAATAAATGAAGTGCTATCAAGTTTTCTTGTAAATTAATGCTGTTCCAAGACCACCCTAAAGAACAGCTCAACCTAGGTTTTGAAACAACTGGTAGCTGGTTCACCAGTTCAGACCAGCTCTCAGTTCGACATGGTTTCACTGGTTCACCAGTTCAGACCAGCTCCCAGCTTGACATGGTTTGACATGTTTTGAAACTGGTTAGCTGGTTGACCAACATGTTGACTGGCCAAACTGGTTGACCTGGTTGACCGGTTTTGGCAACTGCCCCACCTTACATACAATCCTTGATCACTCCCTACTCCCCAGCTAGACCACTCCGGTCTGCCAGCTCTGGTCGCCTTATGGTTCCCTCTCTACGTGCACCTGGCGGTCGAGCTGCACGTTCACCCCTGTTTTCCGTTCTGGTTCCTCAGTGGTGGGACTTGCCTACCACTGTCAGGACAGCAGAATTGCACTTATGATGACTGTATGTTTAGAACAGCACTTCATGTGTATTTTCCTAGTTATGGATGTGATGCTTTGACTTGTGGAAGAACCTATGCACTTGTAAATTTGCTTTGGATTAAAAGCGTCTGCCAAATGACTAAAATGTAAATGTATAACACTAACAATAGTAAAATAAGTATACATACTGGACGGGTGATAGTTGCAGCATAGAGCATACAGGTAAAATGATAAGTTACGTACAGGGAGGTGGGGAGAGGTAGAGGAAAGGTGCATCCTGAAAAGGTGGTCTTCAGTCTGAATCAAACACCAAATACATTTTGATGTAATTTGATTAGTTTGATGTCCTTGCATGCACCTTCCCGTCCTGACCTGGTCTCCCCGCTGGATTACCCACAGTGCAATGTGAGCTGGGGGAGTGGGGCCCCTGGGGGCCCTGCATGAAGAAGAACAAGACGTGCGGGTTCAGGAAGGGGACCCAGGCCCGGTCCCGTGAGCCCGCCCAGGCCCCCAGCCCGGTCACGGCCCCGTCTCCTGTCGCCACGGCAACCTGCCCATCCGAGACGGAGAGCCGCAGGTGCACCGTGCGGAAGGTCCCCTGTGCGGGGGGCAAAGGTGAGAAAGGGAGTGCATCAGAATCATTATGCATCAGAATATTATGTCACAGCCTGGTCTGCCTGGAGATCTACCGTCCTGACGGATTATCATTATCATGTTCTCATGCTCTGGATGTGCTGAATGGCCTGTTCCCCTCATTATGTACTCTAATACTCTTCAGAACGCTCGCCGCTGGGCCCAGAATTATCCGGGGAGCGTTGGGAGTGGCCATTAGGGC